>NW_026652277.1:148408889-148882965 GCF_009828535.3 Hylobates moloch | reverse complement strand
TAGTGAGCTTGAGGACAGGCTATTTGAAAATACGCAGTCAGAGGAGATGAAAGAAAAAAGAATATAAAACAATGAAGCCCACCTACGAGACCTAGAAGATAGTCTCAAAGGGACAAATCTCAGAGTTATTGGCCTTAAAAAGAGGTAGAGAAAGAGGTAGGGGTAGAAAGTTTATTCAAAGGGATAATATCAGAGAATTTCCCAAACCTGGAGAAAGACATCAATATTCAAGTACAAGAAGGCTATAGAACACCATGCAGATTTAATTCAAAGAAGACTACCTAAAGACATTTAATAATCAAACGCCCAAAGGTCAAGAATAAAGAAAGGATCCTAAAAGCAGCAAGTCAGCAAGTAAAAAGAAGCAAATAACATACACTGGAGCTCCAATATGTCTGGCAGCAGACTTTTCAGAGGAAACTTTATAGGCCAGGAGAGAATATCATGACATATTTAAGATGCTGAAGGAAAAAAATCTTTTACCCTAGCATAGTATATCTGATGAAAATAGCCTTCAAACATGAAAGAGAAATAAAGACTTGCCCTGAGAAATAAAAGCTGAGGGATTTTACCAACACCAGACCTGTTCTATAAGAAATGCTAAAGAGAGTTTTTCAATCTGAAAGAAAAGGACATTAATGAGCAATAAGAAATCATCTGAAGGTACAAAACTCACTAGAAATAATAGGCACAAAGAAAAACATGGAATATTGTAACACTGTAACGGTGGTGTATAGATTAGTCCTATCTTAGGAAGAAATATTAAACAATGAACCAATCAAAATAATAACTACCACAACTCTTCAAGACATAGTTCTGTAAGACATAAAGAGAATAACAAAAAGTTAACTAGTGAGAAGACAAAGTTAAGGTGTAAAGTTTTTATTAGTTTTCCTTTTGCTTGTTTGTTTATTCAATCAGGGTTAAGTTGTCATCACTTTAAAATAATGAGTTATAAGATAATATTTGCAATCCTCAGGGTAACCTCAAAGCAAAAAATATACAATTGATGCACAAAAAATAAAAACTGAGAAATTAAGTCATACCACCAAAGAAAATCACCCTCACTAAAAAAAAGGCAAGAAGAAAGGAGGAAGAGAAGACCACAAAACAAACAGAAAACAAATAACAAATGGCAAGAATAAGTCCTTATCAATAATAACATTGAATGTAAATAGACTAAACTCTCCAATAAAAAGACATAGAGTGGCTCAATGGATTTAAAAAGACAAGATTCAATAATCTGTTGCCTGCAAGAAACACGCTTCACCTATAAAGATGCACACAGACTGGGAAAACAAGGATAGAAAAAATAAATCCCATGCCAATGGGAACCAAAACAGAGCAGGAGTGCGTATGATTCTATCAGAGAAAATACATTTCAAGACAAAAACTGTAAGAAGAGACAAAGAAGGTCATTGTATAATGATTTAGGGGTCAATTCAGCAACAGAAATAACAATTGTAAACGTATTTACACCCAACATTGGAGTACCCAGATATACAAAGGAAATATTTTTATAGCTAAAGAGAGAGATTCCAATACAATAATAGCTGCATACTTCCTGGATACTTCAACACCCCACTTTCAGCACTGGACATACCTTCCAGACAGAAATTCAAAAAAGAAACCTCAGACTTAATCTGCACTATAGACCAAATGGATCTAATAGATATTTACAGAATGTTTCATCCAACGGCTGCAGAATACACATTCTTTTCCTCAGTACATGAAACCTTCTCAAGAATAGACCATATGTTAGGTCACAGAACAAGTCTTAAAACATTCAAAAAACTAAAATAATATCAAGCATCTTCTCTGGCCACAGTGGAAGAAAACTACAAGTCAATAATAAGAGGAATTTGGGGAACTATACAAATACACGGAAATTAAATAATATGCTCCTGAATAACCAATGGGTCAATTAAGAAATTAAGAAGAAAACAGAAAAAAATTGTTGAAACAAATGATAATAGAACTACAACATACCAACAAAACCCATGGGATACAGCAAAAGCCGTGCTAAGAGGGAATTTTATTGTTTTAAGTGCCTACATCAAAAAAAAAGCAAAACTTTAAATAGACAACATAGTGATGCATTCTAAAGAACTAGAAAAGCAAGAGCAAACCCAACCCAAAATTAGTAGGAGATAATAAATATCAGAGCAGAAATAAATGAAACTGAAATAAAATACAAAAAAATCAACAAAATGAAAAGCTGTTTTTTTGAAAAGATAAGCAAAATTGACAAACCTTTAGCCAGACTAAGAACAAAGATAGAAGAACCAAATATATAAAATAAAAGCTGGTAAATGAGACATTACAACTGATGCCACAGAAATTCAAAGGATCATTAGTGGCTGCTACAAGTAACTATATGACAATAAACTGGAAAATCTAGGGGACACAAATAAATGCCTAGACACATACAATCTATGAAGATTGAACCATGAAGAAATCCAAAACCTGAACAGACCAATAACAAATGAGATAAACGTCATAATAAAACATCTCCCAGCAATGAAAAGCTTGGGACCTGATGTCTTCACTGCTGAATTCTACCAAACATTTAAAGAACTAATACCAATCCTACTCAAACTACTCCAAAAAATAGAGGGGAGGGAATACTTCCAAACTTATTCTACAAGACCAGTATTACTCTGATACCAAAACCAGACAAAGACACATCAAAGAAAGAAAACTACAGGCCAATATCTCTGATAAACACTGATGCAAAAATCACTGAATTCAACAATACACTAAAAAGATCATTTATCATGACCAAATGAGATTTATTTCAGGGATGCAAGGATGGTTCAATATATACAAACAAATCAATGTGATACATCGTATCAACAGAATGAAGGACAAAACCATATGATCATTTCAATTAATTCTGAAAAAGCATCTGGTAAAATTCAACATCCCTTCATAAAAAACTCAAAGAACTGTGTATAGAAGGAACATACTTCAACATAATAAAAGCTATATACAATAGATCCACATCTACTATCATACTGAATAAGGAAAAACTGAAAGCCTTTCCTCTAACATCTGGAACATAACAAGGATACCCACTTTCACCACTGTTATTCAACACAATAGAAGTCCTAGCTAGAGCAATCAGACAACAGAAGAAATAAAGGGCATCCAAACTGAAAAAGAAGTCAAATTATCTTTGTTTGCAGATGATACGATCTTACATTTTTTAAAAACCCAAAGACTCCACCAAAAACTATTAGAACTGGTGAAAAAAATTCAGTAAAGTTGCAGGATACAAAATCAACATACAAAAATCAGTAGCATTTCTATATGACAATAGTGAACAACCTGAAAAAGAAATCCAAAAAGTAATCCTATTTACAATAGTCACAAACAAAATTAAACACCTAGGATTTAACCAAAGAAGCAAAAAATTTCTATAATGAAATCTGTAAAACACTGATTAGATAAATTGAAGACAGCACCAAAAAAAATGTAAAGATATTCCATGTTCATGGATTGGAAGAATCAATGTTGTTAAAATGTCCATACTACCCAAAGCAATCTACAGATTCCATGCAATCCCTATCAAAATTCCAACGACATTCTTCACAGAAATAGAAAAAACATTCCCAAAATTCACATGGAACCACAAAAGACCTGGAACAGCCAAAATTATCCTGAGAGAACAAAGCTGGAGGAATCGTATTACTTAACTTCAAATTATACTACAGGGCTACAGTAACAAAAACAGCATGGCACTGGCATAAAAACAGACATATAGATCAATGGAGCAGAATAGAGAACCCAGAAACAAATCCATACATCTACAGTGAATTCATTTTCAAAAGAGGTGCCAAGAGCATACAATGTGGAAAAGACAGCTTCTTCAATAAATGGTGCTGGGAAAACTGGGTATCCACATGCAGAAGAATGAAACTAGACACCTCTCACCACATACAAAAATCAAATCAAAATGGATTAAAGACTTAAATCTAGACATCAAACTATGAAACTACTACAAGAAAACAGTGGAGAAACTCTCCAGGGCATTGGTCTGGGCAAAGATTTCTTGAGTTATATCTCACAAGCACAGAGAACCAAAGCAAAAATAAATAAATGAGATTACATCAAGCTTAAAAGCTTCTGGCTGGGCATGGTGGCTCACATCTGTAATCCCAGCACTTTGGGAGGCCAAGGTGGGCAAACTGCTTGAGCTCAGGAGTTTTGAGACCAGCCTGGGCAACATGGCTAGACCCCGTCTCTACAAAAAGATACGAAAATTAGCCAGGCATGGTGGTGCGCACCTGTAGTCCCAGCTACTTGGGAGGATCACTTGAGCCTGGGAGGCAGAGGTTGCAGTGAGCTGGGATCGTGCCACTGCACTCCAGCCTGGGCAACAGAAACTGTTCCAAAAAAAAAAGCTTCTGCATAGCAAAGGAAACAAAACAAAGAGACAACCTATAGAAGGAGAGAAAATTTGCAAACTACCCATATGACAAGGGATTAATAACCAGAATTATAAGGAGCTCAAACAACTATACAGGAAAAAATATAATAATTCAATTTAAAGATCAGCAAAGACCTGAATAGACATTTCTCAAAAAAAGACACACAAATGGCACACAGGCATATGAAAAGGTGCTAAACATTACTGATCATAAGAGAAATGCAAATCAAAACTACAATGAAATATCATCTCACCTCAGTTAAAATGGCTTTATCCAAAAGACAGGCAATAACAAATGCTGATGAGGAAGGGGAGAAAAGGGAACCCTCGTATGCTGTTGGTGGGAATGTAAATTAGTGCAACCACTATGGAGAACAGTTTGAAGGTTTCCCAAAACACTAAAAATACAGGTACTATACAATCCAGCAATCCCACTGCTGGGTATATACCCAAAAGAAAGGAAATCAGTATATCAAAGAGGTATCTGCACGCCCATGTTTTTTGCAGCACTATTCACAACAGCCAAGATTTAGAAGCAACCCTAAGTGTCTGTCCATCAACAGATCAATGGATAAAGAAAATGTGGCACATATATATATTGGAGTGCTATTCAGCCATAAAAAAGAATGAGACCCTGTCATTTGCAACAATACAGGTGGTACTGGAGGTCATTATGTTCAGTGAAATAAGCCAGGCAAAGAAAGACAAGCTTCACATATTCTTACTTACTTGTGGAAGCTAAAAATTAAAACAATTTAACTCATGGAGATAGAGCATAGAATGATGTTTACCAGAATCTAGGAAGGGTAGTAGGGAGATATGAAAGAAGTAGGGATGGTTAATGGGCACACACACAAAAAAAAAAAACAGAAAGAATAAGACCTAGTATTTGATAGCACAATAGGGTGACTATAGTCAATAATTTAATTGTACATTTTAAAATAACTGGAAGGGTATAATGGGATTGGTTTTTTATTTTTATTTTTATTTCACTAGTTTTGGGGGAACCGGTGGTGTTTGGTTGCATGGAAAAGTTCTTTAGTGGTGATTTCTTAGATTCTGGTGCACTCATCACTTGAGCAATGTACAATGTACTCAATAGACAGTCTTTTATCCCTCACCCTACTAGCACCCTTCCCCCCAAGTCCATTATATCATTCTTATGCCGTTGCATCCTCATAGCTTGGCTCCCACTTACAAGTGAGAACATAAAATGTTTGGTTTTCCATTCCTGAGTTACTTCACTTAGAGTAACGGTCCAGCTCCATCCAGGTTGTTGCAAATACCATTATTTTGTTCGTTTTTATAGCTGAGTAGTATTCCATGGTGTCTATATACCACATTTTCTTTATCCACTCATTGGTTGATGGGCATTTAGGCTGGCTCCATATTTTTGCAATTGTGAATTGTGCCACTATAAACATGAGTGTGCAAGTGTCTTTTTCATATGACTTATTTTCCTTTGGGTCCATACCTAGTAGTGGGATTGCTGAATCAAATGGTAGCTCTACTTCTAGTTCTTTAAGGAACCTCCATACTGTTTTCCACAGTGATTATACTGGTTTACATTATGGGATTATTTTTAACACAAAGGATAAATACTTGAGGGGATGGATATTCCATTTACCATGATGTGATTATTATGCACTGCATACCTGTATCAAAGTATTTCATGTACCCCATAAATATATACACCTACTATGTATGCACAAAAATTTAAAAAAAAATCTAAAATCTTTCTCCCTTCTATGAAACATTTTCAAACAAATGCTAAAAGTGGTGAGTTACTTTAAGAACCATACAGCGGACATGAATTCCAGTCAACAAACTCAAGTTTGATAGTTCATTCATTCAGCAAATATTTATTGAGGGCCTAACATATACCAGGTACTGTTCTAGGTGCTGAATACACAGCAGTGAGCAAGACAAATTTCCTGCCCTGTGCGCCTTCCATATTTGTTGGGGCCACAAACTAATATATAAATGAAGGTCAGGTTCTGTCAAGTGAAATAAAGAGAATGAAAGCAGGTAAGAGTACAGAAGAAACAAGGTTCCTATTTTATGTAAGGTGGTCTGGGAATCTAGCCCTGAATATGTGACATTTGAGCAGACACCTGAGTGAAATGGAGAAGAGAACCATGTGTGTATCTAGGGGAAGAGTACTTGCAGCAGAAGGAACAACTTTTAAGATGAAAGAATATTGAGTAGGTCTGAAACACAATATAAAAGACAGGGTAACTAGGGCAGAGTGGGGATATGGGGAAGTGACAGGAAATAGATTTAGAGAAGCAGGCAGAGGCCTGCTAAAATCTTTGGATTTTATTCTAAGTATGATTGGCAATTTTAAAGGTTTTAGGGTAATGAAACTTATCTGTGAAAGTAACTTTATTTAGTCATCTACAGTTAGTTTTGTTTTGTTTTTTGAGACAGAGTCTCACTCTGTCGCCAGGCTGGAGTGCAGTGATGTGATCTTGGCTCACTGCAACCTCTGCCTCCCGGGTTCAAGCAATTCTTCTTCCTCAGCCTCCCAAGTAGCTGGGATTACAAGCACACACCACCATGCCCAGCTAGTTTTTGTATTTTTAGTAGAGACAGGGTTTCACCATGTTGGCCAGAATGGTCTCAATCTCTTGACCTCGTGATCTGCCTCAGCTTCCCAAAGTGCTGGGATTATAAGCGTGAGCCACCGTGCCCAGTCTACTTGTTTGTTTTTTAAGGTGGGGTCTCACAGTGTTGCCAATGCTCGTCTCAAACTACTGGGCTCAAGTGATCCTCCTGCCTCAGCCTCCAAGTAGCTGGGACTACATGCATACATCACCACACCTGGCTACTCAGCTATATTTCAACTAGAATATGTTTCTTCCTGGTGGAAAAAATTAGACGTTTTGAAAATTCTTAGTGTTCCCTGGGACTGTACCTTTGTTGAAGAAGGTAGCTAACGGAGCGTCACAGTGTTTTAGATTGGGGGAGAGACGTGGGCAGCACTTGGGTCACTATTTGGCATCTCCTAAGACATGCGCCATGCTTGATTTCTGCAGCTGGATTCTCCCTCATTCCCATATATAAGGATTCTCTGCAACTTTGGTGTCCTCCCAGATACACAAGATTTCATCCTATAGGTTACCATACCACACCAGAGCAAGCGGGAACTCACTAGGGCTGCCTGAGGCCCTTTACTGCCTTCCTGCTCCTCTTGAGCACACAGAAACAGCCGAGTGTCCTAGATCAAGGTGGAAAGGGTCCAAACAGGTCTGAACACCATGGGACCACGTGACACATGAAACCATCCTCTCTTCTGTCACCTCCAGTACACTCTGGGAGCACAGGGAATTCTGGCTTTGCTGACTGTGTGCAGACTTCTCAGGGATGGAGCAGAGGTCACTCCTGCTTTCAGACTTATGAGGTTTTCTGTTGTTTCACTCATGGGATGACAGACTGGGCAAGAACACATACTCTTGCTTGGCCTCTAACTCTCCTTCACCCAACCCAGAGTATCTTTTCTAGTATCAGGACAGGAAAAAACACATCATTATGCTTAGTGGTTGAAACGCTAAAGCCTTTTCTCTACTTTTGCTGCTGTATTCCTACTCCTCTGAAACATGAGTGTCAGTCACTGCCCAGGACGGGGCAGGCAGAGAACAAGAGATACAAGAAACACAAGGAGAGAAACTCAGTGAATAACTCAAAACAGTATCTCACCACATCTTTGAAATCTTACTGTTATTTTACTTTTACTGTGTTACTTTCTTTTTTTAATTATTATTTTACTTTTTACTAAATGCTAATTAACGTGCTAAATGTGACATTTCAATCATGATGTATAAATTTGGGGCATAGTCTAAAAATCCTGTGCTGGTAGTCACTGCCCCCAAATAGCTTTTTGTCTCTATTCTATGCTAATAAAGAAGGTTAAGCAATAGACCATTAAAATGCCTAGAAAACACTGGTTCTCAGTTGCAAACAACAGATGGCAACTTTGGCTGAGTTGAGCAGGAAAAGAATTCATATAAGAACACTGGGAGGGCCGAATGTGGTGGCTCAATCCTGTAATCCCAGCACTTTGGGAGGCCATGGTGGGTAGACTGCCTGAGCTCAGGAGTTCAAGACCAGCCTGGACAACATGGTGAAACCCCATCTCTACCAAAAATACAAAAAATTAGGCAGGCGTGGTGGAGTGCACCTGTAGTCCCAGCTACCTGGGAGGCTAAGCTGGGTGACAGAGTGAGACCAAGTCTCAAAAAAAAAACAACAACAACAACAACACCGCAAGGACCAGAGGACCAGGCTGAAAGGTCATGAAGCCAAGGAGATAGGCGCTGTCCAAAGTGCTGGTGGAGCCCAGGTCCAGTACCAATACCCCAGTGAGCATTAGGTGCCAAACCACAGACAGCACACAAAGGGCCAAAATTGTTCCCACTGGCCTTGGACTGGTAGTAGCTGTCACCGATGACACACCTATCCCAAGGATGAATTCTGCATGGTCCTTTTCTTCTTCAAGTTGCTAGCTTCTGATTCAAAGTCTGCATCAGACCAAGATCATATTTTCCTTCCCTAGCAGCAAGGAAGTCTATGAAAGAATGTAACTAACACAAGAGATTGGTATAAAAAATTTAGATGCTGGGTAGCCAAAAAACAGAAAGACAAGTCCAGCATAAGCATGTTATGAAACAGTGAGAGTGTATTCCTAACAATTATCATTGTAATTAACTTATCAACTTAGAGTTCATATAAATTACCAAAATTTATCTTTTCTCAACTACCCTGTCATAACCCAACTTTGACCCTCTCTATTTTGGCATATTCACAACTGTTTTAAAAGAACCTCATGTTGAAATATTAGGCTGAATCATACAAAACTGTCACTTTTACGGGTCAAAAACAGTCAAGTATTAGCGATGTCTTACAGTTTTACATATGTCATGATGGACTAACTTACTATGTTCCTAAGATTTGACTGATTAGAGCATAATTTCCAAGTCTTCAAATACTTGAAGAATTATCCCATATAGGAGCTTCCAATAGCAATTTAGCAACATGTTTGTATCAACCCAGAAAACAAACAGCATAAAGGTGTGGAAGCACAGATTCATTTATTACCTGCTGAGCACCCCCTGTATGTGCCAAGCACAGTATCTGCTGAAGGCTGCACAAAAGAGACTCTAATAAGTTATTTTGGTCTCCTGGGAGGTTATAGTCTCATGGGACAGATTTCAGCACAATAAAAAGAAGGACTTTCCAATCAACATCAAAAAATCAAATTCGAATTTTTGAATTTATCAAAAAATGTGATGGATATAAGAAATGGACTTTTGTTAACAGAAAATTAAAACAGTGGGCATTTGTACTGTTCTTTACTACCTAATGTTTATTTATTATCTTATTTGCTATAACAATCTTAAATCAATTGAGTCTAAAGAAAACATTTTTCTCTTTTTTTCCTTTTTTTTTTTTTTTCCAAGACAGAATCTCGCTCCATCACCCAGGCTGTATTGCAATGGTACAATCTCAGCTCACTGCAACCTCTACCACCTCCCAGGTTAAAGCGATACTCGTGCCTCTGCCACCTGAGTAGCTGGGATTACAGGCATCCACCACCACGCCTGGCTAATTTTTGTATTTTTAGTAGTTATGAGGTTTTGTCATGTTGGCCAATCTGATCTCGAACTCCTGGCCTTGAGTGATCTGCCCACCTTGGCTTCCCAACCAAAGTGCTGGGATTACAGTCACGAGCCACTGTGCCCAGCCAACACTTTTCAATTTACTGATTTCGGTTACCTCAGATTTTGACCCAACAGCTCTCATTATTCACTGGGTCTGAAGTATTTTATGATATTTATTCACAATACTGTTTTAAATAATATTTGTCACAAAGAACTTTTGATTTTTATTAATGTGCTTTTTCAATATAGTCTATAGGTACATAGAAGTGGGGAAAAAGAAAATGCCTTCTTTTTGAAAAGCACTTCTTAATACTGATTTTATATTCCTAACAGTAGTATAATCTATTGCTTAGGGTATTAGGTAATGGTTAGAGCAATATCATATATGGGATGAGAAAAGTTTTTACTAATATGAAACCTACATGTCATTTTTCATCTGTGTTAACAACTTACACAGAAGTTGGAAGTCCTGGAAGAGAAGCTTATGAATAATTGGGATTGCTTAATTCCTCCCAGTACCACATGCCTGTGGTACTGGGAGGAATTCCTTCAAGCACTAAACCGAATAATTCCTTCAAGCACTAAACCGAAAATCACAAAACACATACATCAGATATCCTTCAAAAAGTCAGGTAAGGGCACCTCCTAAATAATATAACTTATAACTGAAGATGAAAATTGTCTGAAGAACAACTACTTAAAAATATATTTACATACAAGGACACTTTGCTATATAAAAGAATACTGAAATAAACAATTTAATAGAGAATACATTTGTAACCCTAACAAATACAGCTTTATCTGTTTTTTAGGCTTTACATATTTTTTATATAGATTTTCTTTAGGTGGACTCTTTATGTAGCAGCAATAAATTTACATAATAATCTTAAAATGAAAAGAAGTTGCTAAAAGTTGTCTCAAAGTAAACTGTAACATCAATTTTAACAAAATCATGTTTCTATTTATATACTCTTTTGCAAGATATATACTCTTTTTGCAAGATATATACTCTTTTTGCAAGATAAATATTTACCCCCTTTCCAAGCTTTTGCTATTTTCTCCCTTTTTCTAATATTGTTAAGGATGTTTATACGATCACATGATCTCCAATTTGAGAATAATCAAAAAGAGGTTTATTAATAAAAATAGTCTAGAATGCTAAAAGGAATTAAGTTCATTATATTACTAAACTTATACAGATAATCCTCAAACTACAAAGGTTCAATTTATGATTTTTGGATTTTACAACTGCGCAAAAGCAACATGCATTCAGTAGAAACTGTACTTGTAAATTCTGAATTTTGGTCTTTTCCCAGATAGCAATATGCAGTATGATATTCTCTCTCAATGCTGGAAAGTAGCAGCGAGCTGCTTCCTGTCAGTCACACGATCACAAGGGTAACAACCAACACTCTATAGTGTGTTGTGTTGCCAGATGATTTTGCCCAGCTATAGGTTAATGTTAAGTGTTGTGGGCACATTCAAGGTAGGCTAGACTAAGCTATATTTTCAGGTAGGTTAAATGTATTCAATTCATTTTCAGGTTACAATAGGTTTATTAGGATGTAACTGCACCATAAGTCAAGTATCTCTATATATTATTTCAGTATGTGGATGTAACAAAAATGGCATCTTCAATTTTTGATTTGCGGCTAGGCGAGGTGGCTCGTGCCTATAATCCCAGTACTCTGGGAGGCCAAGGAGGGAGAACTGCCTGAGCCCAGGAATTTGAGACCAGCCTGGGCAACATGGTGAAACCCTGTCTCTACAAAAAGAAAAAAAAAAAAAAAAAAAATCAGCCAGGTGTGATGGCCCATACCTGTAGTCCCAGCTACTTAGGAGGATGAAATGGGAGGATCACCTAAGCCCAGGGAGGTCAAGGCTGCAGTGAGCTGTGATGGTACCACTGTACTCTAGCCTGGGTGACAGAGTGAGACACGGTCTTAAAAAACAAAACAACAACAACAACAACAAAACTAATGTGTAATTAAACAATAGCAAGCATGAGTATTTTCCATGTCTTCCAATTGTAAGATACTTTCTACTACTATGGTAAGTTATACTAAAATTGTGTCACATATAGTACGAAAAATCTCAATAAAATTTTAGAATCACTTTTCGTCACCAGAAACTTTAAAGAAATAAAAGCCATAAAGCTGCTTTTGTTGTTCCTATAATATTACTATTAACATGTAAAGCATTCCTGTATCCACGTACTGCTTAAACAGTTTCATTTTAGACAGTCTTAGCAAGTCACTTGAACTATATGTTTCAATATAAAGGCTGACATAATGTTGAAACCAACTTCAATTTAAAAATTTTATAGCCCTCATCTTAAATAGATATTTCCAGTTGATTACTGTGTAAAACTGACAAGTAGAATTTTTAAGTGTCATTCTTAAAAGCACGTCTTTACAACACATCTTGATGCCAGAGGAATTCTACTCATTCTACCACAGTTGATAAAGAGAACCAGACTGAGCCTTCTAACTCCAAACTAGTTCTCCCATTATTTAGTTTGCGCTCCTGGACACATCACTTAACCCTGACAGTAAAAGTGATGAGACCATAATAAATTGTCTCCCAGGTCCCTTCTTATCCTAACAACCAGCAAATCCAAGTGAACTGCCACAAAGAGTTCTGGTACATCATCCTTAGGGGATTCTAGAACACCAGGACTGGGTTTAATTCTCATGCAAAGATTTAGACACAAATGTAAATGAGGGAAGAGAGACTACCTAAAGTTAAACGTTCTTTCAATTAAACTTTTACGTGTGCATCAGACTTTTTTTCATTGCTTTATATATTAAAATATATTTATTGAATCTCTATTACGCGGCAGGAATTGAGGACACAAAGATGGAAGATTCCCTCAAACAGCTTTCAATTCTGGTTGGGAAAGTTAGATTTCTAAACGATTACACTAACTTGTTATAGTTTCTACAGTAGAGATATAGGGGATAAGAGGATAAAAGGATCATTTCTACTTTGGAGAAAAAAGACCTTTATTTTAAAAGTGACACTTGAAATAAGTCTCTATGAAAGGTCAATGACACAATGTGAAAGGAAATTAAGAAAACAATTGCATCAACATTATAAATAAAATTATAAAATAATTAGGAATATAAAAATTATAAAATACTTAGGAATAAACTTAACCAAGGAGGTGAAAGATGCATATTCTGAAAACTACGAAACATTGCTAAAAGAAATTAAAGAAAATACAAATAAATGAAAAGACATCCTGCCTGTTTTAATGAACCAAAGCACCACATATTGTTAAAATGCCAATACTGCTCAAAGCAATCTAATGATTTAATGTAACCCTATCAAAATCCCAATGGTATTTTCTGCAGAAATTTTAAAAAATCCATCCTAAAATTCATATTGAACCTCAAGGATCTCTGAATAGCAAAACAATCTTGATAAAGAAGATCAAAGTTAAGAGATTTTATACTTCTGATTTCAAAAGTTACTACAAATCTACAGTAAACAAGACAATGTCATATATGCATAAAGACAAATATATAGGCTAATGAAATAGAATACAAAGCTCAAAAATAAACCCTCACATATATGGTTGCTAGGGTCTGAATGTTTGTGTCCCTCCAAAATTCTTACGTTGAGACCTAAGCCCCGAGGTAAAGGTATTAAGGGGTGGGGCCTTTGGGAGCTATTAGGTCACAAGAGGTCTGCCTTCATTAATGGGATTACTGTCCTTAAAAGAGATTTTGGGGTCCTAAAACACTTTTGTCTTTTGTCTTTGTCCCTTTTGCCCCTCCACCATATGAAGATACAGCATTCTCCCCTTCCACTAGGTGAGGATGCAGTAGCAAGGTGTCATCTGTGAAGCAGAGAACCCTCTCCAGACACTAAATCTTCTGGTGACCTGATCTTGAACTTCTCGTTACCAGAACTGTGATGAATAAATTTCTGTTGTTTATAAATTACCCAGTCCGGGTATTTTGTTACAACAGCAGGAAAGGACAACGACAACGGTCAAATGGTTTCAACAACGGTGCCAAGATCATCCAATGAGAAACGACAGTTGTATTAAGCCATTTCTGCATTGCTATTAAAAAAAAAAAATACCTGAGACTGGATAACTTATAAGAAAAGAGACTTTAATTGGCTCACAGTTCTGCAGGCTGTACAGGAAGCATAATGCCAGCATCTCCTTCTGGGGAGGCCTCAGGAAGCTTACAATCCATGGCAGAAGGCACGGGGGAGTGGGCATCTCACATGGTGGGAGCAGGAATAAGAGAGAGAGGGGAAAGTCCCACACACTTTTAAATGACCAGATCTCACAAGAACTCACTTACTAGCATGAGGACGGTACCAAGAGGATGATGATCCAATCACCTCCCACAAGGCCCCACCTCCAACATTGGGGATTACATTTCAACACACACTTTGGGAAGGGATAACACACAAACTACATCAGCAGTCTTTCAACAAATGCTGCTAGGAAAACTGGATATCCACGTGCAAAAGAATGACGTTAGTCCCTTACACCTTACACCATATACAAAAATTAACTCGAAATGGACCAAAGATCTAAACATAAGAGTTAAAATTATAAGACTCTTAAGAAAAAACATAGAGGAAAAGGTTCAAGACATTAAATTTGGCAATGATTTCTTGAGTGTGACACCAAAGCACAGGCAACAAAAGTAAAAACAGATAAATTGGACTACATAAAAATTTAAAACTTTTGTGCATCATAGGATATAATAGAATGAAAAGGCCACCTATGGAATGGGAGAAACATTTGCAAATCATATATCTGATAAGAGATTAATATTCAGAATATAAAGAACTCCTTCAAATCAACAACAAAAGACAAACAACGTGGTTTAAAAACGGGCAAAAGACTTGAATGGGATTTCTCCATAGAAGAAACACAAATGGCAAAAAGCACAGGAAAAGATGTTCAACATCACTAATCATTAAGGAATTGCAAATCAAAACCACAAATGAAATACCACCTCATACCCATTAGAATGGCCATTACTGGAGGGAGAGAAGCAAGGAAAATGGCACCTGTGGTGGTGAATGTAGTGAAGCTCCTTGGGAGCAGTACCACAAAGACGCCGTGGAACAGGGCCACAATTACAATGCCCACCTCTGTGCTGAGCACAGCGCGTGCCTGCCTTTCTTGGCCTCACAGACTGGAGTAGCCCAGAGCAATTGTTACAGCTGGATGGAGAAGTAACCGGGTTCTAGGATTGGCCTCTGGACAACTACTCCTACCCTGCCTGGCACTGGTGGAAAAAGCGGTGAGCCCATCCCCATGAAGATCCACAACTTTCCTTCCCACCTATTAAGCCAGACACAGACCACACCCTGAAGAAGGAGGGGCTGATCTCTCAGGACAGCAGCAGTTTAGAGGTTCTGTTGCACACTGACCCCCTGAAGAAGCAAGGTGCCCCAGATCCCCGAGTTGATGATGACAGCCTGGGAAAGTTTCCTGTGACCAACAGTCAAGCACAAAAGCGGATCCTAGAACCAGATGACTTCCTGGATAACCTCAATGATGAGGACTGTGAAGAAGACGCTCCCAAGCGTCGGGGAAATGGGTAATCCAAGGGTAAAGGTGTGGCAGTGCCCATAAGGAGCTGAATGCTTCCAACCTGGAAGACCAGGATAAGCCCTATGCCTGTGACGTTTGTGGAAAACGTTACAAGAACCAACCAGGCCTCAGTTACCACTATGCCCACTCCCACTTGGCTAAGGAGGGCGAGGACAAAGAAGACTCCCGACCACCCACTCCTGTTTCCCAGAGGTCTGAGGAACAGAAATCCAAAAAGGGTCCTGATGGATTGGCCTTGCCCAACAACTACTGTAACTTCTGCCTGGGGAACTCAAAGATTAACAAGAAGATGGGACAACCTGAGGAGCTGGTGTCCTGTTTTGACTGTGGCTGCTCAGGGCATCCATCTTGCCTCCATTTCACCCCCATGATGATGGGACAGTGAAGACATACTGCTGGCAGTGCATCGAGTGCAAATGTTGTGACATCTGCGGCACCTCTGAGGATGATGACCAGCTGGGCTTCTGTGATGACTGCGATCATGGCTACCAAATGTACTGTCTCACTCCATCCATATCTGAGCCCCCTGAAGGAAGTTGGAGGTGCCACCTGTGTCTGGACCTGTTGAAGGAGAAAGCTTCCATCTACCAGAACCAGAACTCCTCTTGATATGGCCACCCCCCTGTTCCCTGACATATCTAAGGCTGTTTCTCTCCTCCACTTCATTTTTCATACCCACCTTTCCCTTCTTCCTCCTCTCCTTCACAAGTCCAGAGAATCTTGGGGTGGTTGTTCTAGCCTGCCTTTGGCAGCCACAAGCTGAGGTGGCAGCTCTGGCCACCTCTGGCCCTAGGCCCTCAAGGAGAAAGGAGCAACACACTGCCCCAAGGCATACCTGTGGGCCCAGTTTCTCTCTGCTTTCCATGAAATGCATTCATTCTGCTTGCCTTGGGCCCAGGCCCTGGTCATCACAGGGTTCAAACAGTGTCATCCTAGAAAGAGTGGGAGAGTAGCTCACTTCTCTCTCTGTTCTGCCTCCACTCTGGTCTCCAGAGTTTTCCCTTCCCCCAGAGGCGAGTCAGGCCAGAGCCTCTTCGCCCGAGGCAGCTGGTAGCCAGCAGCTGAGGCCACAGCCACAAGGAGCTTTCCATATCCCTGTGTCACTTAGCCTCACCTCTTTCCTCCAGAGTGGCTCTCTGCGGCCCTCTGTTCCTGCTACGTAGGATTCTTTGCTGGATTCAGGATGTTCTCGGTCACCCTCCTGGCTCTGCCCTGTCCCAGTCCACCCCACCCCAGGGGGAGCAGCAGCTTCACCTTGTGCTTCCCAGTGCTCTCCAGGCTCACTCTCATGGGCGGGCTCCAGTGACTAAAGCATTCCCCACCCTTGGAATGTCTCATCTTCTACCTCTCTTCTTATTCATTTTGGTTTTGTGGGGAGAGGGGAAGGATCAGGGGGCCAGGCCAGCAGCTCAAGGGCCACAGGGAGATGGGTAATGTGCCCACTTTTTTTAACACAACAAAAAAGCCTACCTCCAAAATCCCCTTTTTGTTCTCCCTGGACCTGGGCATTCCCTCCTGCCCTGAACTGAACTGGGAACCTCTGCCACCTGCCCTGTGTATCCTAGCTCTCAGCTCATGGGGAAGCCACGCAGACATCCCTTTCTTCCCCTGCATGCTCGCTAGCAGCTCGTAAGGTCTTCACACCCTGATTCCTCAAGTTTTCTGCTTAGTGGCACTGACGTTAAATAGTGGGGGGACAGTGCATGCCAGCATACCCTGGAGGAGCCTTCCCCCTTGGCCGCAGGCAGGCCCTAATTCACTGTCACTTTGGAGTTGTCTTTTTTTTCCTTTCTTTAGTTCCTGTATTCTAAACATTAGTAAAAATAAATGTTTTTACACAGAGCCCTCTGCTGGATGGTTTATCTCCTGCCTCTCTCCATTAAGAAGGCCATTTCATCCTAAGATTTCCATGACAGTGGTTTTTTTAAACATTTTGAAATACAGCTTTTTTCCCCCAAAATTAAATTTTTTTTGTTGAACTCCAATATTTAAAGCGAATATAAAATTGGTTATTTTGCTAGTTTTAATTAGTTACATAAATTCAAGTTTACAACAATTCTTTGTTATAAAGAACAATGAAGCTGTTTTGATCAATACAAAATATGGGTTAAAAAAAAGGGCCATTATCAAAAAAATAGAAAATAACAAGTATTGGAGCCCTTGTACACTGCTGGTGGGAATGTAAAATAGTCCAGCTGCTATAGAAAACATTAAGGCAGTTCCTCAAAAAATTAAAAATTAAACTACCATATGATTTAGCAATTCCACTTCTGGTTACATATCCAGAAGATCTGAACTCAAGGTCTTGAAGACCATGTTCATAGCTGCATTATTCGCAATAGCCAAGAGTCCATCAACAAACCCATCAACAGATAACAAGACAAGCAAAATGTGGTATGTACATATACCATGGAATATTATAAAGCATTAAAAAGGAAGAAAGTTCTGACATGATACGACCTGGATGAACCTTAAGGACATTATGTTAAGTGAAATCAGTCAGTCACAAAAAGATAAATACTACATGATTTCACTTCTATAAGGCAGCTACACAGTCAAATTCATAGAGACAGAAGGTAGAATGGTGGTCGCCAGAAGCCAGGGGAAGGAGGGAGTGAGGATTTGTTTTTCATGGGTATAGAGTTTCCATTTTGCAAGATTAAAAAGATTCTGTAGATTGGTTGCACAATAATGTGAATATACTTAACACTACTGAACTATATGTTTTAAAAAAAGTTAAGATGGTAAATTTCATATTATGTATATTTTACTATAGTTAAAAATTATTATTTTTTTTTTTAGACGGACTCTTGCTCTGTCACTCAGGCTGGAGTACATTGGTGCCATCTCAGCTCACTACAACTGCCGCCTCTTGGGTTCATGCGATTCCCCTGCCTCAGCCTCCTGAGTAGGTGAGATCCCAGGTACCCACCACCATGCCTGGCTAATGTTTTTGTATTTTTAGTAGAGATGGAGTTTCACTATGTTGGCCAGGCTGGTTTCAAACTCCTAACCTCAAGTGATCTACCTGCCTCGGTCTCCCAAAGTGCTAGGATTACAGGCATGAGCCACCACGTCTGGCCAAAACTAATTTTTTTTTTTAAAGAGAAAAGATCAGTGGTTGTTGTCTTGATCATGTGAAGAATGGGAAAGATTCCATGGGATAGCAGCAGCGTCAGCTAAGGCATGAAGACATGACATGGCCCAGTGCCTCAGGGGACCTGTAAGTAGTTCAGCATATCTTAAACAATGGGTGCAGCGTGGACAACACAAGAAATAAGGTTAAATACACAGGCAAGAATCAAGGAGCTGAGAATCTTAAATGACACAGCAAGAAGAATAGATTTTATCCTAGATCCAACAGTAAGTCAATAAATTCTTTTAAGCAGGAAGCATAAAAATGCTAGTTTCGTGCTTTAGAAAAAGAGTCTGGAAGCAAAGCAGTAGACTGTAGACCAGGAGACTATTGCAGTAGCATGGGTGAAAGATGAACAGAGCTGGAACTGAGGCACAGCAATAGGAACAGAAAGTAGGGAACGAATGGGAGTGATATTTAAGACAGAAAATTTACAGCATTTGATGACTATGAATATCTAAAATGACTGATGCTGGGGATTAGGATGACACCTACATTTCTTACTGTTCCCAGTGGAAGACTAGGGAGATTGACCATGATGGTAAATACAAAAAGAGAAACATGGGGCCAGGGGCAGTGGCTCACACCTGTAATCCCAGCACTTTGGGAGGCCGAGGTGGGCAGATCACCTGAGGTCAGGAGTTTGATACCAGCCTGGCCAACATGGTGAAATCTTGTCTCTACTAAAAGTACAAAAATTAGCCAGGCATGGTGGCAGGTGCCTGTAATCCCAGCTACTCAGGAGGCTGAGGCAGGAGAATCGCTTGAACCCGGGAGGCTCAGATAGTGCCACTGCACTCCAGCCTAGGCAACACAGTGAGACTCCATTTCAAAAAAAAAAAAAGAGAAACATAGTTAAACAGAGTCAGGTTCAGAAATCTAAAAATATAAATGCTTAAAGAAAAAAGAGATAAGCTAATGAAGAAAGCTGAGAAGATACATTGAGAGAAGTATAAAAAAATACACAAAAAAAAACAAAAAAAGAAAGTGGTGTCTCAGAAACCAAAAGGAGAATTTAAAGAAGGGAGTGCTCAGTTGTATGAATAAATCTAGAGCATTCATTAGATTCAGCGATTCCAAAGCTATCAGGGGCCCATGATGTGGCATGCAGTGAAGTAGGCCATAGCCTACTGACCACAGGAGGTTTAAGAAAAGGACAGTAAAACTAGAGACAGAGAATACAGGCAACTCTTTTAAAGATTCTGGATAGGAAAGGTACAATGAAGATTTTTAAATTTTAAAGATTCTAGGTAGGAAAGGTACAGAGAATACAGGCAACTCTTTTAAAGATTCTGGGTAGGAAAGGTACAATGAAGAAGCTAGCAGGAGATTCAAGATCAAGAGATTTTTCTGTAGCTAATTCTTAGGGTTTTTTAACTTCGTTTTTTGTTTGTTTAGGGATAGGAAAGGTGTTATTGGGCAAGTAAAGTTGGGGGAAAGGAGGTAATAAAGACAAAGGGCTGAAAATACAGAAGCACAGAGAGGGAAGAAGTAACTGGTACAGCAAGATCCTGGTTGAGTCCAGCAGACCAAGAACACAGCTGAAGGGGTTAGTCTTAACTAGATAAAGGACACCTCTTTTCCCAAAACTGTATGAGAATTTAAAAGCCAAATGCAGTAGCAGATAGGTTCACCAAGCACAGGGACTTGAAGTGAACAGATCCCAGCCTCAGTGCCATCTGCTGAGAGAGGGGTAGAAAGGTTATAGTTGCTCCAAACAGGGAGCTGGGGCAGCAACAGTAGACACGAGAAAAACTGAGCTGAAGCAGTGGACCTGCTGAGCCAAGGCTCTGAGTGTGGAAAACATACATTTGCAGGAGAGCCAACCTACATGACTGTGTGATTTCTTCATTTTCTCATTCTTTTGATAAATACTTATTAACACCTTAATTATTTATTTATTTATTTGAGACAGGGTCTTTCTCTGTCACCCAGGCCGGAGTATGGTGGCATATTCACAGCTCGCTGCAGCCTCGCCCTCCCAGACTCAAGCAATCCTTCCACCTCAGCCACCCAAGTAGCTGGAATCAAGGCATGCACCATCATGCCCAGGTAATTTTTTTCTATCTTTTGTAGAAACAAAGTCTCACTATGTTGCCTAGGCTGGTCTTAAACCACTGAGCTCCAGCAATCCTCCCTCCTCAGGCCCCCAAAGTGCTGGGATTATGTGAGCCTTAACGCGTTTTATGTGTCACACATTATAGACGGTACTGGGTATACACTAGTGACCAAAACAGTCATGGTCCTGGCCCTCGTGGAGCCTAATCTAGCCACAAAGACAGTCAATCAAATAGACAATAACAGACCAGGCACGGTGGCTCATGCCTGTAATCCCAGCACTTTGGGAGGCCCAGGCAGGCAGATCACTTGAGGTCAGGAGTTTGAGACCAGCCTGGCCAACATGGAGAAACTCCCTCTCTACTATAAACACAAAACTTAGCTGGGTGTGGTGGCAGGCACCTTGTAATCCCAGCTACTCGGGAGGCTGAGACAGGAGAATCACTTGAACCCAGGAGGCAGAAGTTGCAGTGAGCCAAGATTGTGCAACTGCACTCCAGCCTGGGCGACAGAGCGAGACTCCATCTCCAAACAAACAAACAAACAAAAAAACCGAATAGATAATAACGTAATCACAACCTGTGATGAGACCTATGAGGGCATCCCACTGGGTACAGTGACAGAGAGCTTACTTATAAAAATACTCTACTCACAGTGGGCAGGGACTGTCTGAAGTGGTGACATTTGAGATCCTAAGAATGAAAAGATCTAAGCAGAAGGAACACTCAGGCATTTTCAGAAGATCTATGGCAGAAAAGACTTTGTTGAGTCCAGTACCTGTAAGAAGCAAGTTCAAGTGGAGCACAGTGGACAGGGAGAGAGGACCATGATAAGGCAGGAGATACAGGCAGTGGACCAGAACATGGAGGATATTGTGGGCTACAGCAAGGAGGGTGGATTTTATTTTGCCCAGGTGTTGGGGCAAAAAAGCAAATGACTGGATTGGATCTGCCATTGGTGTTTCCCAGACAGGTCAAACAGAAGGAGATAGGACAATTGAAAGAGCCACCAAGAGAATGACATACCTTGAGGCCTTGTCTAGTTTAAGAATGAATACATCCATGCTGTCCTGGAAGAGGCCAAGCCTGGGTGAGGTTCCGGAGCATTAGTAGTAGTGGAAAGGAAGTAAATGGCAACTAGAATGGGAAGTTGTGGCGATAGCTATAACTAAGTTTAAGGTCTCAGAAATCTGATTATGAATGGCAGAGTGCTGTATGGCTGTAAGATGCTAATGTCAAAGAAGTCAAGGGATTTTAAGAAAAGCAACAGCTGTGATGGCGGTAGTGGGAATGGAGTATTTATCATTAATAATAATAGTTACCATCTATTTAACATTGTCTATGTGCCCAATACTGTGCTAAGCACTTCGTATAGATTATCTCACTTTATTTTCAGAACAGTTACTATTATGCCCATTGTACAAATAAAGAAACTGAAGGATTGGGAGGTGAAGTAAATTGCTTAAAACCACTCAGCTGGTAACAGGCTGCACAGGAATGCAAATGCTTCTGACTGACTCCAAAGCTCACTTTGTGCCAGGATGGCTGGACAGATTGTGCTCGTGCTACTGAAGGAAGCAAGCATTGCAATGTGAGCTAAGAAACAAAATCTTCAAAATAGGAGAGGAAATATTCAGATGCCAGCGAAAAGAGAGGCAGAAGTTAACAAAACCAGGTAACATGAACCACCAATAAGGAAAGGCCTTTGTGTGAGGATAGAACAGGGACAAAGCAACAGAGAACTAAGAGAATGTGGATGATACCTCTGGGTCCTGTGGAATGTGGGATTGGGTGAAATGAGCAGCCTTCACCTAGAGGAAGCTGTGATTTCAATCAGATAAGAGCGGTTTCAGCTAACGCAAGAAGAGGTGTTCCTGGAAAATGTTTAGGGAGTCCAGTTGCTAATTTACAATGTAACAGACTAGCATAGTAATTAAGAGCACAGAATCTGGAATCAGACTGCTTGGATTTGAGTCCTGGTGCCACTACTCACTAACAAATTACTTATTTGTGCCTCAGTTTCCCTGCCAAATAGGAGTGATGACAATGGTCTTCCTATGGTTTGGATGTGGTTTTTCCCCACCAAAACTCATGTTGAAATTTGATTCCTAACATGGTTGTGGTGGAGATGGCGCCTTGTGGGAGGTGTTTGGGTCACAGGGGTGGATCCCTCATAAATAGATGAATGCCTTACATCAGGAGCATGTTCTCACTTTCATGGGACTGGATTAGTTACTAAAGAGTACGCTCTTATAAAAGTGAATTAGGCTTCCTAGATTCTGTCTTGCTTCCTCGATCGCCATGTGATCTCTTTGCGTGCACCCACTCACTTTTCCACTTCTCTGCCATGTTTTGACCCAGCATGTGGCTCTCACCAGGAGCCAGCCAGCGCAGTGCTATGCTCTTGAACTTCCAAGCCTGCAAAATTGTGAGCTCAATAAACGTTTTTCCTTCATAAATTACCCAGCTTCAAGTATTCTGTTATAGCAACACAAAATGAACTAAGACAGCCTCTACCTCATAGGTTTGTCAGGATGAAATTAATATTTAATAAGATAATTAGAATAATGCCTGGTACAAAGTCAGTCCATTTAGAAAGTGTTTGATTGAAAATCAAGTAAATAAAAGAGGTGAGAATAAAAAGGATTAAGAGAGAGGTGAGAAAGGAGAGGAAGGATGGAGGAAGTGTGCTTGGAGGCATATGCAAATAGAGGCAGGGTATGAAACTAAGGCTCTAATGGTCTCAATGGTGCAGGTCTGTGAATGCAGCCATCCTAGTTGAGAAGACAAGTTGGTCCTCTAAGTGAAGTGTAGCTAAGTTATTTTTATGTTTCTGAAGAGAGCCTAGCCCAAGCCATTAGGGGAAGGGTTAGCAGGCTGCTGGGACACCCACCAGCCTGTGGTGGTCAGAAATCCAAGACTTCATGTAGTAATAAAGCATCCTAGAAGGGCCTAAAGATACCAGAAACTGAACAGATTCGTCACAAGGAGCAGAAAACACGGAATGTAGTCTCTCCATCTTTTGGGGGAAATGACAGTCAAAATAAAAGAAAGCATAATGTTCAAACGAACATTCTAAAAACTTTTCATTTTTTCTTGTATGAGATAAATGTACTTAGAATCTTTTTATCATGCTAACTAAGGGCACTTTTCTATTTAAAAAAAAGATTTGCAAGACTATTATAATTCTAGTGGGCTAAATTTTTAGCAATCTCTCAATCTCGCAAGCTTAACAAAATTACATATGGCTGAAAAAAATGAATGAAATCACATCCATTTCTATGCAAAAAGCTTTTCAATGCAATGTCATCATTCATTATAAAATGTGGGAACATGACATATAAATGCAAAATTTTCAATATCTTCTTAATTCTATCAGCTACTGGGTAATTCTAGGAAAGAAGGTGCTGCTTTATTCTGGAAAGAAAAAAAAAAACAACAGGCTCACTCAAGGTCAAGCTAGGAAGCTGAGACACAGCCTCTGATGACATACACCTTACCTGCTCCCTCAAGTGGCTACCACCATAAGCCCACATGTACATGTGATGCAAAGAAGGGCTTGGTCTCTTTAGCCCACCAGCAGGTACCAAAAATAACTGTTAGTAACAGCATAATTTTAATGGTGTAGGAAAAAAGAAATATCTTTTTCTCACCCATCCTATATTCATTGTTACAGACAACTCTATAAAAAAAGACAGATTAACAAGAGACAAGCATACCAATTTATTTAATAGAAGTTTTATGTGACACAGGACCTTTTGTAAGAAAATAATGACCCAAATAAACATGTAAACCTGTGTATTTTTATGCTATGTTTGATGAAGAAGTGGATAGTTGTGGAGAAGTACAATTGAATTAAAAAGTATGATCTAATGGTAATAAACTGGGGGAAACTCAGCAAGGCCTATTGACTCAGCTTCTCCTCTGTGACCCGGTGTCTTCAGAAAGGAGGATGTTCCATTCCTCCAGGCATAGAGAGAGCATATCTCAAATGTGGGTCTTACAACCTGCTTCAGGGAAGGGCAGGAGGGCAGAGAGTGACTTTCCTACTTCTGCTGTTTTCTCAAATTCCTTTAGCTTAAAATATTATGGAGTAGCATATCCTGACCCCCATTAATGGTAAAAGCTCATCAATTTAGACTCTACTAGTTCAAAATGTCCAATAATTTTCTTCAATTTTACAATTTCAATTCTAAATGACTCTTTATCCTGCCAATACTTAGTAATAAGTACAAAGAGTAGTGTCTGAAATTGGTTCCTTTTTTCCTAAGAACTATGTAACCCTTTCAGAATTTATTTTTTTAACTTGTAAATCTAAAAACTCTCTCAATGAAAATTAGGTAAATCAGACTACAGCTCAACCTTTGAACAACACAGGTTTGAACTAAGCAGGTCCACTTATAAATGGATATTTTTCAACAGAAGTTACACGTGTGTGCCTGCCTCTCCTGCCTCCCCGCTTCCACCTCCACCTCTTGTGCCTCTGCCACCCGTAAGACAGCAAGACTCACTCCTCCTCTTCCTCAGTCCACTCAATGTGAAAATGATGAGGTTGAAAACCTTTATGATCATCCACTTCCACTTAATCAACAGCAAACATGTATTCTCTTTCTTAGGATTCTCTTAATAGCATTTTTTCTCTAAATTATTTATCATAAGAATATAGTATATATTAATAATACATGTAACATATAAAATATGTTAATCAATTGTTTATGTTATCAATAAGGCTTTCAGTCAACAGTAGACTATTAGTAGTAAACTTCTGGAGGAGTCAAAAGTTACATGGGGAATTTTGACTACGCAGGGTTCTGGGCACCAATCCCCACATTGTTCAAAGGTCAACTAGAATTACTTTCTTTACAAATTATCCTGCTTTACAGTAAGTCAGTCTAGCTCTGTCTCCATTATTTTGAATGAACAAAATTTTAATATTCCTGTGTGGGCATATATACACAATTTATTACAAAGTTTTAAGAAACTTTAGTGAATGGAATATATTCTGAGAGTTGGAATATATCATTTGAACAAACAGCTTATAAAATATAATACAAAAACAAATATTAAATCATTTTACTGATACTGTTGGGTTAAAGTGGTACTAATCCTAAGGAATTCTTTTTTTGAGATGGGGTCTCACTCCGTTGCCCAGGCTAGAATGTAGTGGCACAATCATGGCTCACTGTAACCTCCAGCCCCTGAGCTCACGTGATCCTCCTATCTCAGTCTGCTGAGTGGCTGGGATTACCAGCACAAGCCACTGTGCCCAGCCCGAGGCATTCTTTTAAAAATACATCTAAAGAAGTAAAATATTGACAAAAATTCCATATGCTGAACATTCTGAATATCTGAACACTATGTAAATAGAGGCTATATCTAAACTTCAATGCCTGACACAGTAAGTCCCCAATAATTAATAAATACATGTTGCTTCAGTAAGTGAATAAAGTTTTCCATGTATATTCAAATATTTAGGTTTCTTATAAAAGTGCATAAAAATTATAATAAAAATAGTACAATACACACACAAAAGATTAAAAGCAAGTATAACAGTGATTGTATGAGGGGAAAAGAATGTTGTTCTCCCTCCAGCTTCTATTTTTTATAATGTTTCATTGAAACTTTTGAAAAAACATAAATATTTTTAATCAATAGTACCTAATACCTCTGGAATCAAGAAAGGAATTACAGGCGCAGTAAGAACAAACCAACATCTTCGGGCTTATATTCATATTAAAGCTGGTGAGACTTCACATTCCTCAGCACACAATGGATCTTTCATCAATATTGGAAAATGCCT
Organism: Hylobates moloch; assembly: GCF_009828535.3. Lineage (NCBI taxonomy): Eukaryota > Metazoa > Chordata > Mammalia > Primates > Hylobatidae > Hylobates > Hylobates moloch. Next base: position 148,856,287 of record NW_026652277.1, on the reverse strand, counting down.
TTGTGAGAATATTTGCAAAGAATGGATGGAATTCTCAATGTTGCAAGCACCCAGTGAATTATTCAAAAGAACAATGAATGAATAATTAGAAATGTTTCTTGAGTGCAGAGATATTTATATTACTAAAGAAAAGTTCTAAGTCTAGCATGTTTTCCAGAGCAGCCAGGAAGAAAAGATTAAGTTTAACTGTGGGCTATCAGTCCCAAACGATTTGCCCAGGAAGAAAAGATTAACTGTGGGCATTGGTCCTGAATGATTTGCCCTCAGAACAATTAGAGTTGCCTTCTCGTTGGCCTACTAATGATTTTAAGTACTCCTTGACTTGTAAATATTGCTTATTTGTTTGCATGCTTGTTTACATGTTTTGCTTCACCCTATCCCTAAAAATAGGATTTAAGATAACTCCAAAGAAGTGTACATTATAATAAGTAAATTTAAAATAAAGAAAATGAGACAGAGGGAAACTAAAACTGGAAAGATAACATGAAGCCAGGTATGAGGTAAGTGCACAAAAAGAATAACATTATGTCCTATATTCTAAATTGAAGTATGCAATAAACTAGATTCTAAGTTTTCAAGTAACCAATTCTAACCCAAAGACACAAGCTAAATGTTCGACATTCATTAGGTAAAAAACAACATGTTCAAGAGAAACAGTCCTGATAAGAGAAAGTCCTGATATTAAAAATTAAAAAGAATTTTTTCTTTATTCTTTTTTTTTTTTTTTTTTGAGATGGAGTCTCGCTCTGTCGCCTAGGCTGGAGTGCAGTGGCACGATCTCGGCTCACTGCAACCTCCGCCTCCCGGGTTCAAGTGATTCTCCTGCCTCAGCCTCTTGAGTAGCTGGGACTACAGGGGTGTGCCATCACACCCTGCTAATTTTTTGTATTTTTAGTAGAGACGGGGTTTCACCATATTGGCCAGGCTGGTCTCCACTACTGGCCACTCCTGACCTCGTGATCTGCCCACCTCGGCCTCCCAAAGTGCTGGCATTACTGGCATGAGCCGCCGCACCCAGTCAAAAAGAATTTTTTTCTAATCAACTCATGTTATTTAACAAGATATAATCAACATTTGTAATACTTAAAATAAACACAGAGAATTTCCATAAACCTGTTTCTTAGAAAATCATCAAATAATGTCAAAAGAATTATAATAAAAGCAATTCTGTAATATCAATTCTACAAAGTTTTACACAATTTTGTCTAAGTACCTATACAATTTTTTTGATGGTCTGGCTTAGTCTAGAAATGTGTTTCTCAGTGAGAGGAACAGACGCTCTTGCAACAAATAGAAAAAGAAAGGAGGGGCTGGGCACAGTGGCTCATGCCTGTAATCCCAACACTTTATGAGGCTAAGGTGGGACAACTGCTTGAGGCCAAGATTTCAAGACCAGTCTGGGCAACATAGTGAGACCTCAACTCTTAAAAAAAAAAATTAGCTGGCCATGGTGGCGCACACCTGTAGCTGAGGCAGGAGGATCGCTTGAGCCTAGGAGGCTCAAGGCTGCAGTGAGTCACGATTGCACCACTGCACTCCAGCCTGGGTGACAGAGCAAGACTCTGTCTTTAAAAAAGGAAAGGGGAAAAGTGTTATGATAAACATACCTAGTAAAGATATAATAGCCAAAATATTTCCTCCATAGAAGTCTTGCATATCCTTTAGTTGATTTATTCCTACATGTCTCTACTACTCTTGTTATTAAAAATTGTGCCTCTTAAAAAAATACGTTAATTATTTATAGTTTTTTGTATACTGATCATGTACCTAGGGACTTCACTGAAGCTATAAGTTTCTCCTATGAAACCTAATAATTTGTATTTCTCTTGATTTTAAAACTTCTAGCTATCATTTGTTTTTCTTTGTCTTTCTGACGTCAACAAACGAAGTTTCTTCATACTCTCTATTAACCAGAAATCTCCTCAATTCATGAAATCCAATATACTGCTCTCTGATCACACCTCCTAATTTTCCTTTCTCACTCTTGAACTTCTATTAACTCTAATCTTCAGTCCTATTACTCTATTCTCCTTCCAAATATTAGTCCCATCCAGACTTTACTGCCTTTTCTAATGTACGTCCAATAATGATCACATCAAACATTCTACCACTCTCTTGACAGTCTTGCTCCTTTGTCTTTTTACCACACCTACCATACAAGTGCTCCAGTATGGATTAATTGAGTTTCCCCTCTCCATTCTCACAGCTAAATCCTAAATAGTACTTGAAAAGATCACAAATTAGTACCATTACAAATTTCTGCACTCATCCCAAATGCACATTCTGCATTGCTCTGCAACCCCGTTACATGCTGCCTATTAAACATTCCCCTTCCATTGCCCTTGGTCACCATTCTAAACTTTCACCACTCTCCTCATGCCCTTATTTTACCTTCAATGCTCCCTTTAGCATATGAATCTCATTTGATGGTATCTCTAGATTTGCAATTTATACTTCAGTAACACTAAACTACTTGTAGGTCCCTAAATAGGACTTGATTTATTTGCATATGCTGTTCCCTCTACCCAGAATACACTCCTCCAATTTGTCCAACCAGAAAACTTGTATTTACCCTTCAAATGTCAACTCAAACACTATTTCTCCTATGAAATCTTCCTCAATCCGCCCCCTTCTCCTATGTGCCCACTATACTCTGTGCCTCTGCCACTAGTTACAAAAATTATTGTTATTATTATATCGCATTGTAATTGCTTGCTTGTTTGTTTCTGCACAAGGCTATACGCTCCTTAAAGGAAAAGGATCTTTTTTTTTATTCCAGTTTTCTATCCCAAGTACCTAGTTGGCACCGGCTAACTGCATGCTAAAGGAATGAATTCTTCCTACTAAAGTATAATTCCTTGGGCCCAACATTATGTAGAAGAAATGAAATTTAGAGGTAATAAATTTATAAAAACCTTTGCTAAAATGAATGCGGCTGTGTCACTAATAACAGCAATAGTGAATTTCACATTTGCAACCCAATTGAAATGCTGTTATGTAAAACGTATTTCAAGTACATAACAGAAATCTTCTACTATAAAGATAACTAAACAGCTCTACTTCTGATACATCTGAATGGATAATGAACTCAGCGAACTTAAACCATATACTAGACAGCACAACTGACACTATGCTAAATGTCATTCTAACAATTAATCTGTATGATAATCCAGCCCTATATAAACACTGACATTCACAAAAGTATTTATCACAAATATCTTAAGAACACAAAAGAAAAACCAACAATGAAACCTGATCCTCACTACCTGCCAAGCGTACACTTTTAAGTGGGCAATTATTAAACTGTAAAGAGGCAATGTAATATTAAGCGAAAAGGATGTCCCAATAGATCACATACAACAAGATGCCCTTTTTATTAAGTTAAAACCAACTAAAATGAAAATGCATATACTTTGGGAAAATAAAAGGAAGTAAACACTGACTTCAGGATGATAGTGAACTTAATTGGAGGAAGGCCAAAGGATGCATTACTGAAAGGACAATATGGTTTGATTACTACCGAAGCACTAGCTTGTTTGGGGTGGTAGATTCCCAGGTTATTATTACATTGCTTTTTAAGAGATAGAGAGAGAGAGAGAGAAAGGTAGATACACAAAGAGAAGGAGGGATAGAAGCAAGAAGAGAGGGAAAAGGGAGCAGAGAAAGAAAAGTGAAGAAGGAATAATAGATAGAAAGAAAAAAAACAGATAAAAGTGGACCAAGCATAGACCAATGATGCAAGTGTGTTATGAACCAAGGATTATTGAACCTGCAATGAGATGACATGAAATGACATGACATGACATGACATGAAATGAAGTGAAAATCAAAATTTCTCACAGCATGTAGGCTAATACTCAACCTATTATCTCTGGATCAAACTGAAGTCACTCATCCAGGTTATGATTTTTTTCTGCTTCCAATTCCCTGACACTTTCAATTGTGCTGCACAAGGCAACATGTTCTCCAACACATATGAGGTCTTCTGCTAACACCAATGGTCCTTCTGCTCAGAGAGTAGTCCCTCCAGGGGAGTGGGTGGAGGGGAGCAGCATAAACGGAAACTTTGCTGATTCACCAACTGGCTCTCTGCAATGGGGATGACAACTCCCACAAGCCTTTGAATAGGCAATCAATGACTCCTATTCATTGATTCAGTACCTACCAAGTGCCAACTGTATGTCAAATGTTATGATAAGCACTGAAATCCTTCAGACTTACAATTGGGACAGTCCTAAAAAATACTTGAGTCTAGTCCACCACCTTTTAAAATTTAAAAATGTCAAGTCTCTGTTACAAAATTGAAAAAAACTGCTTCTCCCACAGACAAGATTTCATATGAGTGTGTTGCTGTTTTACCTGCTATCTCCAAAAGTGAGTTTACATGATCTCCTTCTGCCAGCTTCACAAATCCAACCTGATTTCCAAAAGTGCCAATCCCTTGAAAGGGCAAAGTTAAATGTTTTCCTTGGAGGAGTTCTTCTATGAATGGTTTCAATTCCAAAAGAGCATCAATACCACTAGTAAGAAATAATACATTTTTCAGTAACACATTAAGTAATAAAATATACAAAACCAAATAAGATACAAAGTACCAGTTTTAGAAAGATGAATTAATTTTGATATTTGTACTAATTATTTTAAGGTTCAAAATACCTTCTAAATCTAAACTTTATGATTAAAACTGATAGACAGTTTTAAACAAAAACTATGGAAGAACAAATCTTTACCTAATTATAATTACTACTAAAGGCATGAAAGTAGACACTATTTTACAGTTTACCAAAAGATTTTTAACCAAGTGAAATATTATATGAACAACTCAAAAAATTACTGAAAATATATCCCCAAAAACCGAGTACCTACAAGAGCTTACATTAGATTATGTGGCAAGTTCTAGATTCTTGATGAAAGTACTAATACTTTTATAGTATATATATATTTGTGAGGCACTCTAATAAAAGTTAAAACACACTATCTCTTAAAATATAAGTCTCTATAATTAGATAATTTGCTATACTTAGACTCAAATAAAATACAAGTTTAATTATATTCCCCAATTGTAACTATGTAAGTTTGCCATATATACTTTAGCTATTTAGCCTATGCAATTATACGGCTGCACTGTGTTAGAAGTACGATATCTTTCCTTCTTCCTTCTTCTTTTCTTCTTCTTCTTTTCTCTCTCTGTCTCTTTCTGTCTCTTTCTCGCTTCTTTTTTTTCAGACAGGTTCTCTGTCACCCAAGCTGGAGTGCAGTGGTGTGATCACAGCTGACTGAAGCCTTGACCTCCTGGGCTCAGGTGATCCTCCTGCCTCAGCCTCCTGAGTAGCTGGAATACACAGGTGTATGCCACCATGCCTGGCTATTTTTTTTAAATTATTTATAGACAGGTCCCCCTGTGCTGCGAAAGCTGGTCTCAAACTCCTGGGCTCAAGTGATGCTTCCGCCTTGGCCTCCCAAATTGCTGGGATTACAGGTGTGAGCCACTGCATCCAGCCACACTTTTCTTAATAAAAAAAAATGTTTACAATATTATTGAATTGGACATTATGAGATTTTTGATATTTGGAAAATTAGAATTACTTCTATCCTGAAGAGAATTTTGATATAGGTACTTTGAGAAAAAAATGAAATATCACTAGAGGGCAGCAATTACTTAAAAAAGAACGAAGCACATTCATACAGGGCTTTAAAACACCCTTCCAGTGGATTGCCATTTGTTTAAATTATTTTGATCAGTGATTTGTTCAGCCAAGTGTTTGAAAAAATCAGCATTTTCCTTGATGTTTCATATTTCCAAATTAGTCTTCAGGTAAAGTTTTTAACTGATTTTCATCTATGACTTCTATACTCAGTCTCATTTCTCTGAAAAATTACATAGCTACAAGTATGGTACATTTCTCATTTCCAAAATTGTAAAGTATTGTGCATTGGTCATTTCACTTTGGAAATGACCAATGCACAATACTTTAGTATATCTATGTAAATGTCAACATTTCTCATTGTACCTCCAAATCCAGTTTAAATTCACTATTACCTAACTGTAGTTATGTTCATCCAAACAGTGTACATACTTTTAAGTCAGTATTTTCCTTCACTGTGTGCTATGAATTAAAGCATGTGACAACAGAACAGCTACTCCTGGCTCATTTATAAGTTGGGGTAATTCAAGATATTTAAATGAAACTATATGTTAAAGCAGACCATGAGAAAGGTTAAGACTTTTCAGAGACAGTGAATTCTATGTCGTTATTCTTTAAAGAAATATAGATGATCTAAATTCGGTCCATTTTTCCAGTTCTCTAGTAGTATAAATCAGTAAATTTGTGCTAATAAGATCCCACCAATTCACAGAGTAAGAAGGAATCAGTGACTACTGGGAGTATCACTAACTTTCTAATTATTTTAAATAGAATATGTTTTCAAGAGGGGCTTATGAAAAGGCTTAAGGTAAAGTAAGTAAAAAGTATATGCATATAAGAAACGAAATTCTCAAACTGGAGTTCAGACCCAAAGGTTGTATTTCAAACTAAGACAGGACATTTATAAGTCTTTTCAAATCAGCAGCCGGGCTTGGCCTAATATATTTCTATTCCTTTCTTCTACACTGTAAGGATACAAAGGAGTTTAGGTGACATCTGCCTCAAGAAATTAATGATTTTTTTAAAATATCTGCACATTCTATATCCAGTCCACTGATCAGTATACAACAACTAAAATTTGATATTAGACTTTGAAAATTAGGAATCAATATAGGACAAGAAATGGACAATCTAGATGTCTAACATATTATACAGTATAGGATAAAAAGTTAAAAATCAGAGACTTTTAATAAATTGTTCACATAAACAATGTCTTCCCAGAGACCTCATCAATTCCATTCTAGCTGCCCCAAAGTGAGGTCACACCTTGAACCTCACCATCAATTAAAAGTTGACACCTCTGCCCCTCCAGAATAGGGGTGGACCCAAACCAATCAGCTAAAGGCCTTAATAGAAAAGACTGGAGTCCCCTAAGAAGGAATTCTGTCCCCAGACTGACTGAGGTCTTGAGACTACAACATCAACTCTTTCCTTCCAGACTGCCCTGCAGATTTCAGACTTCTCCCTCAATCATGGGAGACAATTCTTTAAAATAAATCTCTCGACATAAAGATATACATGTCTACACAGACAGACATAGATAGATATCTACATAGATACACTCCTGTTGGTGCTGTTTCTCTGGAGAATCCTGACCATTCTAACACGCACAGAGCACTGCTCCCTTCTCTCAACCTTTCATTTTGCATAGCATCTTTTTTGGATTCTCTTCTTTCAACAGCATCAGAGAACTGCTTTTTTCTTCTGACTGGCAAAGTGATCAGACAAAGTCAGGCAAGTAAAATCTCTCCTCCTCTCTGTCCTTGCAGGATGCTCAAGGCTGCTTTGGGTACATCGGCTTGGGACAGATCCTAAGACTAACCTCTAAAGACATGAGGTTCTACTGTTCAAAAGACATAACTACAATAATCATAATGGGGTTAGATATTTTGAGTTATTAATTTCTTTCATCTTATCCCTTTTATTTTACCTTTTTCTCAACCCCTTCCTAATTCAAGCCTTGCTCCTCATTCCCTCAGGAGATAAAGCTGTCAAAGTAGAAAACAAAAGCAACCGCAATTCATCCTGGCTTTGGTTTTCCATAGATCTTAGGCTTGAACTTAATACAGTGAACTATATAGGAGGTAACAGAGGAAGGGAAAATCTAAGTACAGATAAGAGAGTCCCAGAAAATTGGGGGAAGAACAAGGTTTCTTCCAGATTGGAAAGCAGTAATCAATGACTTGTCTTCAACCTTTATGGCAGAACCCTGGCATGGGGGCGGCGGAGGGGGGTAGAGTACAGTGACTCTAAAAATGACTAAGATGAAACTGAAATTGTCCAATGGCCTAGTAAAATGGCAGCTCTTATAGCTAATAATAGAGTGCCTACTATGTGCCAGGCCCTAGGCAAAGAGCTCTTGCATGTATTGGTACTATTATTTTCTCCATTTACTTAGAAAGTACATGATTTGCCCAAAGTGAGGCAGATAATAAGAGGTGGTTGTGCCATGATTCCAGAATATGTACCTAGAATTTTAAGCTAAATGGTCAAGTCCAGAGTGCTTATATTATGAGCATGGACAAAACAATTACATAACCAAGGGCTACCACTTGATAACCATAACCGAGTTTAAAAGTTTAGATTAAAAAGAATATTTATACAGTTTATTCTGTATATTAACTATTAATTGGAATAAATTGTATAGAGACTATTTCTTTAAAATTTAGAATGTCTCTTTGGGTTCTGCTGTGCTTACTCATATTAAAGTAATAATTTGGAAAATTATATTTAAGAAAGATATATTACTCACGTGTTTATTTCATCTTCATTTAATAATTGCATCACCAGCAGGGTAATATGAAAGGAACCATCACTGACCATTGCTTTGGCCAGTCGCTCATCTTGTTGTATTATTGCATTTTGCAGGATCTTAATTCCTTTTATAATCTAATAACACATACACACATAACAAAAAAATTCCAGTGATTAGGTAAGCAAAATTTCTTTATGGTAAAATGTAAAATCAAGAAGAAAAATAAGCAACAACCAAAATTAGAACAACGTTAAGATTCTTCAACCAAATGAATGCTTAATTGTCTACTTGTTCTCAAACAGATAGTTGACTTGGACAGCTTAAAAGGATGTGTAAGTTTTAAAGCATGTTGATTGTCTATCTTAACAGTACTGAACCCAACACCCTTATTTTGCAGATCAGATTGCTATCTGACTGGAAAAACCTATCAATGGCCCTGCATCTTTTCAGAAATGTGTCCTTAGAATACCCAATATGACTCAATAACTATGATCTTTCCTAAGAATAAGGCTTTATTCTTGCCACAGAAAGGTCAAGCCAGCAGACAACATTCCATTTCTGTTAGAAGCAATAATTATTTGTCTCCAAGTGAATGTGTCTGTGAACCCATTCCTCACGGCCTTTAAGATTTTTTACGACAGCAATAATTTCAGTAGAAATGACTACTGTCATTTTTCCAGACCTGTGGGGAGGGGCATTACCATGAAGAGTTGCAAAGAAGTCCAAATGCACACATTAGGAAAACAGAATCTGCATCCAGGAGAAATCCCCACAGACCTGGTCCACCATCTCCCTTCCTCTCTCAGCACCTGCTCCTCTGAAACAGGGAGAGGAATGATGGATCTTCCCTCCTCCACTTCCAGTTAGATGCAATTCTAGTCAACTTCTAAATGTGAGTACATTTGAAGGTAGTTTGAATACAAAATAGCAAACCCAGAAAAAAAAAACAACAGAGAAAAGAGAGCACAGAGAAGCCCTAAGGGAACAGAAGACAGAAGCCCTGAGGCAGCACAATAGAAAAAAAGGGAAAGAGTGGGGGCTGACAGTCAACGCAGAATCCATAAAAAAGCAGAGATAAGAAAAAACTGACTCATGAGCATAGCAAACTGTTCTGATACCAAAGTAGCTGTTTTATCCTGAACAATGTTCCCATTATCTGCAGAATGTGACTGTGCAAATCATGAGATGCTGTCCTTGGATCTCACTTCCCATTGACAGACACTCTCTCCTTTGACCAAAACTTTAGTCAGGCCCCTCCGAGTCTTCTCCTTGACTAGGCCTAACCATGGGCTTCTCTCTCTGTCCTTGTCTGAATCTAGTTTGAACAAGAATGCTGCTATGTCAGTTTTAAGAAATCCCCCACCCTTGGTGTCTAACCACCCTCCATATCTGAGCTATCTTATCACCACAGCCTCCCTTCAGCAATAATCCTATCCGGTCTGTTTAGTCAGAAACCCCTCATCCTTCCTCTCAGTAATTTTCCATTCACTGACCTCCACTCTGCTCCTTGGTTATAAATCCCCATTTGTCCTTGTTGGAGTTGAGTCCAATTTCTCTCCCCAACTGAGAGGCCCCATTGCAGTGATCCCTGTACCAGTCACTATGGCCCCTCTGGAATATGGTCTGTCATACCATCTTTAACAAGTGTCATAAATAACTTTTTCTTTAGCATCATGTACCTTTACAATAAATCCACATCACCCAAAATAACCTCAGCATTTCTCTGTTCCTTATAATCTGCAAGAGACCAACAGAGGAAATGGTGTTTTCTTAGTAGGAAGTTACACAATAACACCTAACATTTTCCAACACAAGATGTCATTTTTGTGACACCCAATAAAAGAATATTCATAGCCTAATAAATAAAATGTTCCAAACATAATGGTATACAAAAATCTTAGAGAGTCACAGTTTACTCTATACAGACAAAATGAAATTAAAAACTTCTTGAGGTCAATGTCTATCTCTTCTACACCACTGTCTCACCACAGTGCAGTGATGATAATAAAAAACAATATTTAAACAGTGGCAGCAGCAACTAACCTTTACTGTGTGCTCACTAGGTTCTAGGTATCGTGGTGAATATTTTACGTATATATTAGTTCAGTGTAGCCTCCCAACAGTCCTATGAGGTAGATACTGGTATTATCTCTGTTAAAATAAACTGAAACACAGACTTTAAAAATCCCAAGGCCATATATCCACCAAAGCTAAAAATAACCTGAGAAAAGAATAAACTACATACAAAAAAGATGAGAGAGGCACCTGGAAGAAAAGATCCAGGAGGGGTGAGGAGGAGAAGTAGCTAGAAAGCAATGGAATATGGAAAAAGACCAAGAGATGTACAAGGAGTTTGTTCATTTATGAGAAGGGGAAAGGGGAGAAGCAGAAATGTGGTCATGGACTTAAGAACTGAAACATCAAGGGAAGATATTTAAGGGGATTTTCAGAAAGTCTAACCAGTGCTATGGTTTGAATGTGTCCTCTGAAGTTCATGTGCTGGAAACTAGACCCCCAGTTCACAGTGTTGTGGGGTGAGGCCTAACGAGAGGTGTTTGGGTCATGGGGGCACTGCTCTCATGAATGGGTTAATGCTGTTACTGTGGAAGTGGGCTTCTTATAGAAGGATGAGTTCAGTCCGCTCTGGAGCCTGCTCACTTGCCACTCACTCTCTCCCTGACCCTCTCGTCTTCCACCATGGGACAAGAGCAGCAAGAAGGCTCTTGCCAGATGTTGGCTGGCTCCTCAATCTTGGATTTCCCAGCTGCCAGAATTGTGAGAAATAAACTGCTCTTTATGAATTATCCAGTCTCAGGTAGCACAAAATGGACTAAGACAGTATGTAACAGAATACACTTGCTCTCAAAAAAAAGCCTTTAGTATAAGTCCACATTACTCCACAATTATTTTAAAGTTGAATTTTTGCATTGCCAAACTTACAGAGTTGCATTAAAGATCATATTAGAAAAGCTATATGAAAGTACTTTGTAAGCTCTTCACCATTTGCCAAATATATAAAGTACACAACAGCGCCAATATTATTCAAATCAGTGGTTTTCTACCAGCGCAATTTTGCCTCCCAGAGGACATTTGGCAATACCTATTTTTGGTTGTCATAATTGGATAGGGGATTGCTACTTGCACCTAGTAGTAGAATATTTGCATTTGCATTTTCATACTAACTTAGTCTTCATTCTAACTTCAAATATTAATTACATGTAAATTCAGGGCAATGTTCAAAATTCCATCCATTTGTATATTCCACATTCTGGTGAAATGTCTCACACAGTAAAATAGTTTTAGACCATTAATATCTTTGAATTATACAGTAGCATATAAAACTATAAGTAAAAACTGTAAAATACTTTAAAGACTATTATTTCTCTCAAGTCACATAGTATTTATGCAAGATTAGCCTCAAACTTATAAAAATTTTAAGGTTAATCTTCAAGCAATGTATTTATAACAATGCTTTGATTCTCCAGATTAATTTATGTATTTCTTGATCTAACTGTAATATTTTTCATGCTTTTTATTCTTAATTACATTCTTAAAAAGTAAAAGAAAAGAAAGACACTTTAGAGTCTTCTTTATATGTCATATTTTAAAAATACCAATGACATCAAAGGCCAAAGGAAACTAATTTTTACAACCATTATTTAAAATTCTACAAGGTCATTAAAGCTTATCTGTCACCATAATCCCCAGCCATTGGCAGTGCTGCACAAAGCACATTTTTAAAACTTAATACTATAAAGTCAAATTCAAATAAGACAGTGAAAGAAACTTGTAAAAATAAAAACTTTACTTAAATCTTAAATATTTCATTCACTAAGTAATTTGAGTTAAGAGAATAAAAGCTGATATTCATCTGCTAAATATCACCACTGTCATATTCCATATGCCTAAAAATAATGCAATTAGAAAATTTGTTTTCATATCTTTTAAGCTTTCTAATTGAATCAAATCATATAAGAGTTCAAAGGAAATGCCTTAAAGTTAGCATGCCTCTACATGAGAGAGAAGAGTTACAGTCTAGGGAAAATGTCTTTGACCTCATCTTTTGATATTGTTCTTGGAATTTTCCTAAGCTGTCATTTTTTTTTAATTTTTTTTTATTATTATACTTTAGGTTTTAGGGTACATGTGCACAATGTGCAGGTTTGTTACATATGTATCCATGTGCCATGTTGTTTTGCTGCACCCATTAACTCGTCATTTAGCGTTAGGTATATCTCCTAATGCTGTCCCTCCCCCCTCCCCCCACCCAACAACAGTCCCCGGAGTGTGATGTTCCCCTTCCTGTGTCCTTGAGTTCTCATTGTTCAATTCCCACCTATGAGTGTTATTAACACAAATATTGTTCCCAAATTTGTTGCCTCATTAAGATTTATTAGAATTATCACACTAATTTGCTACCTAATTTTTCTTTATTTTTTTTGCTTGTCCACAACTATAAAAAGAACTTGAAAAACTGATGATATAGCAATAACTGCAGTAAAAGTAAAAAAAAACCTCAAATAATGTTCTATATCTACCAGATGCCTAACATAACCATGATGACATCAAATACTTTTACTATTATTTTCCAGAAAAGAACTGAATGCACTAATCTATGTCCATATTGTCCTAAGACCAGCAATTTTCACATTGCAAAATTATGCAATACATAAGTAAATGTAACAAATGCCTTTTAAAATCCCTGAAGAGGCTGGGCATGGTGGCTCACACCTCTAATCCCAACATTTTGGGAAGCTGAGAAGGAAGGATCACTTGAGCCCAGGAGATTAAGATCAGCCTGGGCAACATAGTGAGACTTCATCTCTATTTTAAAAAAAAGAAAAGAAAAGAAGGAGATAAAACAAAACCGCTGAAGAAAATCTTTTTCTTCCATTAGTATATTTTTAAAACATAGGAAAGAAAGAAAGAGAAAATAAAATCGCTGAAGAAAACCTTTTTCTTCCATTAGTATATTTTTAAAACATACCAAAAAACACCAAAAAAATTAATACACTCCTAATTTCAATCAGCTTCTGACTGTTCTTTGATTTTTTCAATGTTGATTCTTACTACCTCTCAAAAGAAGGCATATAAAACAATATATGGGTAAATCCAGCTAGAATTAATTAAACAATTCTAGCCATTTAAGAAACATTTAGGATTTACTGTACCCCCATCAAAATGTTTTCTTCTTTTCTTTTTAAACTAACATGCAATTGAAAGTTAATGGAAACACATACTTTCACATACTTCCAATTAGGATATTTGTATGCAGCCATCCTAATCCATTTTCCAATTCTATTGCTTAAAATATGAAATCAAGATTTTCCACTAGTAAAGAATTCCAAACTTCTAAGAATGTGTTTAAAATCAAAGACCAGTGGAATTCTGGATACTTTTTTCTTTAAAACTAGATGCCAACACGTAGAGGCCAAAAGTAGAGCAACTCATTGTGAATGTGCTAGCTTCCAAAAGCTTGTTTGCAGGTCACTTAATTGGAACTTGGAATACAGTCTTCCATTGAAACAATGTTATAAATGCTAATTCTTTTCCCAAGCCTTCCCACAAAAGCTCATAAGTAGTTTAAAAAGAAAATTAACATTAGACACTTTAAAACAAACAAAAATGTGCTCATGCAGAATATACAAAATATAACTCCTAATCTTGCCTGATTCCTACATCTCTTCCCCATATTTGTATGTAAGCTTTCTAAGTGGTTAACTACAAATAAATCTCTTGAAAGGGAAACATTAAATTATTTGGTTTCAAGGTCATTTGAAACCTGCATTTCTCTCTATTATAAGTTACCCTACCTCCTCCAAAACCAGTAACTGCTGTTGAACCTGTATTTTGAAACCACCATTACACTGTATTTATTATTTTTACGTGTTCTGGTTATAACTTGGAATGACAGAAACACGCTTTTGCCATGAAACAACAGCAGAGAGAGAGGAAGAGTGAGAGCGAGAGAGCGTGTGTGTATGCGCACCTACTCTTGAACAAACACCAGTCTCGGTATGGGCATGCACTAAAAATCCTGTGAGGAAGACAAGTGTCAAGTTGCAAGGATGACAAATGACATACAGAAAGCTGTGAAAGCCTTTAGCTGACAGGAATGGGGCAAGGAAAGGGATAGTTGATCTAGACGAGGTGGTCATGGGTAGAGAGGTTTGAGCTGAGATTCTGGCATTAACAAAACCAAGAGGAGCAAAGAGAAAACTCCAGCCAGAGAAGGCTTTTCCTGGGGCCGAGGGAACCTGGCAAGCCCAAGGAAGGGTAGCAGAGCTCAGGCAGAAAAAGCAAGGGCTGAAGGAGAGACGAACAACAGACAAAACCTCAGAGAACATGGAAAAGAGGTTGTCTTTATCCTATCGATGGGAAAATCCTGAAGTATATAAGCAGGTTGGTGACATGGCTAGATTTGGGTTTAGGAAATAGTCATGTGAAGGAGGTATTATCACCCACCTCATTTTACACCTGAACAAACTGAAACTTGAAAAATTTAGGTAACCTGACCTACATATGCAGCAGAGTCTGTGACTCAGCTGGTATTAACAAGTCTGTCAGACCCAAAGCCTGTACTCTTTCCAGCATTTACACAACCTTACAGGGGTAGAGAGGCAGAAACAAAGGCTACAGCAGGTTAAAGAATGAAAACTAAAAGCTGCGGACAGGACTCTCATCCCCTTTCTCCCTTCACCTTTGTGATGCAAAGCCTAGAAGTTAGTGGTGGAAGGAAATAATTTTTCTCTCCTCCTTCCTCTCAATCTCCTTCCCCACCTTCCCTATCCCATCAGCACATCATCCCACCAGTCTTCTCCAGAAGGGGTAAGAAGCCATAACGCAGCTAGGAGGGGAGAGAGGGCAGACATGGGGGTGATGCAAAGATGCTGTTCAGTCTCCCCTAGGAGCAAGGAATACAGGTGAAGGGAGAAGCTGAAAATGAGCAGCCTATGGAAAGAAACAACCAGAGGTGTTCATCAAACACCTAGATTGAGAGACTCTGTCAAATCAAAATACAGAACCTGGATTCTCTTCCAATCACAAATCATGTGTCTGTAGGGAAGTCACTTCAACTGTCTGACATTCAGTGTCCTTAGGACCTGGCTTCTATCTGGCTGTTCATGAAAGCAGCAGCACCTTTCACTCCCTGAGCTCTTCTAATCCCCATAGGTATACGTGATCCTAAATTTCAAACCAAACAACTTGCAAGTATTTTAATAAAATGTATAATTGCTGATTACACTAACTTTGTATTGCCTAAACACTTTTAAGGAGTATTGCACTAGGACTTTTAATTTTTTTTTTTTTTTTAAATATAGTCTGGCTCTGTCACCCAGGCTGGAGTGCAGTGGCACAATCTTGGCTCACTGCAACCTGTGCCTCCTGGACTCAAGCAATCCTCCCACCTCAGCCTCCCAAGTAGCTAAGACCACAGGTGTGAGCCACCATACCTGGCTAGTTTTTGTATATTTAGTAAAGACGGGGTTTTGCCATGTTGCCCAGGCTGGTCTCAAACTCCTGGGCTCGAGGGATCCATCCACCTCAGCTTCCCAAAGTGCTGGGATTACAGGCATGAGCCACCACACCTGGCCCTTATTAGGGCTTTTAGGAAGTATTCCTCAACCAAAGGAATCAAATATGTATCAGTAAAATCAGAATATGATTCTTCAGTACATCAAATCTAAAATCTTATATGGCTAGGTAACTCTTCTCTTGTTACGTATATTTTCTCCCCAGCTAAACTGTGTCTCACAGACTAGATATTTCCTAGAATGACCCAACATAATTTATTTTTTCTTTTGATATTTATTTCTTTCATTTTAATTTTCATTTGATTTTTAACAATTTGTTAGCATTCCCTAGAGACATTCTAGTTAAACAAGGGGAAAGGCAATGTGGAAATGTGACTGGTCAAAGAGATTATCACCTACAATCAAACAGAAATTCAAATCTGGCTCTTAAATTGGGCCAAGGGGTAAAAACAGTCAGTCTTCCAAGTGAGGTGTTCTTTCCTGAGGGATTTTAATTCCTACCTCACCGCTTCAGTAGTTGTAATGAGATGCAGTAGTTTTCTCTCTCAGGGGTTTCTCAGTATGGAGCTAACTGGCTGGTTCCATTTCCTATTATTTATTACATTAATTTTTCAGATTTTAATAGATTTTTACCAAGTTTAATGGTGCAATATTAAGTTGTTACAATACTGAGTAATTTTTTAAAGAAACTATGTTGAAATAATCACTATAATAAACAAGATTAAGCAGCAAGAAACCCCAGTTTACCTTCCCAACAGAGATCTCAGAATCCTCCTTTCTCAACTGGTCACTGCTCTCTACTTCCAAAAAGTCCCTCAGATAAAATGAACAAACACTTGCAAATGACCTTGACATGCCATCTGGCAACACTTTTTCAAGTGGATTTTGCAAAATTACTGTTTAAATATGATTGTCTAAATATTTTTGGAGGCTGAGGTGGAAAGACTGCTTGAGTCCAGGAGTTCAAAGCTGCAGTGAGCAATGACTGTGCCACTGCACTCCAGCCTGGGTGTCAGAGCAAGACCCTGTCTCAGAAAAATAAAAGATATTTTCCAAACTTGTTGTTTAAATACATTTCTATTACTTACATGGAAATATTCCCTGGACAGTCCTGCTAAAATTCCACCAAAGACTCTTAAAAGCTGAGAGCAAGTGGGCTCATAAGCATTTAGTGTACTTTAAATTTAGAATAAAATTTCACAGTAAAAATAGTTTTCTAAAAATAGCACCTCTTTGTTGGTGATTGGAATGGATAGGAAATAGTTGGGTTGATAATCTTTTCGGTTTTTTTTCCTCTTCTTTACTTGATCACTCTTGATCCACTCATTTTCTTGACTTCTCTTCAAATTTATTTGAGGTTCATCAGTGACTAGAGGAAAAAAGTCAAACAATACGTCTAATACATTTAAACAAAGATAATACAGTCAGAAAAAAAACAAGCAATATATAAGTAGCAATCATTCATCAGTGTCATTTTCAAATCTAAAGCAGAAGTTTGCAAACGTTTCTGTAAAGGACCTCATAGTAAATAGTTTAGGCACTGCAGATGACATAGTCTCTGCCGTTAACTACTCACCTCTGCCGTAGACAAAACATAAGTGAGTGGGTATAGTTGTGTTCCTGCTTTATTTTCAAAGCAGGGTCGTTAACCAGATTTGGCCTGAGGGCCATAGTGAGCTGACTCATGATCTGAAGCACAGCTCCCGGCACCACAATGTTCATAACACTAAGAAAGATCATTTCTTCAACCATCCTGTATAGGTATGTTTGTAACTTCTAATGTATAACCCCACTGCCACACAAAGTTTTGGTCTGGGGCCACTGTCACACTATATACTATTTGTTGCAAAAATTAAGAGAATGCTTTGGAAACTTCCATAGCAATGGGGCAGAATAATTTCGTCTGCTGAATTTTGATTCCTACTTTGTAGTCTTTTCTTTTATTTCATTTTCTAATAATTTCACTTTTATTGTATTTTACAAAAGTATCCATTGGCAACAAACAGGAAATTTTTTTAAAAAACTGATCCTTGGCCAGGCTCAGTGGCTCACGCCTGTAATCCCAGCACTTTGGGAGGCCAAGGCGGGTGGAACACGAGGTCAGAAGATCAAGACCATCCTGGCTAACATGGTGAAACCTCGTCTCTACTAAAAATATAAAAAATTAGCCGGGTGTGCTGGCGGGCACCTGTAGTCCCAGCTACTTGGGAGGCTGAGGCAGGAGAATGGCGTGAACCCAGGAGGCGGAGCTTGCAGTGAGCCGAGATGGCACCACTGCACTCCAGCCTGGGCGACACAGGGAGACTCCGTCTCAAAAATAAAAAATAAAAATAAATAAATAAAATAAAATAAACTGATCCTTAACAAAAGGTAATTTGAGAAGCATTTACAATACCACTTTTTAAAGTAATCCTTGTAAGACTCATTTACAACATCTAACAATTCTAATTATGAAGCATGCTCCCAGAAATAATTACTAAATCTGTATGAAATGCCGTCATCTTTTTTTTTTTTTTAACAGATTCTATCAGGGCTTCCATATGCACGCAAAACTACAATCCATTAATTGAGCTTCCAAGCCATGTCTTCTTGAATAGTAGTTTACTGTTCAAAATAGAGTTCCTCTGCAGGGCATGGTGGCTCACGCCTGTAATCCCAGCACTTTGGGAGGCTGAAGCAGGAAGACCACTTGAGGTCAAGAGTGTGAGACCAGCCTGGGCAATAAGGTGAAACCCCATCTCCTCTAAAAATACAAAAATTACCCAGTCATGGTAGCACATGCCTGTAGTCTCAGCTACTTGGGAGGGTGAGGCACAAAATCACTTGAACCCAGGAGGCAGAGGTTGCAGTTACCCAAGACAACGCCACTGCACTCCAGCCTAGACAATGGAGTGAGACTCTGTCTCCAAAAAAAACAAAACAAAACAAAACAGAGTACCTTACAGAGACTTTGTGAAAATTCAGATATATTTTCTGAGGTGTTATTTTGAAAAAGGAAGGAAAGAACCACTTTACCTTACATTCAATCCTATTCGGTTGGTTTCATCTTTGGGATCAACTCTAATAGACCGCAGTAACTGCCCACACACAATGCCTTAAGAAGGATTGTGAAAAGAAGTCTGGGCTCAACCCACAGCCCAGTGCCTGTGTGCATATGCAACCCTGCTTTAACTGAATCCCTTATTTTACACATGATAAAACAGAAAAGCAGAAAAATTTTGCTACTGTATCAAATTGCTTCTCTACTGAAGTTCTACACAACTAGTTAATATTACACATAAAACCACAGAGCAAAAATAATTCTTATTCTGTTTCTCTTTGAGATATTAATAGTAAACAATTTTAAGTTAATGCCTCAAATAGTATTTTAATGCTAATTTCTAAGAAAAATAGTACAGCGTGTTTAAAATTAAAAAGCTAAGACTGTGTGGAAATAGATGTGTTTTCTTTCCACAACATATATTTGTAAGACCTACAAAATGGGGTAAACTAAGAGCAAGGTGGCCTGGGCAATATATCTGACCATATCATTATAAATTAACCCAAAATTATCTGGTGTGTTCGTGCATCTATTTCATCACTATATCTCTCAACAATATGTCTAATGATTAATGTGGCTAATGATAGCTCTTCATGGTTAGGGGATACACATTTAAAATATAAATTATTATTAGTTTCTTTTACACACGTAAGCTTATCAGAACTTTACATATTTTATTACTAAGAAATAGTTTGTAGCATTTTTATCTGTGTTATAAGAATTATGTGAATTGTCCATTCATGATGCCATTGGGTTTTATTTCTTACGTAAGAGTTTTAATACGGCAAATCAAATCAATATACTGTTGGGCTGCCTGCAACTTTACACATCTAAGAAAAGGTCCTATATCTAACTGCAGTAATATGAATATACTAATTTTAAACAGAAGCTACAAAATATGCTAATGAAGAACACATATATTTTAAATCCACTTCTAAATACACTTCTAGCCCACCACCACCTAGTGTTAATAAATTAGTACTCTGAAAATTAAAGCCAATTTTAATATAGTTGGAACCAGAGCACCTGGGTTAGAATCCTGGCTCTCCCACATACTAGCTGTGTGACTGTGTGATTTTAGACGAGCACATAAACTCTCTTTATTCAGTTTCCCTGTGTGATTTTAGAATAATAATAATAGTTACTTCATAGGATCTTTTTGAGGATTGAGTCAGTTAATACATAAAAACATTTAGACCACTTCCTGGTACAAAGTAAACACTATTATTAGCTATTATAATTATTAGATAATACTCAGAACTAAACATAATTAGGAAGATAAATCTGTATCTGCTAAAGAACATTTAGTAAACTCCAGGCTGGGCGCGGTGGCTCATGCCTGTAATCCCAGCACTTTGGGGGGCCGAGGTGGGCGGGTCACAAGGTCAGGAGATCCAGACCATCCTGGCTAACACGGTGAAACCCCGTCTCTATTAAAAATACAAAAAAATTAGCCGGGCGTGGTGGCGGCCGCCTGTAGTCCCAGCTACTCGGGAGGCTGAGGCAGGAGAATGGCATGAACCCGGGAGGCGGAGCTTGCAGTGATCTGAGATAGCGCCACTGCACACTCCAGCCTGGGTGAAAACAAAAAAAAAAAAAAAAAAAAAGGATTAGTTTATCTCCCGAATCCCTTCCTGCCCTGAACAGTTTTTTGTCATTGTTTTGTTTTGTTTTGAAACAGGATCTCACTCTGTCACCCAGGCTGGAGTGCAGTGATGCAATCATAGCTCACTGTAACCTTGAACTCCTTGGGCTCAAATGATCCTCCCACCTCAGCCTCTCCAAGTAGCTGGGACTACAGGTATGCACCACCACAGCTCATTAATTTTTCATTTTGTAGAGGTGGGGGTCTCACTATGTTGCCCAGGCTGGTCTTGAACTCCTGGGCTCAAGCAATCCTCCCACCTTGGCCTCCTAACATGCTGGGACAGGCATGAGCTACCACACCCATCCCTGGACAGTTTTTTAAATTAAATATAATGTTGAAAAATAAATTTCAAAAGCAAGACCCCTTTTTTTAAGGTAAAATTACAAATCAATTCTAAATAAGTTCCTAGCGTCCGGGCCCTTATATTTCATTGTCCAAATCACCACACAGGGCTAACCCCAAGCAACACAGGATGCTGGGATGGTGAATCTGGCAGCTATAAACCTGTACTGGGAAAAAAATACTCTACAAAAGATAGAAGAGGCAACAGCAGTTGAGAAAATGACTAGTACTGTGTTTCAATTTATAGAGGCAGCACTGGATAGTGAAAAGGCCAATGACCTGAAGACTAGATTTCCAACAAGCATCTTTTAATTAAGTAACTTAATAGGTTTATCTGAGAACTTAAAAATCTTACCAATCCTTGGAGAAAGAGCTGATTCCAGGTCTGGAGCATACAATGTACGAGAGTTCTGGAAATTCAAAGACTCCTAGGATCATATGAGAAGATCTCTAAATTCAATTTAAATGTCTTCTCATTGGCCAAAGATGGGACAATTTGGGCACCAAATAGAATAAACTTCAGTGGTGTTAAATACATCAGATATGCTTAAATCCATCCATTCTTAATGATACTAAAAAAAATTAAAGCCAAAAACTCACAGGTCACCTTTGGAGGAATCTAGAGAAACATGATTCTAAATATCTGATGATAACAGAAAAAAGTCAAGCATTTATTCCATCTTTCCTTATAACCAAATAGTCATATAGGAAATTAAATAGCTAGCTAAGGTAAAGTTCCTTACAGAAATTTCAAGCTAATTAATGCAAAAAGGTAGTTAGAATATCACCATTTCAAAATGCTTAACAAAGTAATAGATCAACCCAAGGACCATCAATGGATGATCCATTAGATGGAAGGCTAATGGGGAACTTTAATAATAGGTACTTTAGAGTAATAAGACCTGAAGCCACTAATCAATCTTAATGTTGCAAAAAGGCAAGACAAGCAAACATTATTTGCCTACTGATATCACACTACAGGAAATTCAAAATACTATCTTTGGCCAGGCACAGTGGCTCATGCCTGTAATCTTAGCACTCTGTGAGGCCTAGGTGGGAGGACCACTAAAGGCAAGGAATTTAAAACCAGCCTGGGCAACACAGTAAGACCCCATCTCTACAAAAAATTTAGAAATTAACCAGGCATTGTGGTATGCACCTGTAGTCCCAGCTACTTGAGTTGGGAGAATCACTTGAGCCCAGAAGTTCGAGGTTACGGTGAGCTATGATCGTGCCACTGTACTCCAGTGTGGATGACAGGGTGAGGCCCTGTCTCTCAGAAAGAAAAAAAAATACTATCTTTGGAACATTCTTGCAAATATCAGAAACTTAATTAAGCCTCTTGATCTAACTACCAGTTTACTAGAAGAGACAGAAAAAAATGTTAAATGACCAGAATATCAAAACTTCTACATAACCTGATTTCTTCAACAATAAACACACACATACACATTCCCAAAAGGAAAAAAGGAGATGTATACATGAAAAGAGACTCAAGAGATGTGTTAATTAAATATAGTGCATAGATTTTGGTAACTAATTCAAATAATCCAGATTTTTTAAAATTATGACATAATCAGAGATTGTCTTGCTATTTGATGACACTAAGAATTACCAGTATTTTTTGGTATAGTAAGGATATTTTGAATTTTTTTTAAAGATTCTTTACCTTTTAAAGAAACATACTGAAGTATTTACAGATAAAGTAATATGTCTGGGATATACCTCAAAATAATCCAGTAAAGAAGAGGTAATGAATACATGAGGCTTGTTTTCCTGTTCTCTCTAATATATGCTTGAAAGTTTCTACAATGCAACATTAAAAAACAACAACAAAAAAAAAAAAAAAAAAAAAAACAGGGACAGGGAGGAACGTTTAGAAAATCTCTCTCTAGGGGGTCTCTTCCAGTTCTAGCTTTCTGTGATTTGTGGTAAAGGTACTAACTATTAACACTTGTACTAATTAGGACAATTCACAGTGATATTAAATAATGGATTCAAGATTGAGACTCATAAACCTACCGTCTAGGTTATTTTTTTCCCAAATTGCAAGCATCAACCCACTAGTGGGTTATGAAATCAACTTAGAAAATAATAAAGAACACTTTTTTTTTTTTCTGAGGCAGGGTTTTACTCTTGTTGCCCAGGCTAGAGTGCAATGTAGCAATCTCTGCTCATTGCAACCTTTGCCTCCCAGGTTCAAGTGATTCTCCTGCCTCAGCCTCCCGAGTAACTGGGATTACAGGCGCCCACCACCATTTTTTGTATTTTAGTAGAGACAGGTTTTCACCATATTGGCCAGGATGGTCTCGAACTCCTTACCTCAGGTGATCCACGTTCCTCGGCCTCCCAAAGTACTGGGATTACAGGTGTGAGCCACCACATCTGGCCAATAAAGAGCACTTTTTAAAGAATGGAATGGAATGGGACAGAAGTCATGTAGACAGTATACTGCTCACAGTAAGTATAAGTACTGTTTTATGAAACTTTTATTTCCATTTTTTGCATGCACTGTTTATTGGGTGGCCATGTATAGTACATTCCTTACTGTGAAGATAAGACATATAATCACTTTTTCTGTATTTTACTCACACTCCAATATGAACAATACTAAAGAGGGGGACAGAATTAACACAATATTTCAAAGACCACTGACATTACATTGTTTTCTACCTTATCTAACACTAAACTGTCTTCCCATCTGTAGCAACTTATTTTTGCCATTCCAAACATCCTGTAAATCCATTTTGCAGAAAAAAAAACCATAATCTCTCAAGGTAATGGTTATAACATATAACAACTCTAACCATTCTGGTATCAGGAGAATGACATAGTGTACAACCCCAACCCAGAATACTTTCAGGCAAAAATAAAGTAGGACATGGTTTGTCTAAATTTATTTAGTTTTCTATCATTTTACCAGTAACTATTTAACTTACCTTTGAACTGGATAATCTAAAATTTTCTTTGGTTAGGCATCACAGACAGTGTGTAGTTTTTAAATACCTAATGACAGATGGGGAAAAAAGGAATCCTGTATTTATTGCTACAGTACAGTTTTACTAACCCTTGTAATACACTTTTCTTAATTCCATGAGCCCTGCTGATTTATCATACACTTGATACACACTGAGCCCAATCTCTCTCTCTTTTTTATTTTTTATTTTTTTGAGATGGAGTCTTGCTCTGTCGTCCAGGCTGGAGTGCAGTGGTGCCATCTCGGCTCACTGCAAGCTCCACCTCCTGGGTTCACGCCATTCTCCTGCCTCAGTCTCCCAAGTAGCTGGGACTACAGGCACCCGCCACCACGCCCAGCGAATTTTTTTTGTATTTTTAGTAGAGACGGGATTTCACCATGTTAGCCAGGATGGTCTCGATCTTCTGACCTCATGATCCGCCCACCTTGGCCACCCAAAGTGCTGGGATTACAGGTGTGAGCCATCACGCCCGGCCTTATTTTTTTTTTTTTTTTTGAGATGGAGTCTTGCTTTGTTGTCCAGGCTGCAGTGCAGTGGTGCAATCTCAGCTCACTGCAACCTCCGCCTCCCAGGTTCAAGCGATTCTCATGCTTCAGCCTCCCAAACAGCTGGGACTACAAGCATGTACCACCACGCCCAGCTAATCTTTGTATTTTTAGGAGACATGGGGTTTCACATGTTGGCCAGGCTGGTCTCGAACTCCTGACCTCAACTGATCCGCCCTCCTCAGCCTCCCAAAGTGCTGAGATTACAGGTGTGAGCCACCACACCCGGCCCCAATATTTCTTCTCTCTTGTTTGCATACCATCTCTGATTTTATCTGTAAAGTTTATTTATATATGGTCAAAGTATAAAATATGTGTGCTTTTCATTACTGAAGTCCATTTTATTTCTCACTTTGAAATTATAATGTAGGTTCTAAAATACAACTGGATATTATTCTTTATTTTTAGTTTCATATGAAAATATAAAAAAAAGAAAATATAAGGAACAAAATATTTATGTAATCATCTAGTTTACCAATTAGAATTTCAAAAATCAATGACCATAGAACAAAATGTAGAAAAATTTGGCCACACGCCCAGGACCTTTCAACTGATTATTTACAGTACCTTCATTGGTTAGCAAAAAAGTCATCAGTTGGAGTACAGCTCATAAACCCATCTTATAAATTTAATTTATTCCACTTGTTAATTTTCATAATGATTTCAGCAGCCATTTTAATGTGTTGTAATGAATCTGGTCTTGCTGACAAAGGCTGTAACTCTCTGATTCGTGTTATTTGTTTAACTGAAGCACCACGTGTCATTTTATGTAAATTATCTAATTTTTTCTCAAGTTCTATTTATTCCCTCAAAAACTACAAAGAAATGAACGATGAGAAAAATTAAGTCATCCATCCATTATTGTGGGTTCATTGTTTTCACACTTACTCTTAGCTAAAAGGCTGAGAATGAATTAGATTTGTTTTGATATTTTATTTTTTCTCGTTATTTAGGCAGCTAAAATTTTCGAAGTAACCATTCCTAAAATTCCTTAGCTATATGACTTAGAATACTATCTTCTATATTTCATAGAATATTTTTTTCGAGACTGAGTTTCACTCTTGTTGTCCAGGCTGGAGTGCAATGGCACAATCTCAACTCACTGCAACCTCCACTTCCTGGGTTCAAGTGATTCTCCTGCCTCAGCCTCCCGAGTAGCTGGGATTACAGGCACAAGCCACCATACCCAGCTAATTTTTTGTATTTTTAGTAGAGATAGGGTTTCACCATGTTGGCCAGGCTGGTCTCAAACTCCTGACCTCAGGTGATCCACCCACCTCAGCCTCCCAAAGGGCTGGGATTACAGGCGTGAGCCACTGCACCCGGCCATATATTTCATAGAATTATTCCCCCTTAGTATCTCAATAATCTTTGGCAAATTACTAAAACTTTCTTAAAAAAAAAAATCTCACCTCCTCCCTCTTTAAGTTTCTATGAGGATTATGTGCTGGGTGCAGTGGCTCATGCTTGTAATCCTAGCACTTTGGGAGGCTGAGGCAGGTGGATCACTTGAGCCTAGGAGTTTGAGACCAGCCTGACCAACATGATGAAACCCTGTCTCTACTAAAAATACAAAAATTAGCTGGGTGTGGTAGTGGGCACCTGTAATCCCACCTACTCGGGAGGCTGGGGCATGAGAATCGCTTGAACCCAGGAGGCGGAGGTTGCAGTGGGCTGAGATCGCACCACTGCACTCCAGCCTGGGTGACAGAGCCAGACTACATCTCAAAAAACAAAAAAAAAAGTTTCTAAGAGGATTATGTAAGAAAATGTAAAGCATTTAGCAATGTGCTGGAGGCGCTCAATATTATTATTATAAAATATTTCTCTTAAAGGGAAATGTTTTATAAATATTTAATTTAGCAAATATATGTAAGAAAAAACCTGGTGAAACTAAATTAATGAAAATGTACTGAGGCTAGTTACGTTTTAAGGACGTAACCTGTATTGAGGAATTGAATCTTTCCAACAATCCTGTGAGACAGCTACCATTATTATGTCAATGTCATCGATAATGAATGAACTTGAGCCTGGAAAAAGTACACACTAGCTGAACTAACTATATCCTCAGCTCAGCACCAATAACAGTACCTGGTACATAACACACTCAATAAATATGTGTTGAATTAATTTAGTGATTGGGCTTGTTCCAATTTTTATTCATTTTCTTATTTTTTTAACAAAAGAAAAGATATCAATCATTTATGTTATTTGGGGCAGATATTTGCCTTAAGCTCTCTCATAATAACATTTGGAATATGCAGTATATGCTTCCCCAATTAATTATAGAGGACGCAGAAAACAATTTATCTTTTATTTTCTTAACTGACTCAGGGTAACCACCTATTATATCAAGTACAAAGATTCAATCTTTATTTGATACAGCATTTTTGTATAAAAAAGTTTTAGGTGAAGGTAAGTTTCAATTTATATTTTAAGATGTTTAAAATCTAAGTATTTTTTATTTATTTTTTTTTCCAGGGTAGCTTAAGCATTTGGCAAATCTAATGTATATTCAACAATAATTCCTTATTGAAATGAAATCTAACTAGAAAACTCCTAATTCACGTAATTTTCTTTTTTTATTATTATTATACTGTAGGTTTTAGGGTACATGTGCACAATGTGCAGGTTTGTTACATATGTATCCATGTGCCATGTTGTTTTGCTGCACCCATTAACTCGTCATTTAGCATTAGGTATATCTCCTAATGCTGTCCCTCCCCCCTCCCCCCTCCAACAACAGTCCCCGGAGTGTGATGTTCCCCTTCCTGTGTCCATGAGTTCTCATTGTTCAATTCCCACCTATGAGTGAGAACATGCGGTGTTTGGTTTTTTGTCCTTGCGATAGTTTACTGAGAATGATGGTTTCCAGCTAACAACTTGTTAGGATTAATAAGTAGCAAAATTACGATTTCCCATATCTCCAAAATCTTCAGTTATTACAGAGTAGAATTCTGTGTGAGGTAAAATAAGAATTATAAGCATTTTAATCTAAGGAGAACTGAATACCACATTTAGGGAAGACATGACACACAAAAAAAAGAAAATCAAAAGATTTGATTTAAATGTGGCTTAAGACCAGGCATAGTGGTGCATACCTGTTTTCCCAGCTACTCAAGAGACCGAGGTGGGCAGATCACTGGAGCCCAGGAGTTTGAGACTAGCCTAGGCAACATAGTGAGACCCCATCCCTAAATAAATTCAATAAATGTGGCTTGATAGTTAAGAACTGTGATTCCCTTAAGAGACTAGAATCAATTAAACTAAAACTCTCCACAAAGTCACACCGTGGGAAGCATACTAAGCTATTCCCAACAGCAGAATGACTCTCCATTCTACTTTCAGATGCAGAACAGCAGCAACCCAAATGCTTTCCTGGATGGTTTATAAAATCAACTGACCCACAACATTTCCCTTGTAAACAGCAAAGACCCCATCCAAGTCAACCAGGCACTAAGCTGGATTTTCTCCTAAAACCTAAAACGTGTCCACCCTATGGAGCCAAAGGTGTGGCACAGGTTGTACTGTCTCCTCATCATTTCTTTTTTTGTTTTGTTTCTTGAGACAGAGTCTGGCTGTGTTGCCCAGGCTGGAATGCAGTGGCGCAATCTCAGCTCACTGCAAACTCTGCCTACCGGATTCAAGCAATTCTCCTGCCTCAGCCTCCCTAGTAGCTGGGATTACAGGTATGTGCCACCACGCCCCACTAATTTTTGTATTTTTAGTAGAGACAGGATTTCACCATGTTGGCCAGACTGGTTTCAAACTCCTGACCTCAAGAGATCCGCCCAACTCAGCCTCCCAAAGTACTGGGATTACAGGTGTGAGCCATGGCACCCAGCCTCCCCATCATTTCTAAAAGATTGCCATTGTACACACATTTGGATATTTTACTTCTAATATACTTTTATATTCTCATATTTAGTTCTAATGCATGTTATCTTCTAATTTTTATTATAATATTCTAAACTATAACCCTAATA
Organism: Hylobates moloch; assembly: GCF_009828535.3. Classification (NCBI taxonomy): domain Eukaryota; kingdom Metazoa; phylum Chordata; class Mammalia; order Primates; family Hylobatidae; genus Hylobates; species Hylobates moloch. Next base: position 148,827,813 of record NW_026652277.1, on the reverse strand, counting down.
AAAGTCTCTTCTTCAAAACTAACCAAAACATGTAAAGACCCATCTCACCCAACCAGACCACATGCTGCCTAATCAAGATACCACATTCGCACTGAAGGCAGCGCAGCTGACAATCGAGAGACACTAACTGTTTCAAGGGGAGTTTTCCTACTGCCAAGGATTCCCCTTCCCATGATGTTTTTGTTAGCACTACCTTCCTCATTGCTCTGCCAGGGTGTCTATTAGCAAGAATTTCTTGGCAGTTAACTCGCAATTTCCACATGCCAAAGAAAACTGAAGGAATCACAGGCAACAAACAACCTGAGAATTCTGAGGTTGCCATCTACCATGGAGCAAATGAGTAGACTGATTACTAAACGTACAAGAAAGCCAAATTCAGTCCATTCAAGCCACAAACTAATTATATTGTGTTTCAGGCACAAACACTATTATTATATCTTTCTTAAGGTTTAAGGGTTGGCAATAAAACTCCCAGTTTTTGTACATTTCTATAAAAATCTCACTTCAGAAAAACTAGTTAGTAGTTTCTGGTTTGCAAAGAATTGTACTATTTGTTCCTTAGTGTTTTAGTAAATGCTATTATAAAAATGAGAGAGTAAGTTTGTCCCCAAATAACAAAGGGGTACGTTTCAAAGGTTTTATAAATAACATTTATTCATTATTTTACATTTTTAGCTTCTTTCTTGCATACATTATCTCTTTTTAGCCAGAAAGCAACACTATGAGATAAACAGGAGGGAATTTTTATCCACACTTTAAGTGTCGAAGGTCCAAGTAGATAATGAAGTAACCAAAACGTAAGACACAAGTTTTCTGTTTTTCTCTTTGTACCACACTGCCCATGTATAAGTTGGAGCCTGGAATTTTAAATCCATCTTCCCACAAAAGTAATATAATACATGGTGGTTTGGAGTCTAGACTAACCCACAAAGACTTTTAACTCATAAAGCCTGAATTATCAAAAAGCGTATATATTAGTTAAAAGTAGACTTTTGTGGACTGGCCTGAGCCCCTAGTATACATAGATAACATCATTTCTTTGGTAAAAAATATATCATATCCTAGAGAGAAAAGATCCTGTTCATATGAAGAATTGGCCATCCTTCCAATGCACATCCTCTGAGGAAACAGCTGTTGCTTTCAGAGCAGGAATGAAATGCATGCCACAAACGCATCCAGCCCCTTCCTTCTTTCTGGTCCCAGTGGCTATTAATCTCCCTACCAGTAGAGATATAAGAATATGATGACCACAGAAACACTATTTGCTCTCTGGGATTCTGGAAGTATCTTGCTTTCCATCGCTAGTAGAAGCTATGTGTTCATATACATTAGATATATGTAAGATAGGTATAAATCAGAAGTGCCTGCAGCTGGAAGAATGAACAGACTCATCCCTTGTTCCAATCTAACTTATGCACTCCAATGGGAGTGATTCAGAGACTGGAACAAGGCTCAGAGGGAGAAACGCGGGTGAGTGAGGCCCATGGTGGGCACACAGGGCATGGCTATTCATGAGAAGCCTTCTTTATTTATATCCAAATTAGAGAAAGTAATGAAATTAGAAAGAAGTGATTGAATTTTTTAAATATATTCATTTGCTCAACAAGTAGGAAATTAAGAGGAAAACATTAAATCCTTGCTATTCTCACTTTTTTCTAAGAGTATCTTCTACTTAACAGGTATGAAAATTCTTCAGTGAAGGTTTCCCCAACAGCTGTGAAACTCACAAACATGGTTCTTCTCTACAGGGCAGTTGTAAAGGAAAATATAGGAAACACCTCTTCCTGATTCCTTCTCCCCTTGGATTATGGAATGGGAAAGACTGCTTAATAAAATACCAGAGACTTAATCGTTTTAAGTATCACATCTTCCCAAAATACAAGTCAGGTTCACTGCCTCCAGAAGACAGTGTGATAAAGAGTAGTGTGGTTTCTAAGACTGGCTGAGCGTCAGAATTACTTGAGATGTTTTAAAAAATTTTTAAACAAAAAGATTCCCTGGCAGGATGCAAAGGTTGAAAAAGAAGAATCTGTGCTTTTACATCGCTCTGCAGAAAATTCTGATGGTCAGATAATTTCAAGAGCACTGAATAGTTCATACTCATCCTCCAAGCCTCTACTCTTGCCAAACACCTAGGAAGGCTTCATGGACACCCTCTCCTCCCACACCCAGGTTAGATGCCTCCCTGCACACATCCTCACGTCATGCACTTCCAGAGCAGCCTGTATGGCATTCATCTTATGAGATGACAGCTGTCAACAGACTGGCTCCCCAGTGAAGGTGGGAGCTTCTTGACGTTCAAGACTGTCGTGTGTTTTAATATTCCCAATGTCCAGCACAATGACTGGCTATAAATGTTCATCAAAGAAACGACTAACAAATCAGAAACCAAATTCCATAACTAGTTCTTTCCCACTGTGTGAATTTAATTTACTTAACTTCTCTAAGTCAGTTTTCTTTTCTCAAAATGAAGAGACTAAAGCAGATGATTTGTTATGCCACAGAGCCCTAGTCATGAAAAAAGCGTATCAAACCACAGCAAGGCTTTATGTAAGGTTGCAAACAGTTGAATGGCGCAGAGTATGTAGTCAATAAACATTTGAATATATTGATGCTTTTCCTTATTTTCCTCCTCACAAGTAACCTGGACAATAGTCAAATCTTTAACATTTTCAGTGAAGGTAAACCCAAATATCATGGACAGTATTGTTTTTACAATGACATAAAACAGATTTTTTTTTAATTTATTTATTTTGCTAAAATAGAGATGGGGTCTCCCAATGTTGACCAGGCTGGTCTCAAACTCCTGGCCTCAAGTGATCCTCCCGTCTCAGCCTCCCAAAGTGTTAAGAATACAGGCGTGAGCCACCGAATCTGGCCAAAACACAGATTTGGATATTTATGTAATTCCAGCAGTATTTCAATCAAGTAAGCATTGTTGCTTTAAAGTTTGTGAATGAAGCTCTAAAGGACTGAATCGATCCAATACATGAATATTTAATTAAAAGTTGACCTGTTCTCACTATTAGCCTGTTGAGCTCCTTTGGGGCAGTGATAACGCCCATCTTGTTCACTGATGGACCCTCCCAATGCCTAGCAAAGTGCTTAGAGGATACCACACAGCTAATAAACATGTGTTAAATAAATGGGTACTGCTGAAATTAGCAGTGGCTCCACAATAATCAAGGGCATTATCTAGCCCATTATTTTCAGAAGTAGCTTATAAACTAAAGAATGACCTGGCTCAACATTTTGTGAGACACGTCAATATTATCTGTGATTATTTTATCACAGATTATCATTATATATGAATATAATAATATATTATATTATTATTATTATACCAATAGATATAGACAATTATTAAATAAAAAACAAGACTTGGCCAGGCACGATCATTCACATCTGTAATCCCAGCACTTTTGGAGGCCAAGGCAGGAGGATGACTTGAGCCTAGGAGTTTGAGACCAGCCTGGGCAACATGGCAAGACCCCATCTCTACAAAAAAAATAAAAACGTAGCCAGATATGGTGGCACACATGCCTGTGGTCCCAGCTACCTCCCACCAGGAAGCTGAGGTGGAAGGATTACTTGAGACTGGGAGGTCAAGGCTGCAGTGAACTGTGATCACACCACTCCAGCCTAGATGACAGAGCGAGACCGTGTCTCAAAAAACTAGAATAAATGAAATGAAATCAAAATTAAAACTCAAAAACATAAGTATTAAAAGTGAAACAACTTATAAAGAAAAAATATATATATAACTAAATTTACTACTCATTGCTTCTAAATACATGTTTACTTAATAAAGTACTTACTTCCACAGTCATCCTGAATATCTACAGTAGCAAATGGCATGTCTACCAGAGAATCCATAGTATTGGCTTCAAATTCCTCTGACATTTTCTTTTTTCTTGATACATTTTCACACTCATTGGAATTAATTCCTCCTTTAACATACCACAAACAGAAAAAAAAGGATTATTTAGCTTGTTATTATTTAAACATATCCTAAATGAAAATAACTCAGCTCACTGAATTCAATATAAATTAACATCTGTTAAGAAATGTACTACTTGTGTTCAAATATATCATAAAGCTATTTATATAAACATGTATACCACATTCTGTATTTTTGTACACACTTATAAAGCTTTAATCATTTTCTAAAACACAGTATTCAATGTATGATTAGATGAAAACTGAGTCAATCAATAATCCTCAAGATCTTTTATACCTATATTTTAATTCTAAAACTATGTTTTTTTCACATATCTTTTAAAACAACCAGCAAGGTTTTGTCAGTCATTCTCATTCTTATTTTTAGCAATATCACTTATGTGTTCTTATTTGTACAAGTTCTAGCCTATAATTTTTTCTTCAGTAAAGACTTTTAAGTTGTTTCTCTCCATCATTACATTTAACACTGGATATTTAGTTAAAAATACATGGTTCTAAATATGCTTTTCTGAAAATTCAATTATTAAAAAGCAAATGATCTTACAGTTTCCCTAACTCCTCTCCCATGGTCATATACTAACTTTAAAGCCATATTTCCTATTTGGTCTTTTTTTGTTTTCTTGCTATGGGTAGAACAACCATATATACCTTGGGTGGAGGTAAGAGAAAGGTGTATGTTTAAATTGATAAAGTTAATTGCTAAATTTATCAGATGGTGGTCTCTCCAGTGCCATTATAACCCATGCCTTTATTGACAGACACAAATGCTGTCTGAACTAATAAGATTGAACAGAATCCTGGAACACTAATATAATTTTTACTCTACATATTTACTAAAGACTAATTTACCACTCAAGATGTTAAAGAAGTCCTTAAATTCATTCTCCTGTAATACTCTATTTTCAGATACAATACCTGTAAAACACACTCCATTAAGAATATAGCTTACAACATAGCTATGATGATAGGCCACAGTTAACATACAAGCCAAAAAACACACATTTTTATTGCAATTTGATTAATCTCTACTATTGTTCACACACACACACCCCTGTTGTATTAGTCCATTCGCATTGCTATAAAGGAATACCTGAGGCTGGGTAATTTCCAAACAAAAGAGGTTTATTTGGCTCCCAGTTCTGCAGGCTGTACACAAAGCATAGTGCCAGCATCTGCTTTGGTGAGAGCCTCGAGAAGCTCAAAATCATGGTGCAAGGCAAAGGGAAGCCAACGTGTCACATGTCAAGAAAAACAGCAAGACAGAGAGGCAGCGATGCCAGCCTCTTTTAAGCAACCAGATCTCACATGAACTCATTACCGCAGGGAGGGCACCAAGGCATTCATGAGAGATCTGCCCCCATGACCCAAACACCTCCCACCAAGCCCCATCTCCAACATTGGGGATTACATCTCAACATGGGATTTGGAGGAGACAAACATAAAAACTATTATCATTCTGCCCCTGGCCACCTAAATCTCACTGCAAAATATAATCATCTCTTCCCAATAGTCCCCCAAGGTCAACTCGTTCCAGCATTAACTCAAAAGTCCAAAGTCTCATTTGAGACTCAAGGTAAGTTTCTTCCACCTATGAGCCTGAAAAATCAAAAAGAAGTTATTCACCTCCAAGATACAAAGGTGGTACAGGTATTGTATAAACACTCCCATTCCAAAAGAAAGAAATCCAAAAGGGGCAACAGGCTCCACACAAGTCCAAAACCTAGCAGGGGAGACAACAAACCTTAAAGCTCCAAAGCTCTCCTTCAACTCCACGTCCCACATCCAGGGCACAGTGGAGCAAGACATGGGCTCCCAAAGCCTTAGGCAGTTCTGTCTCTACGGATTTGCAAGGTGAAGCCCCTGTGGCTGCTCTCACAGGATGGAATTGAATGCCTGCAGCTTTTCCAAGCTCAGGGTGTAAGCTGCCAGTGGCAGCCCCCTTCCCACAGCTCCACTAGGCAGTGCCCTGGTGGAGACTCTGGGTGGGGGCTCCAATCCCACATTTCCCCCCAGCATTGCCCTAGGAGTTTCTCTGTGAGGGCTCCACCGCTGCAGCAGGCTTCTGCCTGAGCACCCAGGCTTTCTGGTACATCATCTGAAATCTAGGTGGAAGCTGCCACGCCTCCTTCACTCTTGCATTCATTCTGTGCACCTGCAGGCTTAACATCACATGGAAGCCTCCAAGGCTTACAGTGGCTTGTGCTCTCCAAAGTGACCAGAGCTGTAGTTGGGGCCTTTTGAGCCACAGCTGGAGGTGGAGAAACTGAGATGTGGGGAGCAGTGTCCCAAGGCTGCACATGGCAGCATGCCCCTGGGCTTGGCCCCTAAAACCATTCTAGGCCTCCAAGTCTGTGATAGGAGGAGCTGCCCTGGAGATTTCTGAAATCCCTTCAAGGCCTTTTTCCCCGTTGTCTTGGCTGTTAGGAATTGCCTCCATTTTAGTCATGCTCATCTCTCTAGCAAGTGGTTCCTTCACAGCCCACTTCAATTCCTCTCCTGAAAATGCTTTTTCCTTCTTTACCACAAGCCTAAGCTGCAAATTTTCCAAATTTTTATGCTCTGCTTCCCTTTTAATTATAAGGAAAGCAACTTTAAGTCATTCCTTTGCTCCCATATCTGATTGTAGGTCATCAGAAGCTGCCATGCCACTTCTTGAATGCTTTGCTGCTCAAAAATTTCTTCCCACTGCACTCCACCCTGGGCGACAGCGTGAGACCTTGTTGCAAAAAAAAAAAAGAAGAAACAAAGAAAGAGATTTATTCTATCAGATACTCTAAGTCATCACTTTTAAGTTCAAACTTCCACAGATCCCTAGGGCATGGACACAAGGCAGCCAAACATAGAGACGTTAACTGCAGTTCCCAATAACTTCCTCATATCCATCTCAAACCTTGTCAGACGGGCCTTCACTGTCCATATTTCTATCAGCATTTTGGTCACAACCACTTAACCAGTCTTTAAGAAGTTCCAAACCTTCCCTCATCTTCCTATCTTCTTCTGAGCCCTCCAAACTCTTCTAACCCCTGCCCATTACTCAGTTCCAAAGCCACTTCCACATTTTCAGGTATCTTTACAGCAACACCCTACTCTTTAGTACCAATTTTCTGTCTCAGTCCATTTGCATTGCTGTAAAGGAATACCTGAGGCTGGGTAATTACTAAAGAAAAGTTTATTTGGCCCAGAGTTCTGCAGGCTTTACACAAAGCATAGTACCGGCATCTGCTTCTGGTGACGGCCTCAGGAAGCTTATAATCATAGTGGAAGGCAAAGGCAAGCCAATGTGTTACATGGTGAGAAAAGGACCAAGACAGAGAGGTGGAGGTGGCAGCCTCTCTTAATCAACTAGATCTCTTCTGAACTCATTATCACAGGGAGGGCACCAAGCCATTCATGAGGGATCCACCCCATGACCCAAACACCTCCCACCAAGCCCCACCTCCAACACTGGGGATAACATCTCAACATGAGATTTGGAGGGACAAATATCCAAACTATATTACTATGTTCTGGATAAAAGCAAAAAACAACTTAGCCTTTTTTTAATTAATTAAGTTCAATGCCAAAAAACCCTAATAGTACACTCTTAATAATGTCACTATTTACATTACAGTTCAAATTTTAGGAATTATGAATGCCTCGTACACAGGTGTTCAACAAACGTCAGTTCACTATGAGTCTATTCATAAACTCGCAAATACGTGAAAAATGCGAGAACAAGTTAAATGCCTCTTTTCTATTTTTATGCTTGTGTTTTAAAAACGCAAATGCAGCTTAGGCTTAAATAAAAGTTTTCATAGATGAATACACATCCTGTACCTTTGAGCACTTGCAGCTACACATAAAGGATCACCACTGACCATGTATGTTACACTTGAAAAGCTAGCAATAAAACATGCAACTAAATAGAAACAAGGCTGAATGAAAATCAGAACAAAATGAAATAAACCCAACTATTGTTTTTCTTCTATTTTATTCTCAATCTAAGAATTTAGTGATATAAAATTGACCTATTTAACACCATCATCTCACTACTAGCTTCCAAGTTCTTGTGCTACTTGGAAATATAGATTCTTAGCAATAAGTGAGGGAGAGGAAACTTAATTTTGGGCTTCAACACATTTTGAAGGCAAAAGAAAGAATACAATGATGAATTAAATTAAGTCAATTTTTAAATAAGAAAAGTTCGTGAAATCGCTTAACTTTTAATTTCTCCTGAGCTCAATTAATCACCAACAATTAGACAGCAAGTGCTATGGATGTCATTCTGGCTATACCAAAGAGAGAATCACACAGTAACAATGGCAATAATAGTAACTGCACATTAGAATCACCTGCAGAGCTTTAAAAAATCACTAGAACGCATGCGTGTCACTGCAGCCAATTAAATCAGAATCTCTGGAGATTAGGCCAACCTCTGGTATTTTTTTAAACCTCTGCAGAGTAATTCTGATGTGCAAGAGTGGTTTTCCAATTGAAAACCACTGCTCCAGAAGATCCCCTTTCACTTCTTCTATACCTTGACCTCACACCAGACTAAGAGATTGTGTGAACAGTTGAGAACAATCAACTTCAAAGTAAAACCTTAGATCAGACCTCTACCGTCAGGGAAAACCTCGCAGATCCCCAGCTCAGGGCTGAGTTAGGTAATCCAATCTTCTAGGCACCTAGTGCTTCCTCCAATCACTGCATGTATACATTATGTTATACATGTCCGTTTATCTGTCTTATCCATTAGATTCTAAGGTAAAGTGACCATACAATTCACCAAACCAGGACACTTTTGAAAGTGAAAGGGACAACTTTCTATAACTGCACTCCATCATGTGTGGTCACCATAGTCGAAGTTCCTTAAAAGCTTGTCTTATTCTCCTTTGATTCCTCCGTGCCTAGCACTGAGTTCAGCTCACAATAGGTGCTCAATAAATTTTTACTGAATGAATAAATGTGATAAAGGTAAGTCCACATTTGAGAGTGGTTAATAAGTCACTAGTAGCTAGTGTAGATAGCTACAATGCAATACAGCTATCTCACTGCCCATGAAAAATAATTCCTGGTATTTAGTGGCAGCCTCAGCACATCAAAGATTCTCTCATTTTCACCAGATGAATAAAGGAAAAGTACTAGTATCCTATTTGACATGAAAATAAAAATTAAAGCATAATATGACTTGTTCAACATCATTCTTAACCTTGCTAAATAAAGCATATTAAACTCAAATGCAGTGTTACATCAAAATCCACAGGAGTCTAGAACTAGAAACACAAACAACTATCTTCTCTTAAGCTATAGAATAATAGGAATTATTAACTCAACAATTTTTGAGATAGGAATTATTAACTCAAAAAAAAGGAGTGCCACTTTCAAATAAGTCTTGAAAGAACTGCTGGTCATTCTATAGAACAATGTTTCTCAAACCAATATTTAGAACACTTCTTCCAGTTCTCTAAGCTCTAGTGTTTGGGCAAAGGTTGGTAGATGTGAATTAAATACATCAGTCATAACTACACTTTCTCTTATAGAAGGTATAAATATTTTGCTTTTGGAAAACTGCCTTAAAATAACCAACTCTTAAAGCATTTAAACCCTTTTAAGTTCATTGGGTTGAGCACTTAAAAGTCTCCTACAATTTGTTCTAACCATAGTTAAAATTCTATCTTTTGTATAAATCCAAATAAAAGTTATGCTTCCAAATGCATTAATAACATAAAGATGAGGTGAAGCTGGTAAACTATTAATATGTCTGTTACCACTACTAACAACAGCTAACATTTAAGTGCATGCTTGAAGCCAGGCACAGCTGGAAGCACTGGGAGGAATTCATTTAATCCACATGACCACACTATGGAGAGGTATTATTATGATGCTCATTTTACAAACTAGCTGATTAAGTACTTGCTCAAGGGTAAAACTAGTGGGTCTTGGGGCTGGAACTGGAATCCAGTCACTCTATGACCATTATGCCCTTTCTGGCACCGCACACTGCCACCTTATTATACACTGACTATAGCAATGTAAACGGAGGCAATCCTTTCAGAAAGCAATCTGGCAATAGATCAGATGCCACAAAAATATTCTTCTGATGTTATTCTTACTGCTATCTGGTTATCTATCACCCATGTTCAAAGATTCACCACAGCTTTCTTTAAACAAAAAAAGGAAAAGTGGAACAAAACTTAAATGCCTAATAACAGGGAAATGGTACAATAGCCAAGATTTGGAAGCAACTTAAGTGTTGGATAACTTAGGTTATCCAATGGAAAAAGGAAATATGGTACATATATACAATGGAGTACTATTCAGCCATACAAAAGAATAAGATCCTGTCATTTGCAACATGGATGGAACTGGAGATCCTTATGTTAAGTGAAATAAGCCAGGCATAGAAAAACAAACTTTCTATGTTCTCACTTATTTGTGGGAACTAAAATTAAAACATTTGAACTCATGGAGATAGAGAATAGAAGAATGGTTACCAGAGGATGGGGAGGGTGGTGGAATGGGTAGGGGGAACATTGATGGTGACTGGGTACAATAAAATAGAAACAATGAAAAAAATAGGGAAATGTTTAAACGAAGCATGCTCATGACAATGACAACTACGAACAATGACTATGAAGAATGCAATGACAGAAAAAAGCTAACAACAAACGCCAAGCTTTTAGAAAGGAAATATAAAACTGCATATGCTCTGATTTACAATTACGTGGCCAAAGGCTAAACAGTATAAACTGCTTGTAAATGCTACCACTATGCTGAATATATTCATATGTTTCTCATTTCTGCTATTCAAACGTTTCAAAATTGAATATTACCTTTCTAAGAAGGACAATACATACATTTTAAGTATATTATAAAACCATACCTTTAAACATATGCAAATATTCAAATACAGGTGAAGCAAATGCCTTTACCAAAAATAGGCCAACAGGGCCGGGCAAGGTGGCTCACACCTGTAATCCCAGCACTTTGGGAGGCTGAAGCAGGGAGATCACGAGGTCCGGAGATAGAGACCATCCTCGCTAACACGGTGAAACCCCATCTCTACTAGAAATACAAAAAATTAGCCGGGCGTGGTGGCACACACCTATAGTCCCAGCTACTCGGGAGGCTGAGGCAGGGGAATCGCTTGAAGCTGGGAGGCGAAGGTTGCAGTGAGCCGAGATCGTGCCACTGCACTCCAGCCTGGGCGACAGAGCGAGACTCTGTCTCTAAAAAAAAAAAGAGAGAGAGAGAGAGAGAGAGAGAAAAAGGTATGGAGAGTTCGCCCACTGTCACACAAAATGCAAGTTTCCTATCTGGATAATAAATGACTACTCAATTTTGTTAAGTAAGTCTCTCCATCACTCTACTAGGTAAATAGTAAATTTATCCCAGCTGAGCAAGTTGGCTCACACCTGTAATCCCAGCACTCTGAGAGAAGGACTGCTTGAGCCCAGGAGTTCAAGCCTTGGTGACATGGCAAGACCCCGTCTCTACAAAAAAAAAATACAAAAATTAGTCAGGCATGTTGGCACGGACCTGTAGTCCCCGCTACTTGGGGAGGCTGAAACAGGAGGTCGGCATGATCCCAGCAGATCTAGGCTGCAGTGAGCCATGATCGCGCCAGTGCACTTCAACCTGAGGAACAGAGGAAGACCCTGTCTCTACATACATACATATATACATACATAAATAAGTTTATTCCTAAGAACAACTGGAAAGGGCCTAGGGCATCCATTCTAGTCCTGGCTTAGCTACTAAAAATAGTATTAGCATCTTACACGTTAGTAAATGTTAACAGCTGCGTAGAAATCAACAAGTTACTTGACCTCCAGGCTTTCCTTTCCTCCTCATAAAAAGGGAACAAAAGTAAAATCCAAATTATTAGGGAGAAATGGACAAAACAAGTTAATAGTGTCCGAAAATGGATGAAAGGAGGAAGTAACCTCCACAAACATCTTAAACTTTATGAGTAAGGAAAATACACAGATATGCTAACAGGATCCTGAATTGCAAAGCTACGGCACTTAAACAAGGAACTGGAGTATGGCCCTTTTCTCCTTAACAATTTCCATTCCCATGCATTTCCTAAATTCAAAAACTCACTGTCATCATTCACTTAACTATTGTAAACATATTTACACGAGTTAACTGCTATTTATACAGCACACTTTAACGTTTTTATGCTTTTTATACTCTTGTATGAGTTTATCCTGTGAAACTCTTGCAGAGGCGCACATTTTCCCTAATTGGTTTGCGGACCCTTTTACTGAAAGTCCATCCCTAACTCGCTCTACTCACAAAGTTCAGTTCACAACAAACGCTGACCCAAACTGGAAATTCATTCCGGGCGCTAGTGTAGACTTGGCGCCAGTTTTAAAAGCGGTCATGTCCAAACCCGGCAGAAAATCCTAAATGAGACAGTATGGTGGTTCGGGTGCTTAGTATTTGTGATATAAGATAAAATCGAGATTTTACTAGGTTTTGTCTACATTTACCCACATCAACACCGTCGGAAGGAATGTGTATTGGCATGAACTTTGTGCAAAGGGTCACAGGATGAGAAAGGGAGAAAAAAAAGTGAAACTCGGGGATGGGCTCATACCCCCGCCTCCTGTCGAACCCACAATGCGTGCATTCAAACGCTTCGCTACAGGCAGCACTGATGTATACCCCGGTTGCACCGGGCTCCTCGGTGCTACCCTGAGTCCTTTTGGGATGGAGGGAGACTCAGAGAAGGGCCGGCGCGGGTCAGGCCCTCCCAGAGGTCGAGCGCAGAGCAGGCCCAAGCCCCCGCGGCTCCTGTCGCCCCCGCCCTGGCCCCGGCCCGCTGGGCAGCCCGGTCTCACCCGCTTCGGGGCGCTCCATGGTCGCGGCGCATGCGGGCGGCGCGTCTGGGCTGGCGGCAGCGACGGTGGCGGGCCGCGGCCCGGGGCTGGAGGCGAGGCCGAGGCGGAGGCCAGGGCGGGGCTCGGGGCCTGAGGGCGGTGCGCTGGGCCGAGGCGGGGTCCAGCGACAGGGTGCGGGGGCCCGGGCTGCGGAGGCCAGGCCTGCGGAAACGCGGAGCTTCCCAAGCCGCAGCCCCCGCGGCGGCAGCAGCAGCCGCAGAACCGGCATGCCAGGCCAGACGCAGGAACCAGCCGGAAGAGGCCGACCCGAGTCGCCGGTGGTACCCGGATTCGGGCGAGAGGCGCGGCCGCGCTCGGGCAGGGCGGGGGAAACTAGGGCCGGCGACTGCGGCGTCACTGCAGCCCAGGTCGTCTCGACTCTGCAATGCGACGCTGGGTCTTCGCCTGCCTCCCGAGCCCCGCGGCCTCCGACGGCCTTTGGCAGCCCTCATTTATTTCCCGTGGCGCAGCCTTTCCCGTCCCACGCTTTCAAGGGCGAGATTGGGACTAGGATGAAAGAATTCTCTGGCCTGGTGTCTTTTTAGAACCCATGTGCTTAGTTTTGCAATCAGGGTTCTGATTGCAGAATATTTGGGAAGAGCGAAATGTACAAGAACGAGACCTTGTACTTCTGTATAATGAGATACTTTATTTACCTTTCTTTTAAACAATGCAAATTGTGACAAAGTCTTTAATTTTTAACAATGATATTATGTTTAGACATTAAGAGGAAACCAGTTGCTGGTTTTTGTATAAGGTACTGCTGTGAGTAAATTGGGAGAAAAAGAAATTTACTTAGTTTAAAAGAATAAAAACCTTTCACTTGAAACAGAATGCTACTGGGATTGGTTTTAGTGCGAAGAAACCAGAGGATAAGAACATTAGGTGCATCCGTCCACAAATTAGCGCCTTCCCTGAATAATAACACTTCGCTTATGTTGAATGCATCCTAGAATAGGGATGGAAGAAAAGAAGACCCCTACACAGCCACAACAGCTGGCATAAAGGCTGCACACTAGAAGTCAGCAAACTAGTTACTCTGATTTTCAAATCTAACACGTTGAGTTTCTGATGCCCATTTATGGGCTGGTAGGAAAGTACAACCCGTTCCCCTAATATTTATTTAATGCCTGAGCTCTGTGCTGAGGATGTGCAGGTAAGACAGGTCTTTTACTTATGGAGCTGGTCATATAATATCAGAGAAGAAACATAAGTAACTGCAGAAATAAAAGCTGCAAAAATGTGGTCCACATTCGTAGTGAAGAGGATAAGGATATGCCACCCCAAATATGCCAATTCAGCATAAGGATTATTTTTGAGCTGAAAACAAGAAACTAAAGACTCAGGAACAACTCTGACCTCCCCCTTTCTGCCTAAAAGCAGGACATAAATTTCCCTTCGTAAAGGTGACATAAATTTTTATTTTTAAAGCTTTACCAGGCTGGGCCTGGTGGCTCACGCCTGTAATCCCAACACTTTGGGAGGTCAAGGCGAGTGGATCACTTGAGTCCAGGAGTTTGAAACCAGCCTGGGCAACATAGCAAAACCCCGTCTCTACCAAAAATACAAAAATTAACCAGACATGATGAGCCACCCCTGTAATCCCAGCTACTCCAGAGGCTGAGGTGGGAAGATCGCCTGAGCCCAGGAGGTGGAGGTTGCAGTGAACTGAGATGGTTCCACTGCACTCCAGCGTGGACAATAGAGCCAGATCCTGTCTCAAACAAACAAACAGCAAAGCTTTACCATTCACCCATACCAGAAAGAGGAGAATGAGTCTTACCTGCATAACAAACCCATACATTTTCTAGTAACCTTTCCAAACCGCAAAAAGGCTAAGCTCCCTTTTCCTTTGTCTAGCCTCTCCACACTTTATCATCGTTAAAATGGTATAGAAGCCTCCAGTTCTAACTGCCTCTTTAGGCTTTTAGTTCTTTCCTGTGAAGCATCTATGTGCATGTGTAATAATCCTTTTCTCCTCTTAATCTGTCTTTTGTCAATTTAATTTACGCAGTCCAACCTACTGAACTAAATGGGCAGGAGAAAGATTTTTCTTCCCCTGTGGTGTGTACCAAGAGATATATGGAAGTTTCATTCTCTTACCTAAGCAGAGGTTATCAGCCCAAATGCCACATATTTTTCACCACCAGTATTATGAATATAGAGTCTTATCAACACGTCCCATGTGGAGGAACATTTGAATTACCAAGTCTGAAAAAGGAATTTTTCACAGAGCTTCTTTTAGAAAAAGGGAAGTACAAGGTGAACCTTGGACATCTTCTTGTGCCAAAAAGCAAAGACAAATGGGGACTATCAAAAACACAAGAACTAGCTAGAAACAGCTTTCTTTGAGCAAATGGGAGATAATCTGACATCATAAAAGGTAACACCTGTAATTATTATAACATACTGAATACAAAATCTATACACCCATAATGATACTCAAAAAATTAGGAAGAAAAACTAGTAGGCCACCATTAGAGGTGACAAGTACACAATTCCTTAGTATCCTTACTCTAAAAATTAAAGGGAAAGAAACATTTACCATGACTTTTTAGAAGTAGTAGTATGGGAAAGCTGCTTTGTACAGAAGAATTTTCAATAATAAATATAGGAGACATAAAATAATTGGAAAATTACCATTTTGCCACCACAACTGGTAGCTGATGCAAAGATCATCAATATATTCTAAAACCGTTACATGAAAGGTTAATGTGGACCAAGATATTTATGAATTGCCAAAATACTACCCCCTACAAAATACTTGGTAATTGCTCAGGAAAGAGCGTATTTTTACTCCATGTAAATAAACTTGGTTGCCACCACCTTTATCGTGATTAAACTCAGCATCATTAATGGTGGACAATCTGTGAAAGCTATAGCATCACTGCAAGGTAGTCTTGCCATAAATATTTCACCTGAAGCTGCTAAGGCTTTAAATATAATTTTCAGATTTCCAGAAATACAGGAGCTAGAGTTATAAGTAAATAACATGATGAGGAAAGAATCAGACCAATCCAGAATGTGTGACATTCTAGAAAATAATTGGCTCAGGCTTTTCAAAATCTCGGTGGGGAGTCGTGGTCCAGGAACAGTGTAGTAGCTTAAAACTAAACCCTTCCAATCCAGTTGTTTTGGCAGTGTGCCAGTGTATATTGTCCTCTGGGGAGAAAAGGGCTCTATAGTAATAGTCAGGGAGGAATGGGCAGAACATACAGAGGGAGAGGGAAGTGTGGACCAGGGGATCGATGCCCTCATGAGTCATGCTGCAGGTGAACCTTCGTTAAAGCATTGGGCAACCTGGTTCTTTTTTGCTTTCATAAAACAAATTAATACCTATGAATTCATCTTTTTTTTTCTTCTGAGACAGAGTCTCGCTCTGTCGCCCAGGCTGGAGTGCAGTGGCGCAATCTTGGCTCACTGCAAGTTCTGCCTCCCGGGTTCCCGCCATTCTCCCGCTTCTACTTCCTGAGTAGCTGGGACTACAGGTGCCCATCACCACACCCGGCTAATTTTTTGTATTTTTCAGTAGAGACGGGGTTTCACTATGTTAGCCAAGATGGTGTCGATCTCCTGACCTCGTGACCCACCCGCCTCGGCCTCCCAAAGTGCTGGGATTACAGGCGTGAGCCAGCACGCCCGGCCGAATTTATCTATTTAATTGATTTTCAATTATCTACTGGTTCTGTCAAGAACCAAACATCCTATATGGATTTTTAAGATTTTTAAGCCTCTATGTCAGTTTGTCAATGATCTCTAACCTTAACTCATTCTCAGCACCATTTAGCAGTTATTAAATAGAGTTTGTTTCCCACATCAGTAAACTGAACTGTTCTACTGCTGTCACAGGGGACCGCAGCTATGGTCAAGATCAGTGGGAACTGTCAGTGACCTCGTTTGGGGAACAGTCCCTGACCTCACCCTTCTACTTGGGTTAGGTACTCCACCTGAGGGCTTTAATACTCCTTGTGCCCGCTCTGACCATCCCTTCTACCACATTTTTCTGTTTCCTACATTAGACTTTATGCCACTAGAAGGCAAAGACTATGTTTTAAAGTCTTCGTATTCCCAAATGCATAGAGATTGCTCAATGAATAGCCATTCAATGAATGAATAAAACTTTTATAAGCATCCAGATCTGTCTATTAATTACTCAGATTTGTCAAAAAATAAAGCAGCACTCCCAGATAAATTTCAAAAAAAAAAAAGAAAGAAAGAAAGAGAGAAACAATATCACGGGTAATCTTTTTTTTTTTTTTTTTTTTGAGACGGAGTCTCGCTCTGTCGCCCAGGCTGGAGTGCAGTGGCGCGATCTCGGCTCACTGCAAGCTCCACCTCCCGGGTTCACGCCATTCTCCTGCCTCAGCCTCTCCGAGTAGCTGGGACTACAGGCGCCCGCCACCACGCCCGGCTAATTTTTTTTTTTGTATTTTTAGTAGAGACGGGGTTTCACTGTGGTCTCGATCTCCTGACCTCGTGATCCACCCGCCTCGGCCTCCCAAAGTGCTGGGATTACAAGCGTGAGCCACCACGCCCGGCCTATCACGGGTAATCTTAATGTCCTAAAGTTTGTCAGCAAACAGCCTGTTGCATGGCAAGAGTGGCACCATCTTGAAGCAAAACCTTCATGAAGATCAATGTCTGGCTCCTGCATGCTAAGGTGTTCTGCAGCAAGGTTTTCAAACCATGCATCTAGCATAGACAACCCCTCATAAAGATGCTTATCTAACCTCCCCAGTGGTCATAAGTTTGAGATGGGACCAACAGCCCAAGTCTTAGAATACTTTCTGGAGGGTGGATGTGAGGATATGTCATCTCATGGCCTCTGGAGAGCCACTTTGGTTCATGAGACCCTGTTAAATATTTCTTTCTGAAAAACTGGATTTGTCAGTCACTTTCTTCAGCCTCTCAGCTCCCACAGCCTTTCAGGATAGGTTTGCGTATACCTGCTCACGCCTGAACAAGCTTCTCCAGCCTGAGGCTAAAAATTAGCCAACATTAACTTTAACATTTAAATGTTTTTTCTTTTCAAAAATTTTTTTAATTTCTATTTTTTTCTTTTTTTCCCTGCAAAGCCAACTGCAAGTATAACATTAACATCTAAATCTTAATAGCTAAATGAACCTACCAACTCATGCCAAGACGCCAGTCCTTTGTGAAATTCCTCCAAAATACTTTTGGGTTTCCAAGTGGTGTCTGGCAAAACTAATCTAATGAATCATTATAAGCTACCACCTGTTCCCAGCCCTTGCTTCACTGAGTTCCATTGGTCCAATCTTGACTCTAGAAAGTCCTCTGCCCTCGCACACATCAGCTGCCTGCTAATTCACCTGGCCACAGTGGATTCTCTCAGTCTTCATGGTGACATCTCTTGCAAATGAAAAGAACAACATCAGCTGGACACAGTGGCTCACACTTGTAATCCCAGCACTTTGGCAGGCCGAGGTCGGTGGACCACCTGAGGTCAGGAGTTTGATACCAGCCTGACCAACATGGCAAAACCCCGTCTCTACTAAAAATACAAAATTAGCCAGGTGTGGTGGCACATGCCTGTAATTCCAGCTACTCAAGAGGCTGGAGCAGAGAATCGCTTGAACTCAGGAGGCAGAGGTTGCAGAGGTGCAGTGAGCCAAGATTGTGCCATTGCACTCCAGCCTGGGCAACAAGAGTGCAACTCCGTCTCAAAAAAAGAGAAAAGAACAACTTCTCCCTACACATTACACTCTGCTAAGAGTAGAGCAGGTTGAGCTGCATCACAGAAGATTTTTGGGACCTATGAGAATTATAGAATTCCTTGAGATATAGCAAGTTTCTTTACAGACACTGCCCCATTTCCCCCAGAGGGCAAGGTACAATGATTAATGAAATAATTGGATGGGAAGTGTTCAGGTTCAGATTGCCACACTGTTCCTGAACCATGACCCATTTCTGACTTTCAGGGACTACTACTAAATTGACTCATTCACCCTGCCCGACTCCTTTCTTTATGGTGAGTTCTCTCTTCAGGTCCCTCATTTCTCTTTTGTGATATGGTCCTGACCTAGTGAATTTCTACCAAAACAATTGACACTGTTTTAATTCTTGCCCTAGGATGATCCTTGCTCCCCATAGAAACTACAGTTGCAAATGGTTACAAAAAAGGATGACATCGTGCAGTTCTACAAGACATGGCCAAATATCAGTACAAAGCTAATTGGGACCCTTGGTGACCCAAGGTAACTCCGGATGACATTTCATTTTGCTGGAAGAAGAATATGTGTTTACATGTAAGCTTTTCAATTAATGTTTGAGTATAATATTTTTAAGAAAGCACTACACCTATTTAATAATAGACTTATTTCAGTAGCCAGACACAGTTGAAGGGCCTGATAATATTTAATATCAGAATGCAACATTTTAAATTATTTTAAATGTTTCTAACTACAAATCTAAAATTTTATGTAAGTAACATGTTGTTTTATGAAATTTTTAAATTCAGAAAAACTTATGGAATAAAATGTAAAATTATCTATAATTGTATCTTTTAGACATAGATATACATACACATATAAACACATACTCCTGCAGCATATATTTTATAAAAATGAAATCATGTCACATTATGGCATCGTAAGCTACTTTTGTCCTTTACAAGATATTGTGACTAATTTCTCATGTCATTAAGCATTCTTCTATATTTTATGTTATTATTTCAATCATGCATTTTTTTTTTTTTTTTTTGACAGATTCTTGCTCTGTCACCCAGGCTAGAGTGCAGCGGCATGATCTTGGCTCACTGCAACTTCCGCCTCCTGGGTTTAAGCAATTCTCCTGCGTAAGCCTCCCTGGTAGCTGGGACTACAGTCGCCTGACACCACACCTGGCTAATTTTTGTATTTTTAGTAGAGACTGGGTTTCACCGTGTTGGCTAGGCTGGTCCCAAACTCCTGACATCAAGTGATCCACCCACCTTGGCCTCTCAAAGTGCTGGGATTACAGGCGTGAGTCACCGCACCCAGCTCAATCATGTATATTATATCTTTATATAAATATATCATAATGTATTTGACTACTTTCCAATATCATTGTTCAACCTCATTTAAATTCATCTCAGTTTTTCTGTATTAAAAATAATTCTATGATAAGTACATTTTTCTGTAATTCATTTAAATTTTTTAATTATTTCCTTTTTTTTTTTTTTTTTTGAGATGGAGTTTCACTCTTTTTGCCCAGGTTGGAGTGCAATGGCATGATCTCAGCTCATTGCAACCTCCATCCCCTGGGTTCAAATGAGTCTCCTGCCTCAGCCTCCTGAGTAGCTGGGATTACAGGCACATGCCACCATGCCTGGCTAATTTTGTATTTTTAGTAGAGATGGGGTTTCTCCATGTTAGCCAGGCTGATCTCAAACTTCTGACCTCAAGTGATCCACCTGCCTTGGCCTCCCAAAGTTCTGGGATTTATAGGTGTGAGCCACCACACCCAGCCTTAAATTATTTATTTAAAATAAATTCCCAGAAGGAGGTGTGAGAGGTAATAGATTCTAAATTATTACAAGCCTTTTGAAATGTGTTGCCAAATTATCCACCAAAAACTTCATGCAAATCTACATGCTTATAAGCAGTTCATGAAAGTTTATTTATCATCCATCCCACTAACCCTCATTTTCTATTTACGATGTTCAAATGGCTGTTATTTTACCTCTTATTTCTTTTATTATTAATGAACCTGCATATTATTTCATGTGTTTCATAACCACTTGCACACCTCTCTTTATAAAGAACTTCTGCTTATTTTTCTTCTAAATCATTTATCTTTTTCTACTACTTTATAAAATCCATAATTGTATTATATTTTTAACTTTTATTTTAGGTTCAGGGGTACATGTGCAGGTTTTTATGTAGGTAAACTCATGTCACAGGAGTTTGGTGTACATATAATTTTGCCACCTTGGCACAGGGGTAGTTACTTTTTCTGATCCTCTCCCTCCATCCACCCTCCACCCTCAAAGTCCCCAGTGTCTGTTGTTTCCTTCTTTGTGTCCACTTGTTCTCATTATTTAGCTCCCACTTATAAGTGCGAACATGCAGTATTTGGTTTTCTGTTCCTGTGTTAGTTTGCTAAGGGTAATGACCTCCAGCTCCATCCATATTCCTGCAAAGGACATGATTTCATTCTTTATTATGGTTGCATAGTATTCCATGGTGTATAGGTACTATATTTTCTTTATGTAGTCTACCGTTGATGGGCATTTAGGGTGATTCTATGTCTTTGCTATTGTGAATAGTGCTGCAATTAATATATACGTGTGCATGTCTTTCTAGTAGAATGGAAATCTATTACTTTAAATACTTTGTCATATATACTGAAAACATTTACCCTAGTTATTTGTATTTTAATTCATATATAGAAGTTTATAATGTGCAGAATTTGAAACTTTGTATGTAGTCTTATGTATTAGTTTTCCTTAGTGGTTTTATTTCTTTGCTCTAATGATTTAAACGTTTTCCTTTCATTCCCTTTCATTTATTATGTTTCCTTTCCTCTATGGATTGTTTATAGTGGCTTCTACTTCGTTATTTCTGAACTTATTTGGTTGTATCTTATGAGATAGGGACTTTTTCTCTAAAGAAATCAAATGTCCAAGTGCCATCATGACATACAATCTATGGTCAAGAACTTCAGGGTCTGGGACCAGATGCAGTGGCTTACGCATGTAATCCCAGCATTTTGGGAGGCCAAGGTGGGCAGATGACTTGACGTCAGGAGTTAGAGACCAGCCTGGCCAACATCTCTACTAAAAATACAAAAAAATTAACCGGTCATGGTAGCACATGCCTGTAATCCCAGCTACTCAGGAGGCTAAGGGAGGAAAATCGCTTGAATCCAGGAGGCAGAGGTTACAGTGAGCCGAGATCGCGCCACTGCACTCCAGCCTGGGAGACAGAGCCAGACTCTGTCTCAAAAAACAAAAAAACAAAACAAAACAAAAGAACTTCCAGGTCTATTCTCCCCACAAATCTACCTGCCCTGTCTCTTTTTCTCAGGTCATACTTTTCATCAGTCAATCTCACAAACTAAACTATGCTCATGTACTAAGTCCCAGTGGATTATTTTGGCAAAAATAATGGCAAGAAAACACTCTGTACACCTGATATACATATGCAGGTAGCCACTTAGCCATTAAATTGCTCTGATTTCTCTTTGTTCAAACCTCAGTTCTGGTCCTTGTAACCACACCATGAGCAGGGAAGGCTAATGGAGCAGCAGAGGGAGACAAGATGCATGAATATGGAGTTCCCTAGGATTCAGGTAGTGTGGCCCATTCATGCCACGAGCATTTAATTCTAAGTATATTAATGTATGCTGCTTCTTTCCCCCGCTTCTCCATGAGGGCAGGGATTTTATAGTCTTCATCCAGAGTCTGGTATACAGGAGTTTCTAAATAAATGTTTATTGAGTTAGTTAGTTAATGCACTTTCTAGAGATTGAACCTAATCTTAAAGAGTCGACTTTAATGGAAGCCAAGGATGGAGATTTTGGAGGTTTGAAGGCCTTTTGGCTGTTGTTTTTGCCTGCTCATAAATCTAATAGTACCTGTGGACTTTTACTTCTAGCATCATAAATTTGTTACATTTGTGGATATCGACTCAACATTTGCATCGCTAATTCATTCCACAAGCATTACCCATGAAATGCAGGAATATTGTAACTAGTAATTCTTGGTACCCTGCCTATTTTCAATAAAAAGAAAAAGAAAAAAAGTAAACAAGAAAGAAAAGACAGCCAGCATATTCAATTACAGTATTGTCACATGTAAATAATCTGAGCAACCAAAAATAAGCCATAAATGTGTTGACCAAGATAAATTATTATAAACCATCCCAAGCTTCAAATTTGTCCAGAAATATAACTTATTTAAGTGACTACTTATTTAATAACACAATGCCAATTGGAGAGAGGACACCTTCATGGCACACAGAACATTTTTCTGAAATCATGTCATGTAGAAAATTATCCTAATGCCACATAGCCTCCAAGTCCACTGGCAGACAAGCTATCACAGAGATCATGGAAATGAAAGACTTCAAGACCAAATTAAACTGTTCACATCAACAGTTTATTAAATCAACTTAAAACACATAGTGAGAAATGGAGGAAAGAAGCAGCATACATTAATATACTTAGGATTGGATGCTCGTGGCATGAATGGGCCACACTACCTGAATCCTGAGGAACTCCATATTCATGCATCTTGTCTCCCTCTGCTGCTTCATTAGCCTTCCCTGCTCGTGGTGTGGTTACAAGAACCAGAATTCAGGTTTGAACAAAGGGCTCCATATATTTAAGGCTGCCTAAGCCACTTGCTCTGTTGGAAGGATGCAAGGACAAGTACATCTGGCCACAGGGGCCTCATATATATGCAATGACTCATGATTATTAGGCATTTCTTTGTCATTCCGTCCCTTTTAACATGCATCTACATTTAACACATACATACATACTTTACTTACTAACCACTTATCTATGTGTAACACATCTTAGTTCGTTCATTTCAGTTTTCTTCTATAACAGACCTTAATGTTCTCAAACAATATAACATGTGCATGTTACAAATCTCTAACACAATTCCCTGACTGCTTAATCTGCTGTTGTTGTACCAAACCTTTATAACTCATCTTGAATTTCAACTTGACGTGAAAATCCTCCAGGAAGTTTGGCCTCAACTTTTGGTGTTCATTTATTTTTCCTAATAGTGACCAGCTCTGATTCTGATTATTTCCAAAGTAACAGTAAAAGGAAAATGCTGTTTACCTGTCCAGATTTTCCTCTCACCCTAAGATCTGTACATTTCCCACCCACTTAGATTCTTATTAAAAATTCCTTTACTTGAAATGCACCTTCTTATTCATCCTTGCTCTTCTTAATTCAAAAGAAAGAAGGAAAGAAGAAAGAAAGAAAGAAAGAAAGAAAGAAAGAAAGAAAGAAAGAAAGAAAGAAAGAAAAAGAGAAAGAAAGAGAGAGAGGGAAAGAGAGGGAGGGAAAGAGGGAGGGAGGGAAAGAAGGAAGGAAGGAAGGAAGGAAGGAAGAAGAAAGAAAGAAAGAAAGAAAGAAAGAAAGAAAGAAAGAAAGAAAGAAAGAAAGTTAGTTAGTTTATTAAGGTCTCAGCCTGGGCCTATTATTAGGTGGAACGAGTGTTCTCATTCACCTTCCTTTTCCCTCATTGGAGTTTTCTGTAGCCAATTCTGCCACAAAAATTCTGAATTTCCACAGTAGGCAACCACGAGAAAGCACTGCCTCCCTTTTCTCCCCCAGGACTTTTGCTGAATATACCACAGGCAGAGTGACCAACTGTCCTGGTTTGCCCAGGACTGTTCAGTTTTAGCACTGAACGTCCCATATCCCAGGAAACCCCTCAGAGAGCCAGGAAGGGCTTGGAAGGGGTGGTAATATTTAAGACCAGATTTGAAAATGAGTGGATTAAGGGCACAACACATTCCAGGGTTGTGAAGACAGGACTGTGCAGGTAGATGCTAAAGAGAGTGAGTCTACCAGTTTGGCTGGTTCCAGTTACAGAAGACTGGGAGACAAGGCTGGAAAATTTGGTTGGGACCAGATTATGGAAAGTCTTAAATGCCAGGCTAGGCAAACAGGACTTTATTACATCAGAACTGGAATTTGTTAAAGAACTCTGACCTTGGAACTGACGTGATGAAGGATAACTCTGGAAAGACACATCTTTCAGGTCTGTGCAGGATTTGTTGGAGGGGACAGAAAATCAAAGCCCCAAGCCCAGTTAGTTCACTGCCATACTACAATAATACAAGTATAAGGGACAGAAATCTAAACAACAGTGTTGGCCTAGAAATGAAATAAAAGTGATAGAGTTAAGAGTTTGCAAGACAATAGTAAGTGAAACTCAGCAACTGATAATGTGGAGAAAGCGAAAGAGTTGGCTGACACCAGAACATTAGAAGCAGAGTGAATTGGGTATTCCCAGAGAAGCCCAGAACAAAGAGGATGAGGAGTGGAAGAATGGAGACGGGGTGATAGTTGAGTGAGCAAGATGGCGGACAGTGTGTGCTGGGGAGTGGGATCCTTCCCTGGATCTCAGATACCTTCAATAAAGTCAATAATTAAGTTCACCACTCTTAGTTGTGAATGATTTTGTTCTGGAAACCAAGGAGATGGCTGAGGAACACAGAGCACACAAGGACCCCCTGTGCCTAGAGGCTGAAAGAGTCCTGTGATTATAAACCCCTAAGAACTGGCAGAAATCTTAGGGAGGGGCTAGACTTTCACATGCCATCAGAATTTGAGTCCCTTTAACTAGATCTTCAGAGGTGGGAGTGACATTGAGCTAAATTCTATTTAAATGCTCAAAAGGAACCAGTAAAGAGAGAGACAGTAAAGGAAAAAAACTGGCTGGGCATGGTGGCTGACGCCTATAATCCCAGCACTTTGGGAGGCTGAGGTCTGTGGATCATTCGAAGTCGAGAGTTTGAGACCAGCCTGACCAACATGGTGAAACCCCATCTCTACTAAAAACCCCACCAGGCATGGTGGCACACACCTGTAGTCCTGGCTGCTTGAGAGGCTGAGGCAGGAGAAGTGCTTGAACCCAGGAAGTAGAGGTTGCAGTGAGCTGAGATCGCACCACTATACACCAGCCTGGGTGACGAAGTGAGATTCTGTCTAAAAAAAAAAAAAAAAAAAAACTGAATAATGGGGGTGAGAGGTATAGAGTCTGTTCAAATGAAGGCATTGATCTCACACAGGATGGAAGCAAGTTAAGGAAAGATGGGTCCTGGTAAGTATTTGGATGGGTCGTGATTAAGGGAACTACTTTCTAAAGATGTCAATTTGCTTGATGGAAATAAGTGAAGTCATTTGCTGGGAGGAGAGGAAGACACTGAGGAGGACTCTTGGCAACTTGGAAGTTATAGGTGTACAAGTGATCATTGAAACTATGGATGTGGATGAGGTCACCGGGAGAGGGTATATAAAGTTAGAAAATTAGAGGGCTGCAGATGGAAGACCTTCACTATCTTTGTGATTAGAATCTAAATTTTTTTTTATACATTTCGTCAGCTGCCTGAATTATTACATACTTTATACATTTCTTCTTTTCTGACCAAGAATAAGAAATAAACACTGTTGAGGACATTTATATCCAAAACATTGATTCTTTTTCTTCAGTTAAAATAAAAGGGATCATTTACTGATTATGAGGTATACACTAGCTTGTATTATTTACTCAGAACATAATGATGTCTTATATTGTGGATTTTGAGATAATCTCTATTTTTATACACTGAAGTAGTTAGTGTTCCTGACCACATCTTGAGCAAATGCCAGATTGGCAGATTAGGCTTAACAGCTCTAATTAGGCTTCCTGAATTTGATTAGTGCTAGGGATTAGTTTCTTCTTTGATAGTTTATTTCACAAGATTTCTTAGTTTGAAACTGTGTTTTGCTGACTATTTTTGGTATCATACACATCATATAAACCATCATTATACATTCCAATAGACCATTCTCCATTGATGATTTGTTGTTGTTATTCCCTGGTAAGATTTTCTGAATACTAAAAGGAAAATATTAACAGCGATATCAAATTTCATTTTCTGGGTCATCAGGGCTGTATATTACTATTTGTTGGTTTCATTATCCTCCTAACATGCCAGAAATTATTGATGCAGTTTATGTTCAAACTTCTCATTGTTCATTCTAAATGTGTGTTACAATTGTTTTTTTCAGGAAGATATTAACATAGATTACAGTAATAGGATATTAATATCTGGGCTAGCAGATTTTACATCTTATTCAAGTTAGTCATCTCATTGTTTATTTGGCATAAGTATTCCTCGTTTTTTAGTTGTGCAATTGATATTTAAAACAGGCATCACACAAGCCTTAACTGGCAATGCTAATCTTATTTGCATTCCAATTAGAGTATAATTGACAATTACGCTATGAGGTTTTCTTTGAATATTGTAAGAATTAGAAGATACAAGAAATGGAAAAAGTAGAAAAAGTTTAAGAGTACTAGAGAGAAAAAGAATCAGAGTGGGAGGAAATTTGAGTCTATTCTCCCTTACACAGTAAAATATTTCCTTACAGATGGTCATCTATTTGAATACATAGTCCACCTAAAAGCTCTTTGTCTAAATATTGTGTGGTTTCAAATGACAAGTATCTTCATTGTCTATTGATCTAGTAATAGAATGAAAGACAAAATAACTATAGCCGACCAAACTGTAAAAATCCTTTTACTATAAAGTATTAGCTACCAGGCAGGCATGGTGGCTCATGCCTCTAATCCTAGCACTTTGGGGGCCAAGGCAAGTGGATCCCTTGAGCCCAGGAGTTTGAGACCAGCCTGGGCAACAGGACAAATCTCACCTCTACAAAAAGTGCAAAAATTAGCCAGGCATGGTGGTGTGCACCTGTAGTCCCAGCTACTTAGGAGGCTGAGATGGGAGAAGCACCTGAGCCAGGGAGGTGGAGGCTGCAGTGAGCTATGGTTGAGCCACGGCACTCCAGCCCAGGTGACAGAGTGAGACTCCATTTCAAAAAAAAAAAAAAAAGAAAGAAAGTATTAATTACCCAAGGTCCTCTGTTTTTTTCATTCTTTATCACTTTAGAGTAACAGTAAATTTTATAGACATAATTTATATATAAACAATATATAATACTGCTATGTCACTTTTAATTAATATCTTTCAAATACCTATCTCAAATAGGTATTTTATATATAGAATAATTTGTATTATATTATAATGCTTTATTGTATTAATATGCAATCATTTGTTTAAACAGTTCCCAAATCTTGATCATTTCCAGTAAAATCCACTTACAAATATCCTTGGATTTTTTTCCCTTTCATTTGTATCATTTTGTTGATACATATACCAAAAGTAAATTTATCAAATTAAGAGGAATGTTCCATTTTATGGGGTTTTGGGGCTTTTTTGGTTTGTTTTTGTTGGTTTTTTTTTACGTAAGTAAAATATGGTAGTCATATGATGACAATCTATACAGCAATTACAGAGGATGGATTGATCTACATTCACTAACATGCACAGATCTCAAAAACATCATTAAGCAAAGAAAACAAATTGCTAAACAATTCAATACATCATTTGCATTAAACACAGAATATTTCGAGTGAGTTTATATTATGTATGTAAAAGTATTACAACAAAAGTCTAAACGGAAGTACAACAAACATAACAGCCATTAAGAGGGGAAGGGTTGGGACGGGGAGTGGTTGGTAGCAGAATAAGAGTATCTTTGTAACAATCTAATTTCTCAAAAGGAGAATGAATTCATGTATTGCTTGGGTAATAAGAATGGATTTAACTTTTAAAAGCAAAAAAGCTGGCCGGGCGCAGTGGCTCATGCCTGTAATCCCAGCACTTTGGGAGGCCAAGGTGGGCGGATCACGAGGTCAAGAGATGGAGACCATGCTGGCCAACATGGTGAAACCCTGTCTCTACTAAAAACACAAAAATTCTCCTGGCATGGTGGCGCGTGCGTGTAATCCCAGCTACTCAGGAGGCTGAGGCAGGAGAATCGTTGAACCTGGGAGGTGGAGGTTGCAGTGAGCCAACATCATGCCACTGCACTCCAGCCTGGCAACAGCATGAGACTCTGTCTCAAAACAAAAAAAAGCAAAAAAGCCATATACAGATTTGAATAAAAGTGTGATGGTGTATGTGAACAAGTGAAGGCTGAGCTCATTGCACTGGGCTTTGCTGCCTCTGCATGACCCTTCTAGCTAAAGAGGTGAGTTCCTAAAAGGAATCTCACACGTGTTAGGCTGGGATATGGCCCAGCATACCTCTCCCCTATTTCCTCACAACCCAGATTGGTGCTCAGCCACCTGGTTACCATACATGATTGAAGCTACAGGCTTCTTCAGGCCCTCCACTTACCAGGTAGACCCCATCAGTGCCCTGAAATTTTATGGTTTGTTGTTTTTTTTTAAGAATAGTAGGTAGCATAAAAAGCATCTGCTTCTGCAAAGCCCTCACTACACTGGGTTTATTACTTACTTCATGTTTCCTAAATCATCAGCAATGTTGACATTTTTCTATCGGTCAAATATTTATCAAATGCCTAATAAATTGCCAAAAACTCACTGTGTCTTGTAAATAGGCATCACTTGTTCAAGAGGCAGCATGGTGAAGTGGTTAAGGGTATGACTGAAAGCCAGATTGCTATCTGTGAAAAGCTTTAGAGGCAGGCCTCCTATACTGTTGCAGTTTCCTATAAAATTAAGTATGAGCTCTTCAGCTGTGGATCTGAGGCCTGCCACAATTCATTTCTACACACCTTTTTTTCTCATTGCTAATTATTCGCTAACATCTTTTCAATGGATCAAGCAAATTAATAATTTGTTGTTCCCTAACTATCTTTGAAAACGATGTCCAACAACTATATTCTAGTGTATGATACTCACTTCACCTAAAACGCCTTCTCTATCACCTGAAGGAAAAGTTTCAGTCCTTCCTTTTTTGACCATCTCATATGTCCCCTTCATCTGATCTTTCCAACCAAATAAGAATACTTTCTACTCTGAAAACTTCCTCTGCTTTATTTTTACCTCTTTTGGGGTAGTTAAAATATTTTAGCCTTCATTATAAGTAATTCTCTTACTAGATAGTTAGCCCTTTAAGGGAGTCTAAACTTTGCTTAGCACATAGGACAGATTTGATTTTTTTTTCCCAAAATAAAATTAATCGACTGATCCATGCTCACACAGCGAGGCGTCGTTTCATCTATGCTAAAAAAGTGAAGTGGCAAATTCAGGAAATTTCCAGATAATTAAAATTAATTGATTTTCTAGCAATTTCCTGACCAAAGCCTTTAAGAAACTACACTTTTTTTTTTTTTTTTTTTTTTGAGACAGAGTCTCGCTCTGTTGCCCAGGCTGGAGTGCAGTGGCACAATTTCAGCTCACTGCAAACTTTGCATCCTGGGTTCAAGGGATTCTCATGTATCGGCCTCTAGAGTAGCTGGGACTACAAGCGTGTGCACCACACCTAGCTAATTTTTTATATTTTTAGTAGAGACAGGGTTTTGCCATGTTGGCCAGGCTGGTCTCGAACTCCTTATCTCAGGTGATCCGCCCATCTCGGCCTCCCAAAGTGCTGGGATTGCAGGTGTGAGCCACCATGCCCAGCCTACTCTTTTTTCCTAATCAATATTTGCCTCATTTTCCCTGTGGAAATGTGACTTTCATTGATCCCAGGGTTGAATCTCAAAAGTATTTGTCCCCAAGACCTCGATATAATCTGACAAAAGGAAGAAATGCATCATCAGCTTCATTCCACTGTCTGGAGGGCTTAGCACTTTATATCCCTCAACCCTGGCCTCTGGTGTACTCTCCACAATTACTGGGCTCTTGTTTGTTGACCCCTCTCCAACTTATTTGACTTATTTTGGATTGATTGAGTCCCCCCTGCAACCCCTCCATTCCATTTTTTCTCCTCTTCTAATTTGGAAGTGATATTCTCTATGTTGATTGTTTTAAAGGAGTTATCCTAAATAATTAACAGGCATACTTAAGAAAATCTAAAGTTAACGTCTTTACCCTCTCCCCAAATAACACAAGGACCTTTGAAAATTTTAACTTTGATTATTGCCCTGAACTATATGCTATTATAATCTCTCTTCTCTCTGACAATTCTTAAAAATCATCTCTTTATCTTTGGAGCTTTATAGTTTTAGCGATCTAAGCATGAATTTATTTTACTTATCCTGCTTGAAAACATTGGGCTTCCTGATTCTGAAAATTGGTATCTCTCAAAAATTGAGAAAAAGCACTCATTTTCTATTTATTGTTGTCTATTTCCCCATAATCTTTTTCTTTCCTTCTTCTAGAACTCTAATTATGTTAGGAAGTCTGACTTTGTCCTCAATTCCCTTTACTCTCTATACGGTAGTTCCCCCTTCTCCGTCGTTTCACTTTCCATGTTCAGTTACTCACAGAACAGTACAAAATATCTTAATATTTTGAAAGAGGCCAGGTGTGATGGCTCACACCTGTAATCCCAGCACTTTGGGAGGTTGAGGCAGGCACATCACTTGAGGTCAGGAGTTCAAGACCAGCCTGGCCAACATAGTGAAATATTTTCTCTACTAAAAACACAAATATTAGCTGGGTGTGGTGGCACATGCCTATAATCCCAGCTACTTGGGAGGCTGAGGCATGAGAATCACTTGAACCCTAGAGGCAGAAGTTGCAGTGAGCCCAGATGGTGCCACTGCACTCCAGCCTGGGCAACAGAGTGAGATTCTGTCTCAAAAAACAAGAAAAATAAGATATTTTGAAAGAGAGGGAAAGACCACATTCACATAATTTTTATTATAGTATATTGTTATAATTGTTCTGTTTTATTTTTAGTTATTGGTGTTAATCTCTTACTGTGCCCAATTTATAAATTAAACTTTATCATAGGTGTATATGTATAGGAAAAAACAGAGTCCTATATATGTAAGATTTAGTACTATTTGCAGTTTCAGGCTTCCACTGGGGGGTCTTAGAACATATTCCCTTCAGATAAAGGGGGCCTACTGTATTTTCCATCTCTTTGTTTCTCTGAGCATAATTTTAAACAAGTCCATTAAATGTTTCCTCCAGTTCACTAATCCTTTCTTCAGCTTTGTCTAATATGCTGTTTCTCCAGCTTTTGAGTTTTGAACTTCAGGTATTATATTTTTCATTCCTAGGCCATCCATTTGGTGCTTTTTTGAATCTACTTGAATTTTTTTCTAGTCTATTGTTCCTGTTTGCAGGTTTTTACTTCTTTAAACATACTAACCACATTATTTTCTAGTCTATATGTGATCATTCTAATATCTGAAATTTTTGCATATTTTATTATAATAATCTTTCTGGCTTTATTTCTGGTTCATACTTACATTACCCTTATTTCTTATATGTTTTGTGATTTTTTTTTCATTGTGAGCTTGTATTGGACCTTTATCTGAGGAAATTCTTTGAAGCCTGGTTTGAAGTTGCATTCCTCCAAAAAAAGAATATCGTTTTATTTGTGTCACCAGGGGGCACTATTAACCTGGAACAACTTAAATTCCTTAGTGTTTCATACTACATTGATAGGGTTGCCAAATAGAATACAGGGCATCCAGTTATGTTTACATTTCAAATAAACAAGAAATTATTTTTTGTGCAATATTTGGGACATACTTATACTAAAAAGTATTCATTGTTTATCTGAAATTCAAGTTTAACTATGGATGCTCTATTTTTATTTGCTAAATTTTGCAACGCTATGCATCACTAGCTTGAATCTGGCTTTAGACCCACATAAGCGCTTGGTTGAGTTTATGAATTCTCAGAGAAATTTTTTTCCTGTTCTCCCAGAGAAAAAGTTGAGAGAGGCAAGTTTTCAATGTCTTCTTCTTTAAATAGACGTATTTCTTGCTCACTTGTATACTGAGAGTGTTGCCATTAGAAACTTAGCTCTATGCAGGGATCACCTATTAGATTCCTCACCATAGGCCGATCTGTTACCCTCTGCATACCATTTTTCAAAATGTAAATTCAAGATTCCTTAGGTTGACCCTTAGGGTGAAAACGTGCCTCAGAAATCATTTACCTTTCAGGAGTCTTTTCTTTTCTTTTTTTCTTTGTTGCTGTTTCCATAGATTCCTTACAGTTTTGCCTGCTATATAAAAGCATCTAATGTATTATTTATATAGTATATTCAGTACTTTGAGGTTTTTTCAGGGGGCCAGTAGGAGAGAAGGTATTGGGAGTGGGGTCATTCAGAGTATCTCAAATGCTATTCCATCGGAACTAGATATCCTTCAATCCATTCCTGCTGAATCTGCCTTCTGGTATTCTTGGTGTCTCCTTGAAGTTTCAGTGTTCCTCATCAGTACATGGGTCTATTCCAGAGTAGTTAGTATCATGTGGCTTTGCTTTCATACTCTGCAAAAACTGGTGATCTCTCCAGTGACAGAGTACAAGACCTTGCTCTAAGTTCAATCTAATGACTTGGGCATGGTACCACATTAATTTCCTACCAGTGCTCTTTCTCTGAGGCTAGAACCTAGTTCCCTGTGACCTAAATTCTTGGGGAGTTCTACAGCGTATTAATCTAATGCTGCCACCACCACTACCTCAATACCTCAACGTGCCTTCTGAGTTAGTCCTCAGGAATCCCATTCAAATTGGTGTGTCTTAACTACAGTTTCTGGAAACACACCTAAGAATCCACATGGGATTAGCCTTAGATTAGTTTTTTAGTTTCTTTTAGGAAGATCAGTTTTCAGATCAGTATTAGATTCCACTGGGCAACTCTACCTTCATGGGTGAGTGACTAGCAGCTTCTTCCTCATCCCTATCAGTCCCAGTGTCAGAGGTTTAGTCTGTCTTTCTTCCAGGCCTACCCAGCACCATACACCTTCAGTGGTGTGCTAGAGCTGGCTTACGCCAGATTGCAAGAGTCAACTTTTAAACTTTCAGGAATCTTGAGTGCTGGTTATTAAGTCCAGCTATTATTAAAAATTAAATTAGGAAGACATAATTAAATAAATTTTATTTAAAACAATGGTAACTATAAAGCTCTTAGAAGAAAACATAGGAGTCAATCTCTCTGCTTTGGATTAGGCAATGATTTTTTAAATATGACATGACATCAAAAGTGCAAACCACAAAAGAAAAATTAAATAGGCTGGGCGCAATGGCTCATACCTGTAATCCTGGCACTTTGGGAGGCTGAGGTGGGCAGATTACTTGAGGTCGGGAGTTCGAGACCAACCTGACCAACATGGAGAAACTCCACCTCTACTAAAAATACAAAAATTGGCTGGGTATGGTGGCGCATGCCTGTAATCCCAGCTACTCAAGAGGCTGAAACAAGAGAATCCCTTGAACCCAGGAGGTGGAGATTGCAGTGAGCCGAGATTGTGCCATTGCACTCCAGCCTAGGCAACAAAAGCGAAACTCCATCTCAAAAAAATATAACTAAAACTAAAATAAATACATAAATCAAAATTTAAAAGTTTCATGCTTCAAAGGACACTATCAAGAAAGTGAAAGTACAGCCGGCATAATGGGAGAAAATATTTGCAAATCATATAAGGGCCTTCAAAAAGTTCATGGAAAATGCATATTATGAAAAAATTATGCATGGATTTCAAGTTGTTTTTGCACCAAAATAAACTCATACTAACTTGTTATAAAACAGCTGAAGAGGATCTACATTGGGACACTAAGAAGGCTAAGACATCAGTTTGAAAAGAGCTTCTATCAGAGCAATATGACTTCTGCTAAAATTGAAGCAAGAATATCTGCTAAAATTGAAGCAAGAATAAACATCAAATTTATGGTGAAATTTTGGTGAAAGAATGGTGAAATCATTAATGATTTACAAAAAGTTAACGAGAACAATTTCCCAAAGAAATCAGCAGTTTACAAATGGATAACTTGGTTTAAGAAGGGATGAGACAATTTTAAAGAAAAAGCCTGCAGTAGGAGACCATCACATCAATTTTCAAGGAAAAAAATTAATCTTGCTTTTGCCCTATCTGAAGAGAATTGACAAATAACAGCAGAAACAATATCAATACCATAGGCGCCTCAATTGGTTCAGCTTACACGCTCCTGATTGAAAAATTAAACTTGAGGGCTCGGTGGCTCATGCCTATAATCAAAGTGCTTTGGAAGCCCAAGTGGAAGCATTATTTGAGGCCAGGAGCTTGAGACCAACTTGGGCAACATGGTGAGAACCCACTGCTACAAAAACAACCTTTTTTTTTTTTTTTTTTGAGACGGAGCCTCCCTCTGTCACCCAGGCTGGAGTGCAGTGGCGCAATCTTGGCTCACTGCAATCTCTGCCTCCCAGGTTCAAGCGATTCTCCTGCCTCAGCCCCCTGAGTAGCTGGGATTACCGGCGCCTGCCACCACACCTGGCTATTTTTTTTGTTTTTTGTATTTTTAAGAGAGATGGGGTTTCACCATATTGTCCAGGCTGGTCTCAAACCCCTGACCTCAAGTGATCCGCCCGTCTCAGCCTCTCAAAATGCTGGGATTACAGGCGTGAGCCACCACACCCGGACAATCTCCTACTGGCTTTTATTAGTTGTATGTCTTTATGTTGTTGTTACCCAGTCTAAATTTTACAAATAAAACTTGGCTGAGTAAGGTGGCTTACACCTATAATCCCAGCACTTTAGGAGGCCGAGATGGGCGGATCACTTGAGGTCAGGAGTTCAAGACCAGCCTGGCCAACATGGTGAAACCCCATCTCTACTAAAAATACAAAAAAAAACTTTAGCTGGGCGTGGTGTCAGGCACCTGTAATCCCAGCTACTCAGGAGGCTGAGGCAGGAGAATTCCTTGAACCCAGGAGGCGGAGGTTGCAGTGAGCCCAGATCGCACCACTACACTCTAGCCTGAGCAACAGCGTGAGACTCCATCTCAAAAAAAAAACACTTTAAAATTAGCTAGGTGTTGTGGCACACACCTATAGTCCCAGCTACTCTGGAGGCTGAGGTAAGAGGATTGCTGGAGCCCAGGAAGTTGAGATTACAGAGAGCTAAGATTGTACCACTGCACTCCAGCCTGGGTAACAGAGTGAGACCCTGTCTCTATAACTAAACAAAGCAAAACAAAAAAACCTTTAAAAGGCATCCATTTTTCTTCAGTTAATAATGTAAGAAAAACTACGTTGACATAGTTAAATTCTCAGGAATCTCAATTATTTAGAGATGGACTAAATAAGTGGCTGGTGTTTGGCTTCCAAAAGTTTCTTGACTTTGATGGAGCTGATGTTGAGAAATAAAGTTTATATTTATCATTTTTATCTTTTAATTCCATTTTTCCACAAACTTTTTTTTTTTTTGAGACGGAGTCTTGCTCTGTCGCCCAGGCTGGAGTGCAGTGGCGCGATTTCGGCTCACTGCAAGCTCCGCCTCCCGAGTTCACGCCATTCTCCTGTGTCAGCCTCCCAAGTAGCTGGGACTACAGGCCCTCACCACCATGCCCGGCTAATTTTTGTATTTTTTGGTAAAGATGGAGTTTCACTGTGTTAGCCAGGATGGTCTCGATCTCCTGACCTTGTGATCTACCCGCCTCGGCCTCCCAAAGTGCTGGGATTACAGGCGTGAGCCACTGTGCCTGGCTCCACGAACTTTTTGAAGTCCCCTCTTATATCTGATAGAAACGTGTATCCAGGATGCATATTAAAAACTCCTATAATTTAATAATACAAAATCCGATTAAAAAACAGATAAAGGATTTTGGGTACAGTGGCTCATGCTTGTAGTCCCAACATTTTGGGAGGCTGAGGCGGGCAGATAACCTGACATCAGAAGTTCGAGACCAGCCTGTGTGGTGAAACCCCGTCTCTACTAAAAATACAAAAATTAGCTCAGCATGATGGCATGCACTTGTAGTCCCAGGTACTCAGGGGCCTGAGACAGGAGAATCACTCGAACCTGAGTGGCAGAGGTTGCAGTGAGTCAAGATCATACCTCTGCACTCTAGCATGGGTGACAGAGTGAGACTCGGTCTCAAAACAAACAGGCAAACAAATCCAAAAGAAAAAAAAGATAAAGGATTTGAATAGGCATTTCACCAAAGAAGATATACAAATGGCCAAGAAGCACGAAAAAAGATGCTCAGCATCGTTAGTTTTTGGGGAACTGCAAATCAAATCCATAATGGGATACCACTTCACAGGCACTAGGTTGGCTATAATTTTAAAAGACAGACAATAAAAAATGCTGGCAAGGGTGTGGGGAAATTAGAAATGTCCAGTATAGCAAATCCATAGGGACAGAAAGTAGATAGGTGTTTGCCTAGGGCTGGGAGAGGGCTGTGACTGCTAAGGGTTATGGGGTTTTTTCTTTGGAATGATGAAAATGTTCTAAAATTAGACTGTGGTGATGGCTGCAAAACTCTATAAATATTCTAAAAACTGTTGAATTGTGTACTTTAAATGGATGATTTGTGTGGTATGTGAATTGTATCTCAATAAGCTGTTAATTTTAAAAATGTAATAAATATTCAAACATATCACTTTCTAATTATGTTACAACATTTTACTATTGTCTAAACTCCTGAGGTTATTTACCGAAAGATGATGCTCAAGTGGCCCCAGGGCATAGAATCGAATTGTGTATGATATTAAAACAACAAGAACTGTTTATCTCAACTAATATCTTGTGTATAGCTTTGTAACAGACAGCCAGATGGTAGTGAGTGCTAATACTGTGTACTAATCCTTTAGGAGGACTAGTTTGCTTGAGGTTTAGACACAAACAGAAATGATCTGTGTCATTATAAG
Organism: Hylobates moloch; assembly: GCF_009828535.3. Lineage (NCBI taxonomy): Eukaryota > Metazoa > Chordata > Mammalia > Primates > Hylobatidae > Hylobates > Hylobates moloch. Next base: position 148,790,678 of record NW_026652277.1, on the reverse strand, counting down.
AAATATAATGATGTCATGAAGGGCTTTATGATAAATAAAATGATTAGAGTATGGTATTAAAAAGATCTAGTCATTTATCCTGTTGCATTTCATCAAGAAATATTAAATATTATAGAAAATGCAAAAATGAATTTTCTCATTCTTGCAAGCAGTCAAGTCTCAGCCGGAAAAATGGAAGTCAATTTAAATATTTAAAGATAAAGGCCTTTAATTCACAGAGAATTAGGTATAGGTACTGTACTTACAAATTTTTGCAAGGGCATAAAGAATGAAAGTCGGGGGAGCTGCCACCAGCTTTCACATTCACTGAGGTCCAAAGAATCCAAAACTTCTTGCTTTCATGCAGAAGTCAGGAAGACGTAAGAGACTGAAATCAATAGTTATCATTGTCCTGAAGTCCTGGGGTGAATGATACAGGGGAATATAGAAGTTGCTGCAAAAAGTCACAACTTCGGGCAGGGTGCAGTGGCTCACATCTATAATCCCAGCAATTTGGGAGGCTTGAGGTGGTAGGATCGCTTGAGGTTAGGAGGTCAAGTCCACAGTGAGCTATGGTCGTCCCACTGCACTCCAGTCTGGGTGATGGAGTGAGATCCTGTCTCAAAAAAAAAAAAAAAAGTTACATCTTCTTAAGTCTACATGTCCACCAACACGACTGAAGAAAGAGGAATGGATTCTGTCTTCTGCCTTGTAATTTAAGCACAAGTACACCTCATGGGCAGAATCTAAACTGTATTTGGTTTACAGGGACTATGAAAAGGCAGTTCTCATTCATCAGCCCCTGACATGAAGGGGTGAGTATCAAAGGAAATAGAAATAGTGCTGAGTACCAACCAATCATATATGACTTATTACTCTCAAGGGTAGTCAGGTAAGTTTTTGAGACTGTATATAGCATGACTTTGGGGTTGTTCTTAATGATAGGGGATGCAAGTTGTAGAAATTTAGTTTTTCCCTGAGATGACGTCTTGACATGTCTCGAACCATTAGATTCCTAGACACTTTACCAAGTTGGCAGGCCCTGAAGTTTGTTGGGAGATTATTTTCCGCCTTATATCACACATCTTAAGAAACATAAAGAATGTGAATTCCTCTCACTTGGTCCAGTCATCATTATGTCACTAATGTAGTGGGCCGGTGACAAGACTGTCAAAGTTCCTAAGGGCTAGATTAAGACTGAGAGCTAGAGACTTGGCATAGCTCTGAGACAAGACTATTGTGTACTGCTTACACTTCTGTGTAAACGTAAGGGGCTCCTGTGATCTTTACTTACTGCTATAGAATGGGAGTCAGAAGACTAGAGTCTGCAGACTGGACATTTGTTTTGTAAGTAAAGTTTTTTTGGAACACGGCCATGCCCATTCATTTACATATTGTTCGTGGCTGCTTTCACCCTACCGTAGCGTATTGAGTAGTTGGGACAAAAACCTTTACAGACCAGCCAAAATATTGCCCTCAAACTCAAGATAAACAGAAATAAAACAAAGTCTTAAATTTAAATCTAAAACAAAACCATGGCCCCTTTATGAAAAACATGTGCTAAAATGTATTAACAATGGTTAAAACCAAGTGCTTTTTTTCTTTTCAGAGATTTGCAATAATTAATACCTATTTAAGGGAGCTTTCCCCCTAGGTCTTTATATTCTAGTGTAAAACAGCCAGAGCTGGGCTGTTCTCTTAACCTCTGATCAAATAAGCCTGTTTAGAAAAATCTGTGTGTTTTGCTTATATCATTGGGCAAAGTAATTTGTAATATATGATTGACATAATAAATCATTACTTCTAATGAAGCACATTTTTTGAAAAATAAAATTTTTGTGCACCTGTTTTAAAAAGCTCCAGTGCACTTTCCAGCTCAGTCAGAATTCTCATTTGGAATTAACTGGGGGTTCCTGTTTCCTGCTAAAGTGACATATTGACCTGAATGAAAGAGGCTGGCCTCCAGCATAGACCCCAAGCTCTGTGTTTATCGAGTCAAGAGTAAGGACCCTCTCTCTCTTAAATCTAGTGGTGGGCAGGGAGAGGACAGGGGCCAAAGTTCGTTGACTGACCTTTTAATTTGTATTGCCATTTGCAGACACTTTTCTTGTATTTTTGAATTCTTATTTTGTCACAATAATTTGAAATTACATAATGCTTCCTAGGTTAGCATTTTCAGAAACATCATTTGATATCCATATCAACTCAGAAAGTATTTTCTTCTCACATGTCATAGATGAAGCTCAGAAATAGTCAGTAAATCATCCAGGTTCACAGAGAACAAGACCAAAAGTTACTAATACTCACCAAGCATCCATTAGATGGCAGGCACCGTCTCAAGCCAGAACTCATATCTGGACTTTTAGACTCTGTATTAGTCCGTTCTCACACTGCTATAAAAATAATATCTGAGACTGGGTAATTTACAAAGGAAGGAAGTTTCATTGACACTCAGTTCCCCATGGCTGGGGAAGCCTCAGGAAACTTACGATCATGGCAGAAGGGGAAGCAGGCACCTTCTTCAGAAAGCAGCAGGAGAGTGAGTGGAGGAAAAACTGTCACCTTTAAAACCATCAGATCTCATGATAACTCCTTCACTATCTTGAGAACAGCATGGGGGAAACTGCCCCCATGAGCCAAACACCTCCCACCAGGTACACCTCCCTCCACATGTAGGGATTACAATTCGAGATGAGATTTGAGTGGGGACACAGAGCCAAACCATATCAGACCCCAAGTCTAATATGGTCTGAATGTTTGTGTCTCCCAAAAATTCATGTGTTGAAACCTGATGTCCAATGTGATAGTATTAAGAGTTGGTGTCTTTGAGAGGTGATTAGGTGCCATCTACGAGAAAGCAGGCTCTCACCAGACACCCACTGAATGTGCCAGCACCTTGATCTTGGACTTCCCTACCTCTAAACTGTGAGAAAAAAAAACTGTTATTTATAGTACCCAGTTATGTACTCAGTTATAAATAGGTCAGTTTATTGTATTTAGTTATAGCAGCCTAAATGGATTAAACAAAGTCCTATATTCTTACTATCACAATTTATTAATTCCCATTATAGTGAGTACTGGGGATAGTAGTGATGGTGGTAACTTTTAAACATACAAAAACATGTCAAACACTACCCCTCAAACTGAGAATAAGATGACTAGGAGAAAGGAGACATAACTAACAAACTTTAAGACAAATGCTGTGTATAAAGTTATTGAATGAATGGTTTTAAAAATATGCTTATACTACTGCATGAAGAATTAAGCTGAAGAGCAAAAAGAACTTTTTTCTTTCTTTCTTTCTTTCTTTTTTTCTTTCTTTCTTTCTTTCGAGATGGGGTCTCGTTCTGATATGGTTTGGCTGTGTCCCCACCAAAATCTCAATTTGAGTTGTATCTCCCAGAATTCCCACATGTTGTGGGAGGGACTTAGGGGGAGGTAATTGAGTCATGGGGGCTGATTTTTTCCTGTGCTATTCTCGTGATAGTGAATAAGTCTCGTGAGATCTGATGGGCTTATCAGGGGTTTCTGCTTTTGCTTCTTCCTCATTTTTCTCTTGTTGCCAATGTAAGAAGTGCCTTTCACCTCTCACCATGATTCCGAGGCCTCCCCAGTCATGTGGAACTGTAAGTCCAATTAAACCTCTTTCTGTTCCCAGTTTCAGGTATGTCTTTATCAGCAGCATGAAAACAAACTAATACACACTGTCACCCAGGCTGGATTGCAGTGGTGCAAACATGACTCACTGCATCCTACACCTCATGGGTTCTAGAGATTCTCCTGCCTCAGCCTCCCAAGTAGCTGGGACTGCAGGCACGCATCACCAGGTCCAGCAAATGTTTGCATTTTTTTGTAGAGATGAGGTTATGCCATGTTGCCCAGGCTGGTTTTGAACTCCTGAGCTCAGGCACTCTGCCTGCCTCAGCCTCCTAAAGTGCTGGGATTATAGGTGTGAGCCACGGCGTCCAGCCTTCAGAAATTTTTGAGAGTTTAGTTGTGATATTCTGAAATATCTAAGCCCAGGAAGTTGTGTCTCTGGATAATTATTAAGTTTTTGTTTGTTTTGGTTTGTTTTGTTTTATTTTGTTTTGTTTTTTAAGATGGAGTCTCACTCTGTCACCCAGGCTGGAGTGCAGTGTCACGATCTCGGCTCACTGCAACCTCCACCTCCTGGGGTTCAAGCTATTCTCCTGCCTCGGCCTCCCAAGTAGCTGGGACTACAGGTACACACCACCACGCACAGCTAATTTTTGTATTTTTAGTAGAGAGGGGGCTTTACCATGTTGGCCAGGCTGGTCTTGAATTGAACCCCTGACCTCAGATGATCCACCCACCTTAGCCTCCCAAAGTGCTGGGATTACAGGCATGAGCCACTGCACCTGGCCTAATTATTAGTATTAAAGAACAAACTTATCTTGTGGGAATGATTCCAGTGTAGTCCTGCTTAAAGTCAGCAGCTGCATGAAATGTTTCCCTTCCAGTTCTGTTATTCTATGATACTCCCTCTAGGAAGAGGGTGTTTTTCCCTCCACTTTAACTCCTATAGAGTCATTGTGAAAGACTTTGTAATCTCAGATAAGAATATGCTTTTTGAAGTATGTGTCATCAAGCTCTGTGCAAATGTGAGGCAGAAACAAGTATGCTTTTCCTTGGCTTCTTGCTGAGGTCACACACTACCAGATTTGCCGGAGTTATTCACTCATTAATTTATCTGATAAACATTTATTTTACATATACTATGTACTTGATTTGTAGATTATAAAGCAACTTTAGTAAAACCATTTCCTATCTAATAGATTTTGAGTGGCCTTGTCAAAACCAATTCTAGTGACACATATGAATTATTATCTTCATTAGAAAGCAGTTTCAAGTGCCTGGAAGCCTAAGGCTAGATAATACACAAAGGAAACTAAACAAGCATCCTTTTGTCATCTAGGGCAGGGGTCAGCAAACTTTTCTGTGAAGGGCCAGATTGTGAACATTTTAGGATTTTAGGGCCATATGGTCTTTGTTGCAATGACTTAAATCTCCCTTGCAGTGAAAAAGCAACCATACAAAGTATGTGAATGAATGAACATGGCCATGTTCCCATGAAACTTTATTGATGGGCTTAAATTTGAATTTCACATAGCTTTCATGTAACACAAAATGTTATTTTTTTGACATTCTAGAAACCACTCAAAATGTAAAAACCATTCTCACCTTGCAAATAATACAAAAACAAGGCAGTGGATCATCATTTGCTAATCCCTGATCTAAGGAAAAAAGAAAATATAGTTGTAGATGAACAGAAAGGACATTCAGGCAATATAACAAAATGTCAAAATAAATATAAAACTAAAAGGTAAATATTTAAAATATGTTAATGTCAAGAGTCTGAAAGATGATAAAGTGTTATGTGGGTTTCATTTCTGGATGTAGCAGATTTGGCTCTCCTTAGATGAGTAATTTCAGCCATCGGTAGAGAAGGACTCCAAATGACTGCATTCTAAAAGATGAAAAATAAGGACTTATCTTCAAATGTGTCACAGCGCTTAGCCTTATGTTGTCTGGAAGTTGAAGTGCTTCCCACACAACCCTCTGTACTTAGCTACTATTTTTGTTTTTTAAATAACTGACCTGAATTTCCAAAACTATGTGTTACTTGGAGAAAGTATGGTAGACAAGGGATAAATGGTATATTACAAGAAACCTCTTGATAAGCTCTCTTAATAAAATCAAACTCTAGCCATCAAGGTTTAGGGTGTTCAAGTGAAGACTGTGACTAGAGCTAGGAGTGGGGACTGGAACTCACAGACCTGATGGGAGTCTCTAGAAGCTCCCCACATTGACCATCTCCTGTGCCTGGCCTCACATCCTTTTGCCTGTCTTTAGTCCAGTCACTCCTGTTGGAAACAGCTTCATGTCTTATCACACAAGAACAACTTTCCTCAGTTTTTTTTTTTTTTTTTTTTGCTTTTTATTTTTGAGACAGGGTCTCACTCGGTTGCCCAGGCTGGAGGGCAATGGTGCCACCATGGCTGTCTGCAACCTCAGCCTCCTGGGCTCAAGCAATCCTCCAACCTCAGCCTCCAGAGTAGCTAAGACTACAAGTGTGCACCACCACCACATCCAGTTAGTTTTTGTGTTTTTTTGTTTGTTTGTTTGTTTGTTTTGTTTTGTTTTGTAGAGACAGGGTCTATGTTGCCCAGGTTGGTCTTGGACTCCTGGCCTCAAGTGATCCTCCCACCTCAACCTCCCAAAGTGTTGGGATTACAGGCATGAGCCATCGAGCTCGGTCCAGTTGTACTGTTTAACTCTCACATTTTATCCTGGGACTATCCTATCCTGGGATAGCATAGGGTGGGATGTCTGCAGAGACCTACCTGGCATTCAAGCGAGTGCACACTGGAAGTGTGAGGGAATCAATGCCCCATGGACAGTCCCCTTGCCTGGTTGGGACAGGAGATAGTGAGTCGATCAAATATTCCCCTTTTCCTTCCCTTAACAGACAATTCTGAGGCTCCTTGGAAGGCCCTGGCAAGATAGCATCCTTTTATTGGCTTTTTTTTTTCCTTTGAGGGTCAGTTTAATATTCCAAGCTGTTTTTACGCATAACACTTTTGGCACCAAATGTGTGGGTTGTTTCCATGCCAACCGGTTCTCCAACCTTCCAGATACCAACTGGATATCCTACAATTGAATTCAATTCCTACAGTAACTAACTGGAGTCGTGTCAGATTCCTCAGGCTCAGTCCCACAAAACTGCCCTCATTTCAGATGCCAGTTGCAAGTATCTTGCTTCCATCAGTACTTCTGACCAACTGACTATTAATCACAGGTTCCTATGACCCCTTCCTCAGGTTTTATAATTTGCTAGGATGGTTCATAAAACTTGGGAAAAGACTTTATTTATTATCACTGCTAATTACTAAAGGAGAGAAAAGAACAGCCAGATGAGGAAATACACAGGGAGAGATCTTGAAGAGTCCTGAGCACAGGAACTTCTGTCCCCGTAGAATTGGGGTGTGCCTCCCTTTCAGCATGTAGATGTGTTCCACAACCCTGAAACTGTCTGAATCGTATTGTTTAGGGGTTTTATGGAGGTTCCATTATGAAGGCACGATTGATTAAATTTTGGCCATTGGTAATTGAACTCAATCTCCAGCCCCTCTCCCCTCCTCAGAGATCTAGGAATGGGGCTGAAATTTCCAACCCTCTAATCACATGGTTAGTTCCTCTGGCAACCAGCTCCCATCCTAAAGCTATCTAGGTGCCCAACAAGGACTGGGTGCAGTAGCTCATGTCTGTAATCCTAGCACTTTTGTAGGCCAAGGTGGGAGGATTGCTTGAGCCCAGGGATTCAAGCCAGTCTGGACAGCAAAGCAAGAACCGTTCTTCACAAAAAATTTAAAAATTAGCTGGGCATGGTGGCTCACACCTGTGGTCCCAGCTATTCAGGAGGCTGAGATGGAAAGGTCATTTGAGCCCAGGAGGTGGAGGCTGCAGAGAGCCGTGAACGTGTCACTGCACTCCAGCCTGGGCTACAGAGTGAGATCCTGTCTCTCTCACACACACACACACACACACACACAATTCTGTGTCAGTAACTGGGGTCTAAACTAAGTATGTACTTCTTATTATATCACAGGTATCCAGAGTGTCTTAGTCTGCTCAGACTGCCATAACAAAGGATCATAGGTGGCTTAAACAACAGAAATTTAAATTCTTGTCATTATGGAGGCAGGAGTTGTAGATCAAGGTCCAATAGGGCTGGTTCCTAGTAAAGGTCTTCTTTCTGGCTTGTAGACAGCTGCAATGTTGCTGTGCCCTCACATGGCCTTTCCTCAGAGACACTGAGAAGACAGGAAGTCCTCTGGTGTCTCTTTTAGTAAGGGCATTCATCTTATTGGACCAGGGACCAACTCCCATAAACTCATCTAACTCTAATTACCTCTCTAAGGCCCCGTCTCCAAGTACTATGACATTTGGGATTCAAGCTTCACCATACTGGAGGATGCAAACATTCAGCCCATAACATAGTGTACGACATTCACCTTTACCGTGGGGAATCACTCTCTTGTTTTTACTGGCTCAAATATCCAGCCTCAGGAGCCACTACGCATCCTTTAATGCTCTGATCCAATCTTGGTGTTGGTAGTCATAAACAGTGAAATGAATCCCTTTAGTTATATCCTTGGACAATCTCAGTGATATTACCAATTATCAGTTATATGTTAGCCAATTATATGGCCCATTATAGGTTAGCTAATATTATATGTACAATACAGGCTGCAAAATAAGATTCCCTCTCAGTTCTCTGAGGGCCTCAGTGGTTTTACTTGCAGCTCTGATGATTCATACCATATTTCTCCACATCAGAGGTTCTAGATCCTGGCTGCATAACAGAGTCAGCAGGGGAGGTTTGGAAAAGTAGCAAGGTCTGATCCCACATCCAAAGTCTGATATAATTGTTCTGGTGCAGGGATTAAAGACTCAGCAGGTTTTAATTCTAACATGCAGGCTCAGAATATAGGTCACTGCCCTATGTGGGCCTATACAAACTGCTCACCGCTCACTGTGAGTTTTCCTACTTGACAAACAGTGACCTTTGAAAATGACTTACTAAATACTCTTAAGTAATTTGGGGCTGGATTTATCAAGAGACCAGGCAACAATTAATTGTAAAAGTTCTTCCAATCACTCAGGAGAAAGTAAATATGATAACATTTAAAAACAAAATATTGTACACCAATGTTCAGTGAAGCATTTTGTACAGTAACCAGAAGGTGGGAGCAATCCAAATGTCCATCGATGGATGAAAGGATAACCAAAATGTAGTACACACATACAATAGAATATTGCTCAGCCTTAAAACAGAAGGAAATTCTGATACATCTACAGCATTCATCAACCTTGAAACATTGTGCTGAGTGAAATAAGCCAGACACAAAAGGACAAATATTGTATGATTCTGCTCCACTTATATGAGGTACCCGGAATAGGCAAATTCATAGAAACAGAAAGTAGATTAGAGGTTACCAGGAGCTGGTGGGTAATAGAGAGTGGATGGGATAATGGACAGTTGGTGTTTAGTGAGTACAGAGTTTCTGTTAGGGATGATAGAAAAATAGCAGAAAGTATTAAATTACTTTCAATGGCAAAATCTGCAATTACCTTGGCACCAATCTAATACTTAATGCCACTGAATTGTACAGTTAGAATGGTAAATTTTATTTTCTGTATATTTTACCACAATAAAACAAAACCTCCTCTTTTCAGGTATGATAGTTCTGAATGAATATTGAAGCTGCTCCGTAGTTCTGAGGGTAAGCATACCACTGAGAGTAAAAGGTAAGTTGGTAACAGTGAAAGGGAAACCTCATTTAACGAATGTTTTTGGAATGTATCATCAGTCTGAAGTCACTATAAAACGATGTACTTGCAGGACATTTTTCAGTGTGATAAATATTTAAATATCAGTAAGTAGGTTTAAGCCCTTTAAGAGAAAAAAAATAGTGCTTTCTGTTTGGAATTTACTTTTCTAAATTTTTTGACATTGAAATTAATGTTTGAAAATAAGAAAAGTAATGCTGATATGATCAACTTAATCTGGTATCATAACTCCGGAGTTGTAGATACAATAGTAGAGGGTGTGTAGCCCTCAGCTTTAAAGATTATCAACTAATGATTAACATAATGTTGGGACAGGTGCTGTAAAGGATGGAGATTATCATGCTTTCGGAATTTCTGACTCACACTATAGTCTGCCATGAAGAGCAGTATAAAAAAGGATTTGTTCAGATTGAAGAAAATCACATAATTAGTTCTTTTAGTGGCAGTAAGGACTGCATGTTTTAAGATAATTCTAGGTGAAAAGGCCTTCCTGTAGATTAACTGTTACCAGCTCCCTTTTTCCTGCCTGACTGTCAACTTACGCAAAATTTTACTCCTTTCAAATTTGGATAATGCCTCTCTTTCTTTGCTTGCTATTAACCTGATTAATCTGTTTCTTTTTTTTTTTTTTTTTTTTTTTTGAGATGAAGTATCACTCTGTCTCCCAGATTGGAGTGCAGTGGCACAATCTCTGCTCAGCACAAGCTCCACCTCCTGGGTTCATACCATTCTCCTGCCTCAGCCTCCCAAGTACCTGGGACTACAGGCACCCGCCACCATGCCTGGCTAAATTTTTGTATTTTTAGTAGAGTCGGGGTTTCATCGTGTTACCCAGGATGGTCTTGATCTCTTGACCTCGTGATCCGCCCGTCTCAGACTCCCAAAGTGCTGGGATTACAGGCTTGAGCCACCGCGCCTGGCCTAATCTGTTTCTTGTACCTTCATTTCTCTCTCTCTGCCTCTCTCTCACATGAAGTCTTTTTCCATGGTAACATATTCTCAGAAATTATAATGAATGTAATAAGACAAAGAGTAACTCATCATTTCAATGTTTTCTGTGCAAACAGCTTTTCAGTTACAACTCAATGGTATTACACAATAGCATTTATGTAAACAATTCTTATCCTTCTTACTCTCAGGGACATGGGGATGCTCTTCTCCACATGTTTACCAAACTCTCCTGCAGATGAGATTTTATGTTATAAAAAAATTTCAGAGTTGAATGAATGAATAAAGAGAAGAGACAGAAGTTGTCTAAAACATTCAAGTTTATAAAGACATTTACAGAATGTCCTGGAATCCTTCAGCTCTCCTGTGATGAAATTCCCTTCCACATCTCTCACATAAAGACAACTTGCCTCAAAGCGAAGAGACTTTTGTGATTAATACTCTGTCTTCATTCAGAAAGGAATTTCCTTATCCCTAAGTGCTAAGTGGTTGAGGATTTCATCTTACCCAATTTTTGTTCCTTGCCTACCAATAGTGGCCTCAACTGTGTGTGTGTGTGTGTGTGTGTGTGTGTGTGTGTGTATGTGGTCAGAGACTGGCACCTTGCTTTTCCTCCCTGCCTTCTAATTTGACTGAAGACTTCTAGGAGCTTCCCTTTCCTTCCCTGCTTCCTTAGGGAATCTCCAGTAGCTAGAGGGCTACATTTTGAGAAGGTGTTTTCCTATGGGCTATAGTTGAACATCAGAATCAATTTTCACGAAGAAGCAATGTTGCCCAAGAAAATATGTCCTATAGCATAAGCAAATGGAAAAACATTCTATCCTCATGGATAGGAAGAATCAATATTGTGAAAATGGCCATACTGCCCAAAGTAATTTATAGATTCAATGCTATTCCCATCAAGATATTTGATATTCTTCACAGAATTAGAAAAGACTACTTTAAATTTCATATATCAAAGAAGACCCCATATAGTCAAGACAATCCTAAGCAAAAAGAACAAAGCCAGAGGCATCACACTACCTGACTTCAAACTATACTACACGGCTACAGTAACCAAAACAGCATGGTACTGGTACCAAAACAGACATATAGACAAATGGAACAGAACAGAGACCTCAGAAATAACACCACACATCTACAGCTATCTGATCTTCGACAAACCTGACAAAAACAAGCAATGGGAAAAGGATTTCCTATTCAATAAACAGTGCTGGGAAAACTGGCTAGCCATATGCACAAAACTAAAACTGGACCCCTTCCTTACACCTTATACAAAAATTAACTCAGGATGGATTAAAGACTTAAATGTAAAACCCAAAACCATAAAACCCCTAGAAGAAAACCTAGGCAATACCATTCAGGACATAGGCATGGGCAAAGACTTCATGACATGAATGCCAAAAGCAATTGCAACAAAAGTAAAAACTGACAAATGGAGTCTAGTTAAACTACAGAGCTTCTGCATAGCAAAAGAAACTATCATCAGAGAGAACAGGCAACCTACAGAATGGGAGAAAATTTTGGCAATCTACCCATCTGACAAAGGGCTAATATCCAGAATTTATAAGGAACTTAAACAAATTTACAAGAAAAAAGCAAACAACCGCATCAAAAAGTGGGTAAAGGATATGAGCAAACACTTCTCAAAAGAAGACATTTATGCGGCCAACAAACATGAAAAAACGCTTAACATCACTGATCATTAGAGAAATGTTACTCAAAACCACAATGAGATACCATCTCATGCCAGTCAGAATGGCAATTATTAAAAAGTCAAGAAACAATAGATGCTGGGGAGGCTGAAATAGGAATGCTTTTACACTATTGGGAATGTAAATTAGTTCAACCATTATGGAAGACAGTATGGTGATTCCTCAAGGATCTTGAACCAGAAATATGATGTGACCCAGCAATCCCATTACTGGTTATATACCAAAAGGAATATAAATCATTCTACTATAAAGACACATGCACACATATGTTTATTGTAGCACTATTTACAATAGCAAAGTCATGGAACCAACCCAAATGCCCATCAATGATAGACTGGATAAAGAAAATGTGGCACAGATACACCATGGAATACTATGCAGCCATAAAAAAGGATGAGTTCATGTCCTTTGCAGGGACACGGATGAAGCTAGAAGCCATCATCCTCAGCAAACTAACACAGGAACAGAAAACCAAACACCACATGTTCTCAATCATAAGTGGGAATTGAATAGTGAGAATACATGGACACAGGGAGGTGAATAACACACACCAGGGCCTGTTAGGGGTTGGGGGGTGAGGGAAGGAAACTAAGAGGACAGGTCAAAAGGTGCAGCAAACCACCATGGCACAGGTATACCTATGTAACAAACCTGTACTTTCTGCACATGTATCCCAGAGCTTAAAATTAAAAAAAAAAAGGAAATATTAAGAAAAAAGAATATATGTCCCATAGGCATATGGGTAAATACACAGTTGAGCTACATGTGGCTCTCCAATCATTCATTTGTTGGTTTAACATGTATGTATTTACTTATCAAATGACTGCTATATCCTATGCACTATTTTACAAACTAGGTATTAAAAAAATAAGAATCACTACTCTTGTAGGACTCTTATTCTAGTGGGGACAGTTAAAAAGGTAAACAACTAAACTATATAGAGTGATATATCCAAGAAACATCTGACAAAAAATAATAAAGCAGAGAAGGCAGAGTAAGGAAGAAGGGTTATGCAATGTTAGATAGGGTGGTGAGAGAAGGCTTCTCTGAGGAGATACCATTTTAATAAAGACCTGAAGGAGGCCAGGCACGGTGGCTCATGCCTGTAATCCCAGCACCTTGGGAGGCTGAAGCAGGAGGATCACTTGTGGTCAGGAGTTTGTCACCAGCCTGGCCAACATGGTGAAACTCTGTCTCTACTAAAAATACAAAAATTAGCCGGGCATGGTGGTGAGCACCTGTAATCCCAGCTACTCAGGAGGCTTGCTGGAGAATCACTGGAACCCAGGAGGTGGAGGCTGCAATGAGCTGAGATCGTGCCACTGCACTCCAGCCTGGGTGACAGAGTAAGATTCCATGTCGAAAAAAAAAGAAAGAAAGAAAAACCTGAAGGAGAAGAAAGTCTTGTATAAAACTGAGGGAAGAACATTCCAGGCAGAGGATTTGGCAAGTGCAAAGGATCTACCTGAGGTAGTTGTGAATGTGTGTTCCGGGAAGAGCAAGAAGACCAGTGAGGATAGAGTACAGTAAAAGAATGGAAGTACACTAGGGAGTGAGGACAGAGAAGTGCAGGTGGACAAACCCTGTGAAAAAATTGCAAGGACTTCAGTTCTACTCTAAGTAACATGGAAAGCTACAAGGGATTTGAGCAGATAACTGACATGATCTGACTTTTATTTTGAAGTTCATGCTGGATACAGTGTTGAGAAAAGTCTGAAGGGGATGTGGGTGAGAGTAGAAACATCGAAACCAGTTAGGAGGTTATTGCAATAATAGGTGAGAAATAAGGGTTGTTTAGAACATGATGATGAAAGGAAATATATCTGGAAATATTGTGAAGGTCAAGTTAATAAGCCAATGTCTATGGATACAATAAGGGATGAGCAAAAAAATAGTGTTGAGATGACTGGGTCTTACTGAAGTGTTGCAGTGTCAATCTTCAATTGAAATCTATACTATCAATAATGCTTATGATTACAGATGAGAAAACAGAAGTTCAGAGAGGTTAGGTGATTCACCTACAGTCACACAGGATGCAGGAGGAGGAAGCAAGTCTTAAACCCAGATCTATCTGATCGGAATCCATACTTTTAAACAGTACTACTCAATAACACACTTTTTAAAGAAAACTTCTATTTTAAGTTAAGGGTTACATGTGCAAATTTGTGATACAGGAAAGTTGTGTCATGGGATTTGTTGTATAGATTATGTCGTCACCCAGGTATTAGCCTAATACCTATTAGTTATTTTTCCTGATCATCTCCCTTCTCCCACACTCCACCCTCCAATAGGCCTCATTGTGTGTTGTTTCCATCTATGTGTCCACGTATTCTCATCATTTAACTCCCACTTATAAGTGAGAACATGCAGTATTCGGTTTTCTCTTCCTGTGTTAGTTTGCTAAGGATGATGGCCTCTAGCTCCATGCATATTTCTGCAAAGAACATATCATTCTTTTTATGGCTGCATAGTATTCCACGGTGTATATGTACCAAATTTTCTTTATCCAGTCTACTATTGATGGGCATTTAGGTTGATTCTATGTCTTTGCTATTGTGAATAGTGCTGCAATGAACATATGCATGCATGTATGTTTATAACAGAATTATTTATATTTCTTTGGGTATATACTCAGTAATGGGATTGCTGATTGAATGATATTTCTCTTTTTAGGCCTTTGAGAAATCACTACACTGTCTTCCACAGTGGTTGAACTAATTTACACTCCTACCAACAGTGTATAAGCGTTCCTTTATCTCCACAACCTCACAAGTATCTGTTATGTTTTGGTGTTTTATAATAGCCATTCTGACTGGTGTAAGATGGTATCTCATTATGTTTTTGATTTGCATTTCTCTAATGATCAGTGATGTTGAGCTTTTTTTCATATGACTGTTGGCCTCGTGTATGTCTTCTTTTCAAAAGTGTTCATGCCCTTTGCCCAGTTTTTAATGGGTTTTTTTTTCTTGTAAATTTAAGTTCTTTATGGATGCTAGACATTAGACCTATGTCAGATGTGTAGTTTGCAAGTTTTTTCTCCCATTCTGTAGGTTGTCCGTTCACTCTGTTGATAGTTTGTTTTTGCTATGCATAAGTTCTTTAGTTTAATTAGTTCCCATTTGTCAATTTTTGCTTTTGCTGCAATTTACTTTGGCATCTTCATCATCAAATCTTTGCCTGTTCCTATGTTCACAATGGTATGGCCCAGATTGTCTTTCAGGGTTTTTAGTTTGGGGTTTTACATTTAAGTCTTTAATCCATCTTGTGTTAATTTTTGTATATGGTGTAAGGAAGGGATCCAGTTTCACTCTTCTGCGTATGTCTGGCCAGTTATCACAGTACCGTTTATTGAATAGGGAATCCTTTCCTCATTGTGTGTTTTTGTCAGGTTTCTCAAAGATCAGCTAGTTGTAGGTGTGCAGCCTTAGTTCTGGGTTCTCTATCCTGTTCCATTGGTCTATGTTTTTGTACCAGTACCATGCATGCTGTTTTGATTACTGTGGACCTGTAGTATAGTTTGAAGCTGGGTAGTGTGATGCCACCAGCTTTGTTCTTTTTACTTAGGATTGCCTTGGCTATTTGGGCTCTTCTTTGGTTCCATATGAATTTTAAAATAGTTTTTTCTAGTTCTGTGAAAAAATGTCATTGATAGTTTAATAGGAATAGCACTGAATCTATGAATTGCTTTGGGCAGAACGGCCATTTTAACGATATTGATCCTTCCTATCCATGAGCATGGAATGTTTTTCTATTTGTTTGTGCCATCTCTGATTTCTTTGAGCAGTGTTTTGTAGTTCTTGTTGTAGAGCTCTTTCACCTCCCTGGTTAGCTGTATTCCTGGGTATTTTATTTTGAGTGTGTGGCAGTTGTGAATGGGATTTCATTCTGATTTGGCTCTCAGCTTGACTGTTGTTGGTGTATAGGAGGGCTAGTAATTTTTGCACATTGATTTAGTATCCTGAAATTTTGCTGAAGTTGTTTGGCAGTTTAAGGAGCTTTTGGACCAAGACTATGGGGTTTTCTGAATATAGGATCATGTCTGAAAACAGGAATAGTTTGACTTCCTCTCTTCCTATTTGGATACTTTTTATTTCTTTCTCTTGCCTGATTGTCTTGTGCTGGTTTTCAAGGAAAATGCTTCTAGCTTTTGCCCATTCAGTATGATGTTGGCTGTGGGCACTTATTATTTTGAGGTACGTCCTTTCAATACCTAGTTTATTGAGAGTTTTTAACATGAAGTATTGTTAAATTTTATCAAAAGCATTTTCTGCATCTATTGAGACAATTATGTGGGTTTTGTCTTTAGCTCTGTTTATGTGATGAATCATATTTATCAATTTGTTTATGTTGACCCAACCTTGCATCTCATGGATAAAGACTACTTTGTCATGGTGGAAAAACTCTTTGATGTGCTGTTGGAATCGGTTTGCCAGTATTCTGTTGAGAATTTTTGCATCAATGTTCATCAAGGATATTGGCCTGAAGTTTCTTTTTTTGTTGTTTCCCCCAGGTTGGTATCAGGATAATACTGGCCTCACAGAATGAGTCTGGAAAGAATCCCTCCTTCTCAATTTTTTGGACTAGTTTAAGCAGGAATGGCATCAGCTCTTCTTTGTATATCTGATAAAATTCAGCTGTGAATCTGTCTGGTTCTGGGCATTTTTTTGGTTGGTAGCTTATTTATTACTGAGTCAATTTCAGAGCTCATTATTGGTGTGTTTGCAGATTCAATTTCTTCCTTGTTCAGTCTTGGGAGGGTTTATATGTCCAGAAATCTATCCATTTCTGCTAGATTTTCTGGTTTATGTGCTTAGAGGTGTTCATAATATTCTCTGATGGCCATTTGTATGTCTGTGGGATCAGTGGTAATATCCCCCTTGACATTTCTGGTTGTGTTTCTGTGAATCTTTTCTCTTTTCTTCTTTCTTAGTTTATCTAGTGGTCTATATTATTAATTTTTTCAAAAAAACCAGTTCCTGGATTCATTGATCTTTTGAATAGTTTTGTGTGTCTCAATCTCCTTCAACTCAGCTCTCATTTTGATTCTTTCTTCTCTTTTGCTAGCTTGGGATTGGTTTGCTCTTGGTTCTCTATTTCTTTTAGTTGTGATGTTATAAGAGGTTGCTAAATTGAGATCATTCTAACCTTTTTTTTTTTTTTTTTTTTTTTTTTTTGAGACAGGGTCTCACTCTGTCACCCAGGCTGGAGTGCAGTGGTGCAATCTTGGCTCACTGTAACCTCTACCTCCCGAGTTCAAGCAATCCTCGTGCCTCAGCCTCCCGAGTGGCTGGGACTGCAGGTGTACCCCACCATGCTCAGCTAATTTTTGTATTTTTAGTAGAGGTGGGTTTTGCCTTACTGGCCAGGCTGGTCTCAAACTCCTGACTTCAGGTGATTCACTCACCTTGGCCTCCCAAAATGCTGGGATAACAGGTGTGAGGCACCATGCCCAGCCCTTTCTAACTTTTTGATTGGTCATTTAGTGCCATAAATTTCCCTCTTAACACTGCCTTAGCTGTGTCCCAGAGGTTCTGGTTTGTTGTTTCTTTGTCCTCTTTAGTTTCAAAGAACTTCTTGATGTCTGCCGTAATTTTATTATTTACCCAAAAGTCATTCAGAAGCAGATTATTCAATTTCCAAGTAATTGTATGGTTCTGAGGGAATTTCTTGGTCTTGATTTCTACTTTGTTTGTGCTGTGGTCCATGAGATTGTTTGTTATGACTTCAGTTTTTTTGCATTTGCTGAGGAGGGTTTACTTCTGATTATGTGATCGATTTTAGAGTAAGTGCCAAGTGGCAGTGAGAAGAATGTATCTTCTGTTGTTTTGGGATGGAGAGTTCTGTAGACATCTATCAGATCTATTTGATCCAGTGCTGAGTTAAGGTCCTGAATATCTTTGTTAATTTTCTATCTTCATGATCTCTCTAATATTGACAGTGGGGTGTTAAAGTCTCCCGTTATTGTGGGAGTCTACATCTCTTTGAAGGTCTCTAAGAACTTGCTTTATGAATCTGGGTGCTCTTGTGTTGGGTATATATATACATATTTAGGATAGTTAGACTTTCTTGTTGAATTGAACTCTTCACCGTTATGTAATGACCTTCTTTGTCTTTTTGATCTTTGTTGGTTTAAAGTCTGTTTTGTCTGAAAGTAGGATTGCAACCTCTGCTTTTTTCTGTGTTTCAATTTGCTTGGTAGATGTTTATCCATCCCTTTATTTTGAGTGTATGTGTGCCACTGCATGTGAGATATGCAAGCTGGATAAAGTACCAAGACCTGCTGGTATGCTGTCTTCAAGAGACTGGATAAAGAAGACAGCATACCAACAGGTCTCCATTCTTTATCCAGTGTGCCACTCCATGTCTTTTAATTGGGGCATTTAGCCAATTTACATTCAAGGTTAGTATTGATATATGTGGATTTGTTCTGTTCATCATGATGTTAGCTGGTTATTTTGCAGACTTGTTTACATGGTTGCTTTGTAGCGTCACTGATCTGTGTACTTCAGTGTGTTTTTGTAGAGGCTGGTAACAGTCTTTCCTTTCCATGTTGAGTGCTTTCTTCAGGAGCTCTTGTAAGGCAGGTTTAATGGCAATGAATTCCTTGAGCACTTGCTTTTTTGAAAAGGATCTTATTTCTTCCTCACTTAAGAAATTCTAGGTTGGAATTTTTCTTTTTTTTTTTTTTGAGACAGAGTCTTGCTCTGTCACCTGGGCTGGAGTGCAGTGGTGCAATCTTGGCTTACTGCAACCTCTGCCTCCTGAGTTGAAGCAATTCTCCTGCCGCAGCCTCCCTAGTACCTGGGATTACAGGTGCATACCACCATGCCTGGCTAATTTTGTATTTGTAGTAGAGACGGGGTTTCACCATGTTGGTCAGGCTGATCTCGAACTTCTGACGTCAGGTGATTTGCCTGCCTCGGCCTCCCAAAGTGCTGGGATTGCAGGCATGAGCCACCATGCCCAGCCTCTTTTCTTTAAGAACGTTGAATATTGGCCCCAATCTTTTCTGGCTTGTAGCGTTTCAGCTGAGAGGCCTGCTGTTTGTCTGATGGACTTCCCTTTGTAGCTGCCTTTAAGATTTTTTTTCTTCTATTTGCTTTTTTATTTGGAATTTAAAAACTATAATCAGAGGCACTTAATGGTCACATTCTTCCCTTTTAAAATTTATGTTATGTAGCTGTTAAATGCTTGTGTTAAAAAAGTTATAAAATTTCAAGCACACCCCAAAGCAGACAGAGCAGCATAATGACACCCAAATATTCGTCATGCACTTGAACAATTAATGTCTTGTCAGTCTTGTTTCTTCTATCCCCTATCTATCCTTCTATCTTTTTTTTATATATACTTTAAGTTCTAGGGTACAGGTTTGTTACATATGTATACATGTGCCATGTTGGTGTGCTGCACCCATTAACTCATCATTTACATTAGCTATATCTCCTAATGCTATCCCTCCCACCTCCCCCCACCCCATGACTGGCCTCGGTTTGTGATGTTCCCCATCCTGTGTCCAAGTGTTCTCATTATTCAATTCCCACCAATAAGTGAGAACATGCAGTGTTTCGTTCTGTCCTTGCAATAGTTTGCTCAGAATGATGGTTTCCAGCTTCATCCATGTCCCTACAAAAGACATGAACTCATCCTTTTTGATGGCTGAACAGTATTCCGTGGTGTATATGTGCCACATTTTCTTAATCCAGTCTATCATTGATGGACATTTGGGTTGGTTCCAAGTCTTTGCTATTGTGAACAGTGCCTCAATAAACATACGTGTGCATGTGTCTTTATAGCAGCATGATTTATAATCCTTTGGGTATATACCCAGTAATGGGATGGCTGGGTCAAATGGTATTTCTAGTTCTAGATCCCTGAGGAATCGCCACACTGACTTCCACAATGGTTGAACTAGTTTACAGTCCCACCAACAGTGTAAAAGTGTTCCTATTTCTCCACATCCTCTCCAGCATCTGTTGTTTCCTGACTTTTTAATGATCACCATTCTAACTGGTGTGAGATGGTATCTCATTGTGGTTTTGATTTGCATTCTCTGATGTCCAGTGATGACGAGCATTTTTTCATGTATCTGTTGGCTGCATAACTGCCATCTTTGGAGAAGTGTCTGTTCATATCCTTCACCCATTTTTTTGATGGGGTTCTTTGATTTTTTCTTGTAAACTTGTTTAAGTTCTTTGTAGATTCTGGATATTAGTCCTTTGTCAGATTGGTAGATTGCAAAAATTTTCTCCCATTCTGTAGGTTGCCTGTTCACTCTGATGGTAGTTTCTTTTGCTGTGCAGAAGCTCTTTAGTTTAATTAGATCCCATTTGTCAATTTTGGCTTTTGTTGACATGGCTTTTGGTGTTTTAGACATGAAGTCCTTGCCCATGCCTATGTCCTGAATGGTATTGCCTAGGTTTTCTTCTAGGGGTTTTATGGTTTTAGGTCTAACATTTAAGTCTTTAATCCATCTTGAATTAATTTTTGTATAAGGTGTAAGGAAGGGATCCAGTTTCAGCTTTCTACATATGGCTAGCCAGTTTTCCCAGCACCACTTATTAAACAGGGAATCCTTTCCCCATTGCTTGTTTTTGTCAGGTTTCTCAAAGATAACACGGTTCTAGATGTGTGGTATTATTTCTGAGGGCTCTGTTCTGTTCCATTGGTCTATATCTCTGTTTTGGTACCAGTACCACGCTGTTTTGGTTACTGTAGCCTTTTAGTATAGTTTGCAGTCAGGTAGCGTGATTCCTCCAGCTTTGTTCTTTTGGCTTAGCATTGTCTTGGCAATGTGGGCTCTTTTTTGGTTCCATATGAACTTTAAAGTAGTTTTTTCCAATTCTGTGAAGAAAGTCATTGGTAGCTGGATGGGGATGGCATTGAATCTATAAATTACCTCCGGCAGTATGGCCATTTTCACGATATTGGTTCTTCCTACCCATGAGCATGGAATGTTCTTCCATTTCTTTGTGTCCTCTTTTATTTCGTTGAGCAGTGGTTTGTAGTTCTCCTTGAAGAGGTCCTTCACATCCCTTGTAAGTTGGATTCCTAGGTATTTTATTCTCTTTGAAGCAATTGTGAATGGGAGTTCTCTCATCATTTGGCTCTCTGTTTGTCTGTTATTGGTGTATAGGAATGCTTTTGATTTTTGCACATCGATTTTGTATCCTGTGACTTTGCTGAAGTTGCTTATCAGCTTAAGGAGCTTTTGGGCTGAGACAATGGGGTTTTCTAAATATACAATCATGTCCTCTGCAAACAGGGACAATTTGACTTCCTCTTTTCCTAATTGAATACTTTTATTTCTTTCTCCTGCCTGATTGCCCTGGCCAGAACTTCTAACACTATGTTGAATAGGAGTGGTGACAGGGCATCCCTGTCTTGTGCCAGTTTTCAAAGGGAATGCTTCCAGTTTTTGCCCATTCGGTATGATATTGGCTGTGGGTTTGTCATAGATGGCTCTTATTATTTTGAGATACATCCCATCAATACCTAATTTATTGAGAGTTTTTAGCATGAAGAGTTGTTGAATTTTGTCAAAGGCCTTTTCTGCATCTATTGAGATAATCAGGTGGTTTTTTTCTTTGGTTCTGTTTATATGATGGATTACGTTTATTGATTTGTGTATGTTGCACTAGACTTGCATCCCAGGGACGAAGCCAATTTGATCATGGTGGATAAGTTTTTGATGTGATGGATTCAGTTTGTCAGTATTTTATTGAGGATTTTTGCATCAATGTTTATCAGGGATATTGGTCTAAAATTCTCTTTTTTGTTGTGTCTCTGCCAGGCTTTGGTATCAGAATGATGCTGGCCTCATAAAATTAGTTAGGGAGTATTCCCTCTTTTTCTATTGATTGGAATAGTTTCAGAAGGAATGGTACCAGCTCCTCCTTGTACCCCTGGTAGAATTCGGCTGTGAATCTATCTGGTCCTGGACTTTTTTTGGTTGGTAGGCTGTTAATTATTGCCTCAATTTCAGAGCCTGTTATTGGTCTATTCAGGGATTCAACGTCTTCCTGGTTTAGTCTTGGGCGGGTATATGTGTCCAGGAATTTATCCATTTCTTCTAGATTTTCTAGTTTATTTGCATAGAGGTGTTTATAGTATTCTCTGATGGTAGTTTGTATTTCTGTGGGATCAGTGACGATATTCCCTTTATCGTTTTTTATTGCATCTATTTGATTCTTCTGTCTTTTCTTCTTTATTAGTCTTGCTAGCAATCTTCAATTTTGTTGATCTTTTTAAAAAACCAGCTCCTGGATTCATTAATTTTTGAAGGGTTTTTTTGTGTCCCTATCTCCTTCAGTTCTGCTCTGATCTTAGTTATTTATTGCCTTCTGCTAGCTTTTGAATGTGTTTGCTCTTGCTTTTCTAGTTCTTTTAATTGTGATGTTAGGGTGTCAATTTTGGATCTTTCCTGCTTTCTCTTGTGGGCATTTAGTGCTATAAATTTCCCGCTGCAGAATGCTTTAAATGTGTCCCAGAGATTCTGGTATGTTATGTCTTTGTTCTCATTGGTTTCAAAGAACATCTTTATTTCTGCCTTCATTTCGTTATGTACTCAGTAGTCATTCAGGAGCAGGTTGTTCAGTTTCCCTGTAGTTGAGCGGTTTTGGGTGAATTTCTTAATCCTGAGTTCTAGTTTGATTGCACTATGGTCTGAGAGACAGTTTGTTATAATTTCTGTACTTTTACATTTGCTGAGGAGTGCTTTACTGCCAACTATGTGGTCATTTTTGGGATAAGTGTGATGTGGTGCTGAGAAGAATGTATATTCTGTTGATTTGGGGTGGAGAGTTCTGTAGATGTCTATTAGGTCTGCTTGGTACAGAGCTGAGTTCAATTCCTGGATATCCTTGTTAACATTCTGTCCCATTTCTCTGTCTAATGTTGACAGTGGGGTGTTAAAGTCTCCTATTATTATTGTGTGGGAGTCTAAGTCTCTTTGTAGTTCTCTAAGGACTTGCTTTATGAATCTGGGTGCTCCTGTATTGGCTGCATATATATTTAGGATAGTTAGCTCTTCCTGTTGAATTGATCCCTTTACCATTATGTAATGGCCTTCTTTGTCTCTTCTGATCTTTGTTGGTTTAAAGTCTATTTTTATCAGAGACTAGGATTCCAACCCCTGCTTTTTTTTGTTTTCCATTTGCTTGGTAGATCTTCCTCCATCCCTTTATTTTGAGCCCATGTGTGTCACTGCACATGAGATGGGTCTCCTGAATACGGCACACTGATGGGTCTTGACTCTATCCAATTTGCCAGTCTGTGTCTTTTAATTGGAGGATTTAGCCCATTTACATTTAAGGTTAATATTGTTATGTGTGAATTTGATCCTGTCATTATGATGTTAGCTGGTTATTTTGCTTGTTAGTTGATGTAGTTTCTTCCTAGCATCAGTGGTCTTTACAATTTGGCATGCTTTTGCAGGGGCTGGTACCGGTTGTTCCTTTCCAGGTTTAGTGCTTCCTTCAGGAGCTCTTGTAAGGCAGGCCTGGTGGTGACAAATCTCTCAGCATTTACTTGTCTGTAAAGGATTTTAGTTCTCCTTCACTTATGAAGCTTAGTTTGGCTGGATATGAAACTCTGGGTTGAAAATTCTTTTCTTGAAGAATGTTGAATATTGGCCTCGACTTTCTTCTGGCTTGTAGAGTCTCTGCCAAGAGATCTGCTGTTAGTCTGATGGGCTTCCCTTTGTGGGTAACCCGACCTTTCTCTCTGACTGCCCTTTACATTTTTTCCTTCATTTCAACTTTGGTGAATCTGACAATTATGTGTCTTGGAGTTGCTCTTCTCAAGGAGTATCTTTGTGGCATTC
Source organism: Hylobates moloch (assembly GCF_009828535.3). Lineage (NCBI taxonomy): Eukaryota > Metazoa > Chordata > Mammalia > Primates > Hylobatidae > Hylobates > Hylobates moloch. Next base: position 148,766,840 of record NW_026652277.1, on the reverse strand, counting down.
TCTGTATTTCCTGAATTTGAATGTTGGCCTGCCTTGCTAGTTGGGGAAGTTCTCTTGGATAATATCCTGAAGAGACTTTTCCTACTTGGTTCCAGTCTCTTCATCACTTCCAGGTACACCAATCAAACGTAGATTGGGTCTTTTCACATAGTCCCATATTTCTTGGAGGCTTTGTTCACTTCTTTTTACTCTTTTTTCTCTAAACTTCTCTTCTTGCTTTATTTCATTCATTTGATCTTCAATCACTGATACCCTTTCTTCCAGTTGATTGAATGGGCTACTGAAGCTTTTGCATGTGTCACGTAGTTCTCGTGCCATGGTTTTCAGCTCCATCAGGTCATTTAAGCTCTTCTCTACACTGTTTATTCTACTTACGCATTTGTCTAATCTTTTTTAGCTTCTTTGTAATGGGTTTGAACATCCTCCTTTAGCTCAGAGAAGTTTGTTATTACCGGTCATCTGAAGCTTTCTTCTCTCAACTTGTCAAAGTCATTCTCTGTCCAGCTTTGTTCCATTGCTGGCGAGGAGCTGCATTCTTTCGGAGGAGAAGAGGCACTCTGATTTTTAGAATTTTCAGCTTTTCTGCTCTGGTTTCTCCCCATCTTTGTGGTTTTATCTACCTTTGGTCTTTGATGATGGTGACGTACAGATGGGGTTTTGGTGTGGGTGTCCTCCTTTCTGTTTGTTAGTTTTCCTTCTAACAGTCAGGACCCTCAGCTGCAGGTCTGTTGGAGTTTGCTGGAGGTCCACTCCAGATGCTGTTTGCCTGGGTATCAGCCGCGGAGGCTGCAGAACAGCAAATATTGCAGAACGATAAATATTGCTGCCTGATCGTTCATCTGGAAGCTTCGTCTCAGAGGGGCACCTGGCTGTATGAAGTGTCAGTCAGCCCCTACCAGGAAGCGCCTCCCAGTTAGGCTACTTGGGGGTCAGGGACCCACTTGAGGAGGCAGTCTGTCCGTTCTTAGATCTCAAACTCCATGCTGGGAGAACCAGTACTCTCTTCAAAGCTGTCAGACAGGAACAGTTAAGTCTGCAGAAGTTTCTGCTGCCTTTTGTTCAGCTATGCCCTGCCCTCAGAAGTGGAGTCTACAGAGGCAGGCAGGCCTCCTTGAGCTGTGGTGGGCTCCACCCATTTCGAGCTTCCCAGCCGCTTTGTTTACCTACTCAAGCCTTGGCAATGGTGGGCGCACCTCCCCTGAGCCTTGCTGCCACCTTGCAGTTCGATCTCAGACTGCTGTGCTAGCAGTGAGTGAGGCTCTGTGGGCATGGGACCCTCCGAGCCAGATGCGGGATATAATCTCCTGGTGTGCCATTTGCTAAGAGTGTTGGAAAAGTGCAGTATTAGGGTGGGAGTGACCCAATTTTCCAGGTGCTGTCTGTCACGGCTTCCCTTTGCTAGGAAATGGAATTCCCTGACCCCTTACGCTTTCCAGGTGAGGCGATGCCTCGCCCTGCTTCAGCTCACGCTCCATGGGCTGCACCCACTGTCCTGCACCCACTCTCCGGCAAGCCCCAGTGAGATGAACTTGGTACCTCAGTTGGAAATGCAGAAATCACCCATCTTCTGCGTCACTGACGCTGGGAGCTGTAGACTGGAACTGTTCCTATTCAGTCATCTTGGAACCTCTCTCTGCCTTTAACATTTTTTCTTTCATTTTGACCTTGGAGAATCTGATGATTACATGTCTTGGGCATGATCTTCTTGTGAAGAATTTTACTGGGGTTTTCTGCATTTCCTGAATTTGAATGTTGGCCTTTCTTGCTAAGTTGGAGAAGTTCTCATGGATTATATCCTGAAATATGTTTTCCAAGTTGGTTCCATTTTTCCCCATCTCTTTCAGGGACATCAATGAGTCATAGATTTGGTCTCTTTACATAATCCCCTATTTCTCAGAGGTTTTGTTCATTCCTTCTCATTCTTTTTTCTCTATTCTTGTCTGACTGTTTTATTTCAGAAAGGCAGTCTTCAACCTCTGAGATTCTTTCCTCTGCTTGGTCTATTCTGCTATTAATACTTGTGATTGCATTAATTCTTGTAGTGTGTTTTTCAGCTCTATCGGGTTGGTTACATTCTTTTCTATACTGGCTATTTTGTCTGTCAGTTTCTGCATTGTTTTATTATGATTCTTAGCTTCCTTGGATTGGGTTTCAACATACTCCTGTAGTTCAGTGATCTTCATTCCTATCCATATTCTGAATTCTATTTCTGTCATTTCAGCCATCTCAGCTCAGTCCAGAATCCTTGCCAGAGAGGTGATGTGGTCATTTGGAGGAACGAAGTCACTCTGGCTTTTTGAGTTGTAAGGATTCTTGTGCTGGTTTTTCTCATCTTTGTGGGCTTATGTTACTTTAATCTTTCAAGTTGCTGACCTTTGGATTTTTTAACATTATATTTGATGTCCTTGAGGGTTTGGTTGTGGCATAAGGTGTATTCAACCTCCTGGCTTTGTTTCTGGAAGATTTTAGGGGGCCAGTGCTCAGCTTCCAGCTCCTGGATTGCATGCTTTAATTCTGGGGGTGGCGTGCTGGGTCCCACATTGTTCTCTGACTCCTTGAGGTTAGGAATCCATTGTACTTGAGGGCTGAAGTGCTTCTGAACCACTGGTCACTACACTTCAATGGGTGGTGTCAGCCAAAGTGTTTCAGTGTGGTGACAGCGGGATCCATCCCTGTTTGCATGTGCCAGCAGCAGTGGTAGCAGCAGCTGCAGCAGGATGCTAGCAGGTACTGGATGCTTGCCTCCCTGTGGGCATTCACCACAGTTGCAGAAGCAATGCAGCTGCGGGAGTGCAGGAGGCCCCTGCTGGTGACTGTGTGCCTGGTCACACTGATGGTGGTGAAATAACACACTTCTTAGATAAATGTAAGAACAGTGTTTTAGTTTAACTTTGTTACCTACATCAGAGATTTTTTTTTAATTAGCAGGAGTCCACTGGGCATGGTGTCATGTGCCTATAATCCCAGCTACTCAGGAGGCTGAGGCAGGAGGATTGCTTGAGACCAGGAGTTTGAGGCCAGCCTGCACAACATAGCAAGACCTCGTCTCAACAACAACAACAACAACAACGAAAGTATCAGGAGTCATTGTTAAGGTATACCTGAGGAAAAAAGAAAGCTACATATACTGAATTATAGAATCTGTTCTGTTTCCTATCATCACTCCTAAAACTCATGTATACTAAAGTGTGAACAATGATAGGCATGGGTTATAAGAGTAGAAACAGCTCCTTAACCAGAATGAACTGACTGTAGGTGGAAGGGTATCTTTTTTCTAGCCCAATTTGTCCAGCCTGATTGATGAGCTTTAAAAAGCTGTCCCCCATGGATGAAACTGGAAAACATCATTCTCAGTAAACTATCGCAAGGACAAAAAACCAAACACCGCATGTTCTCACTCATAGGTGGGAATTGAACAATGAGAACTCATGGACACAGGAAGGGGAACATCACATTCCGGGTACTGTTGTGGGGTGGGGGGTGGGGGGTGCGGGGGCAGCATTAGGAGATATACCTAATGCTAAATGACGAGCTAATGGGTGCAGGAAATCAACATGGCACATGGATACACATGTAACAAACCTGCACATTGTGCACACGTACCCGAAAACCTAAAGTATAATAAAAAAAAAAATAAAATAAATAAAAAAATAAAAAAAAAGCTGTCCCCAATCTGGGGACAATATGCTCAATAAATAGTTCTTTCTTTTTTTTCTTTCCTGTCCATTTTGCTTCCTTCTGCCTTTCACCATTGGTGTCAATATGGTTCCACTGTATCTGAGGGTTTAAATTATGAGTCACCTGGCTTCATTCATCTCACACCCTGTTCTTTGATATATTTTCAACCCCCTTTCAATGCACTCTCCAGTTACAGCTCAGCCTAAACTGATCCAGTTTGCTCTTTATTTTTGTACGTCCTGGCCTCAGGCCTTGCTCTGATTCTCAGCTATTGTTTTCATCTCTTTTCCACAGTTCAGGGAATCAGTGAACAGTTTCTCAGGCAACACCACTTTTGATCTATTTATATGCCTTAGGTCCTCCCCTTTCAGCTTTTGTTTTTAAATAGCCCCCCACCCAGATCCATCCTGGCCTTCTGCATTTATTTATAAGTCAGTGGATTAAAACTCAGTATGCACTTTCTCACTAACACTGCACAAAACTGTTTGTACCTCAGGCACATCTATAAAAACAAATGAGAGCATTTTTTTAGCAAAAGAAACATGGGCTTCTGAAGAGTATGGCAGACCTGAGTAGTATGAAGATAAAAATGAGCAAATATTGTAAATCTAATGTATTGTATGACTCAGACTAGGGCTCAGTAGATAAGAGGTTTTTCCTTCATCGTGACCTACTGCCAACTAAAATACACTCTCATAGCTTTTCCCCTATACTTCAGTCCCTAAAATAAGCACATAATCCTCTTGAGGATGTCTAGAGTTTTAAACTGTTAGTAGCAATGGGAAAATATGAAGTATATGAGTGTTTGTAAACTTTTATGGACATCCCCTTAGATCGTGAAGTGAAAAGCCAGTGTAACATATTGATATCAATGTTGAAAGGGAGAAGCAAAATGGAAGAGATGAGAAAGAAGGAAGGAAACATTTATTGAGTACATACTCAGTGGTAGGCACTTTCAGGTATGACCTCACTTAATCATCTTGCGTGATCTCTGTTCTATACAGAGGAGAACATCGTACTTCCAAGTTGATGAATCTCACCTAAGTTCCGGTAACTGGTAAGTGGTGGAGCTGAAATTTAAAGCTGATTTTGTCTGACTTCTAAGACTGTAATATTTAATACGTTTAATAGGCATAAAAATGTGTCTAAATAATATCTGACATTTTTATTAAAATAAACATTTTTCTCTCTCTCATAATCTTAATTACCTACCTTCTTTACCCAGGTAAACACTGTGCCATTGTTCTCCCAGGGTAATTTTATATTGCAATCATAATATGGCAGCCAGGCATGGTGGCTCACCCCTGTAATCCCAGCACTTTGGGAGGCCAAGGCAGGCAGATCACTTGAGGTCAGGAGTTCAAGACCAGCCTGGCCAACATGGCAAAATCCCGTCTATACTAAAAATACAAAAATTAGCTGGGTGTGGTGGTGGGCACCTGTAGTCCCAGCTACTCTAGAGGCTGAGGCATAAGAATCGCTTGAACCTTGGAGGAGGAGGTTGCAGTGAGCTGAAATCACACCACTGTACTCCAGCCTGGGCAACAGAATGAGACTCTATGTCAAAAAAAAAATTATAATATGCCTAATTAATATGAGAAATTTGAGTAGAATGGTAATTTAGCTTTGTTTTTCACACTTACTTTATAAGGAATTTATCATAAAATGCCTTTCTAAATGTAACTGTGGTATAATTTCCTCAGTTCTTTAATAGCTTCCAGATGTTTGGATAATTTTGTTTAAAAATCTTTAAAATTATCAAAGTTATTTGCTGTTTAAATAGTGCTTATAATAAAGTAAGTCTTCTCTCCCCTGTTAGGCTTTGTGATGTTGAAAACTTTTTGAAGTCATAAATTCAAAGTAGTTTACATGGTTATAGTCTCATAATAAACACAGGATTATAGACTTTTCTGTGAGATTATAAAGGAAATTAAAAATAAATAATGACAAAGTGACTTCCCATGTTCATATTCTTCCTTTAAATGCTTACCAATTGGCTGATAAACTTGATAGACTGAAAAGTCTTATTGACATCAAAGGATATTTTCTCTAGGACAAAGGGCCAAGTGCAGTACCCTAATTGTCAACTCACAGATCACTGGCAATATAGTTAAACAATTTACTTGGACTTCAGATAAAGTGAATGATAATCTGTGCAGTAGGAAGTAAAAAAATCTAGGTTTGTAGGTTGGAGGCATGGACAGCAATGTTCCCTTTTGTTAACAGTCAAAAGAGTTATTTTTAATTTTTTAATTTTTAATTTTTATTTTTTTGAGATGGAGTTTTGCTCTTGTTGCCCAGGCTGGAGTGCAATGGTGCGATCTCAGCTCACTGCAACCTCTGCCTCCTGGGTTCAAGTGATTCTCCTGCCTCTGCCTCCCAAGGAGCTGGGATTACAGGTGCCTGCCACCATGCCCGGCTAAATTTTTTTTTTTAGTAGAGACAGGGTTTCACCATGTTGGCCAGTCTGGTCTCAAACTCCTGACCTCAGGTCATCCACCCACCTAGGCCTCCCAAATTGCTGGGATTACAGGCGTAAGCCACTGCACCTGGCCCAAAACAGTTACTAAAAGGTGAGGAGAAATATGGAACCAATTGAAAAAAGGGTGGAGAAATAGGAATGAGACATTTAAAGACAATGTTTATGCTTTAAATCGCTACAGTCTGAAGATTAGAGAAGGGATCTGATTTAAACAACAAAAAACAAAAATGGCTTGTGACTGAGGGTGAGAGAAAAACTTTTTATATTTTGCTTTCTCTGTTTTAAAAAGAGATAATAGCTTAAGGCTGCAGAAAATAACAAGAACAACAAAAGGGATAGCTTGAACTTCAGTTAAGTAACAGTATGGCAGTGACGCACGGCTGTTGCCATTGTGTGTGTGTGGTAAACTCCCGTGATTACCACACTTTTGGATGGAGCTCTGTTATACAGGTGTGTTCTTTTTATTAGTCATCACCTACCTTCCATCTGAATTGGTGCGAGTACAAAAACACACACTTCTTTTATATGACTTACATGTTAGCGCTAAGCCAATAAGAACTGTTGAGAACTAAGACTTAAACCCTCTCATAGTAAATTTGCTTTTCAAGGGTAGCTTTAAAAAAATTAAAAGGAGGCACACATTGTAAATATTATTGCAGTAGAAGATTCCACCTGCTTAGAGTTAATACCATTATATTCCAAACAATTGGTTAGATACTTATTTAGAAGTGGTTTTCAGTGGTTTCATTATATTGTTTCCTGGATCTTTTTCATCCTTTCCTCTAGTAATTCTCTTTACTAAAATTGTTTCACGATCCGATAAAAGGACCATGTCATCAGGCTGGAAAAAATAACTTGTTTACTTTTCTCAGCCTATTATTTTTTGCCTTGATTTGTCTTCTATCCCTTTTTCCCTTTCTTTTTCTATTTATTTTCTTTCTTTCTTTTTTTTTTTTTTTTTTTGATAGGATTTCACTCATTTCACTCTGTCACCCAGACTGGTGTTCAGTAGTATGATCCTAGCTTACTGCAGCCTTGAACTCCTGGGCTCAAGGATCCTCCTGGCTCAGCCTTCGGAGGAGCTAGGACTACAGGTGCGTGCCATCACACCAAGCTAATTTTTATTATTATTTTGTGCATGTAGGAATGGTGTCTTGCATTTTGCCCAGGCTAGTCTTGAACTCTGGGTCTCAAGTGATCCTCCTACCTTGGCCTCTCAAAGTGCTGGGATTACAGACATGAGCCACCATGTCCAGCCCTTTTTTTTCTTGATGGATAAAAAGGAGGATATAATAAGGCAGGCCTTCCTTTGCCTACATATGTTCTCCCACAGGCTATGCAACCCATATTCTGTGAGTGAGTTTTTAAAAAATACTTTTTACTTTAGAACCTATATTTATTGAGAAATATATTTCTTCACGCATGCATATGTACAAAAACATAATTATGTTATTGCTGTAATTCCTCAACTACTCACAAGAACAATCATATCCCATTGTTATGTTGAAAATTAAAAAATACATACATTGGAGATGGACATTTCTACCACATATTTATTTTAAAGTCCATCATTGATCTCCCTGAATACAAAGTGAAACTGCTGTTGAAAAACATTAAATAGGCTGGTCGTGGTGGCTCATGCCTATAATCCCAGCAATTTCAGACGCCGAGGCAGGCAGATCGCTTGAGTTCAGGAATTTGAGACCAGCCTAGGCAACACGGTGAAACCCCGTCTCTTGAAAAATAAAAAACAAAAAAATGATAAGCCGGGCATGTGGGACATGCCTGTGGTCCCAGCTACTCAGGAGGCTGAGGTGGGAGGATCACTTGAGCCTGGGAGGCGGAGGTTGCAGTGAGCTATGATCTCACCACTACACTCCAGCCTGGGTGACGGTGAGATACCGTTGCAAAAACAAAAGAAAAGTAAAGTAAAAAGAAGCAAATTTGGTTTTCAAAATTAAATGCTGGATAAAAATATTCAACATTTAATTTTGAAAACCAAGCTTGCTTCTTTTAAAAAATTTTTTCAGAAATGAAAATAAAAGTTGGTAATTACTTAGGTAACAGTAATTAACAGGTTGGAGTTAAGGAGATAGGCCAACCCTATCCAACCTAATGTTAAGGTTAGGATCTGCATTATTTTTAAATGGATTTAATATTTTAACACAATTTGAAATACATACACAGAGTGAGCAGTTTAATTCTTTCTGCTAGGAAGGCCTACGATAAAAGCAGAGAAATGCTGCTACTTAGAGTTGGTATAGACGTATATCTTTTCCTTAGCATTTTTTTTTTTTTTTTTGAGACGGAGTTTCACTCTTGTTGCCCAGGCTGGAGTGCAATGGCGTGATCTCAGCTCACAGCAACCTCTGCCTCCTGGGTTCAAGCGATTCTCCTGCCTCAGCCTCCCGAGTAGCTGGGATTACAGGCATGCACCACCATGCCCGGCTAATTTTGTATTTTTAGTAGAGACGGGGTTTCTCCATGTTTGTCAGGCTGGTCTTGAATTCCCGACCTCAGGTAATCTGCCTGCCTCGGCCTCCCAAAGTGTAGGATTATAGGCATGAGCCACTGTGCCCGGCCAACATTTGTTTCATTCAACTTTTTTTTTTTTTTTTTTTTGAGACAGAGTCTCACTCTGTTGCCCAGGCTGGAGTACAGTGGCGCTATCTTGGCTAACTGCAACCTCCACCTTCCAGGTTCAAGCGATTCTCCTGCCTCAGCCTCCCAAGTAGCTGGGATTACAGGTGCCCGCCACCATGCCTGGCTAACTTTTGAAGTATAACATTCATACAGAAAAGTGCACAAATTATAAACCTACCACTCAATGAATTTTTACAAAATTAACACACTTGTGTAACCACCACCCATATCAGAAAATACATCACTGACATCACCCCAAAACCCCCTTTCAGTCATTCCTTCACCAGCATGTGAAGGAATATATTTTGTACATATGCACATGTGAAAAGATACAATGTTTGGTTAACCATCATCCTTGATTGATATCACCATAGATTATTATTGCTTGCTTTTGTGCTTTATATGTATAGACTCGTATAGTGTATATTCTTCTATTGGGGTTTTTTCACTCATCATTAGATTTTTGAGGTACATCCATGTTTGATTGTAGCAACAATTTATTCATTTTCATTGCTGTATTATAACTGATTATATGAGCATACCATAATTCTATTATTTGGGCATATTCCGTTATTTGAGTTATTTCGAAACTGCTGTTATGCACATTTGCATATGTGTCTTTTGGTGTGTTTATGTACACATTTGTTTAGAACATATTCCTTGGAGTAGAATTTTTGGGCCATAAGATATGCATATGCCCAGCTTTAGTATATTCAGCCAGACAGTTTTCCAGATTAGTTTTACCAGTTTGGACTCTCATCATCCTTAACACTTAGTATTCATTCTTTTTACTTTTAGCCATTTTGCTGGCTACATAGTGGTAATATACCATGATTTTAATTTGCATTCCTCTGGTGACTAATGATGTTGAGTAACTTTTCTTTTTTATTTTATTTTATTTCCATAGGATTTGGGGGAACAGGTAGTGATTGGTTACACGAGTAAGTTCTTTAGTGGTGATTTGTAAGATTCGGTGCACCTATCACTTGAGCAGTACGCCCTGTACCTAACTTGCGGTATTTTATCCTTTACCCCACTCCCACCCTTTCCCCCAAGTCCCCAAAGTCCATTGTATCATTCTTATGCCTTTGCATCCTCATAGCTTAGCTCCCACTTATGAGTGAAAACATACGATGTTTGGTTTTCCATTCCTGAGTTAGATGTTGAGAAACTTTTTATATGTTTGTTAATCCTTTGAGTATCCTGTTTTTATGAAGTTGCCATGTCTTTGGCCCATTTTCCAGTGGGTGTTTTGGCTTATTTTTATTGATCTGTAGATGTTCCTTATATATTCTACATAAGGATACTTTGTCAGATATGTGAATTCCAAATATTTACTTCCTCCCTGCAACTTGCCTTTTCACTCTCTTAATGATATCTTCTCCTGAACAATTGTTCTTAATTATTAATGAATGCAACAGATCAGTCTGTTTCTTTATGGGGTGTGTGTGTGTGTACATGCACACATATGTTAATTCTAAGAAATTGCTGCCTATCCCAAAATTATGAAGACATTCTTTCATGTTACCTTTTGTAGATAGGAGCTTTACATATTTCCATTTTCATTAGGTCTATTATACAATCTAGCCACAACTGGTTTTTATATGGACAGGGAAGAATGGATCAGGATTCATTTATTTTTCCATATGGATATACAATAGACCCAATACCATTTATTTGATAAGAACATTCTTTCTCCGTTTCCCTGCAGCAGCACCTTTCTCATAAATTGAGTGACTATACATGTGTGGGTCTGGTTTCCAACACTCCGTTGTGTTCCAGTGGCCTATTTGTCTATCCTTCTGGCAATATCGTATATCTTATAGCTTTACAGTAAGTCTTGATATCAAATACTGCCAAATACACCCAGATTTTGAACTAAAAGAATATTTTTAACTGAATGAAAGCAAAAATATAATATCAAAATGCATGAAAGGTTAAGAATTTTATAGCCATAAATGCATATATAAGGAAAAAAGAAATACTGAAAAATCAATAATCTAAGTAGCTTTTTGAAGATTTTAGAAGAACAACAAATGACAGAAATAATAAGGGTAGATACTAATTAGATTAAAAAAAAAAAAAAACACTGGCCGGGAGCATTTTGGGAGGCCTAGGTGGGTGGATCACCTGAGGTCTGGAGTTTGAGACCAGCCTGACTAACATGGAGAAACCCCATCTCTACTAAAATTACAAAAAAAGAATTAGCCGGGCATGGTGGCGCATACCTGCAATCCCAGCTACTCGGGAGGCTGAGGTAGGAGAATCACTTGAACCCAGGAGGCGGAGGTTGTGGTGAGCCGAAACTGCGCCATTGCCCTCCGGCCTGGGCAACAAGAGCGAAACTCCATCTCAAACAAACAAACAAAAAACACTTAGGGGGCTGAGCTTGGTGGCTCATGCCTATAATCCCAGAGCTTTGGGAGGCTGAGGTGACAGGATTGCTTGAAGCCAGGAGTTTGACACCACCCTGGGCAACATAGCAAGACCCTGTCACTGTAGAACAATAATAATGTAGCCAGGCATGGTGGCAAGCACCTGTAGTCCTAGCTACTCAGAAGACTCTGGTGGGAGGATCAATTGAACCCAGGAGTTTGAGGTTTCAGTGAACTATAACTGCACTATTGCACCCAAACCTGGGCAACAGAGTAACACTCTGTCTCTTAAAAAAAAAAAGGCACTGGGAAAAAAATTAAAGCCGAAAGGTCTTCTTTAAAATGACTAATAAAATCGATTAACCCCCAGCAAGACTGATCAAGAAACAAAGAGAAAGCACCCAGCCTGGGCCACATAGGGAGACCTCATCTCTACAAAAAATACAAAAAATTAGTTGGGTGTGGTGGCACACACTGTGGCCCCAGCTACTTGAGAGGCTGAGGTGAGAGGATCACTTGAGCCCAGGAGGCAGAGGTTGCAATGAGCCAAGATTGTACCACTGCATTCCATCCTGGGCAATAGAGTAAGACTGTCTCAAAAAACAAAACAAACAACAACAAGAAGAGAAAGCACAATGACCTAGGTCAGAAATAAAGAGACAGCACTACAGATCCTTTTGACATTGAAAGGCTAATAAAAACATGAACAATCTATGCCAATAAATTTGAAAATTCAGAAGAAATTTTGATTCCTTTAAAAACGCAACTTACCAAAACTTTTTTTGATTTAAAAAGCCTGGTAATTAAAAACCTTTCCACAGGCCGGGCGCGGTGGTTCACGCTTGTAATCCCAGCACTTTGGGAGGCCGAGGCGGGCGGATCACGAGGTCAGGAGATCGAGACCACGATGAAACCCCGTCTCTACTAAAAATACAAAAAATTAGCCGGTCATGAGGTCAGGAGATCGAGACTATCCTGGCTAACACAGTGAAACCCCGTCTCTACTAAAAATACAAAAAATTAGCCGGTCATGGTGGTGGGCGCCTGTAGTCCCAGCTACTCGGGAGGCTGAAGCAGGAGAATGGCATGAACCCGGGAGGTGGAGCTTGCAGTGAACTGAGATTGCGCCACTGCACTCCAGCCTGGGCGAAAGAGCGAGACTCTGTCTCAAAAAAATAAAAATAAAAAATAAAAAATAAAAACCTTTCCACAAAAAATTTCTAAGACTATATATCTTTATTGGTGAATTATTATACACTTAAGAAAAAGTAACACTAATCTTGTAAGAACCCTTTCAGAAAATAGAAAATGAGGGTAAACTTTGTAACTTAATAAGGCTAACATCACCTTGATACCAAAATTTGATTAAGGGCATTACTAAAAAGGAAATATTACAGTTCAATGTCTCTCATGAATGAAAATGCAAAAATTCTAAATACAGTATTAACAAATTGAATATAGCAGTGTGTACAAAGGTAATACATTATGATCAAATTGAATTTATTTTTTATTTATTTATTTTTTGAGATGGAGTCTTGCTCTGTCACCCAGGCTGTAGTGCAGTGGCTCCATCTCAGCTCATTGCAACCTCTGCCTCCCGGGCTTAGGCAATTCTCCCACCTCAGCCTCTTGAGTAGCTGGGACTACAGGCATGTGCTACCACATCTGGCTAATTTTTTGTATTTTTTGGTAGAGAGAGGGTTTCATCATGTTGCCTAGGCTTGTCTCCAACTCCTGAGCTCAAATGATCCTCATACCTCCCAAAGTGCTGGAATTATAGGCGTGAGGCACCATGCTTGGCCTAAACTGAATTTATTATAGGAGCACAAAGTTGACTTAACATTCAAAAATCAATTAATGTAATTCACTTCATAAAGGAAAGAAATCATATAAGATCATCTTAATAGATTCAGAGAAAAAAACCCATTTGATTAAATTTAACAGCTGCTCATTATTTAAAAAAAAAGAAAAAGAAGATAACTCTTCACAGTTTAGGACTAGAAAGAAACAGTCTTAGTTTGATAAAAGGTATTTACCCAAAAAGCTAAACATAGGCATTGTACTTAATAATGAATGAAATATTCTCCTTGAAACTAGGAATGAGATATAGAGCCACACTGTCATTAGTTCTATTCAACATTGGCCCAGCTAGTACAGTAAGTGAAGAATAAGGAATAAAGAAGAAAATGAGAAGAATGAAATAAAACTATTATTTGAAAATAAAACATGGGTAGTACACATTTTAATTACCTATTGCTGTATAACAAATTACCCCAAAATTTAACAGCTTAAAGCAACAAATATTTATTTTTTTATTTTTTTGAGATGGAGTTTTACTCTTGTTGCCCAGGCTGGAGTGCAATGGTGTGATCTTGGCTCATCACAACCTCCGCCTCTGAGGTTCAAGCGATTTTCCTGTCTCAGCCTCCCGAGTAACTGGGATTACAGGCACGCACCACCATGCCCGGCTAATTGTTTTTTTGTATTTTTAGTAGAGACGGGGTTTCTCCATGTAGGTCAGGCTGGTCTCGAACTCCTGACCTCAGGTGATCCACCCACCTAGGCCTCCCAAAGTGTTGGGATTACAGGCGTGAGCCACAGGGCGTGGCCTAAAAAATATTTATTATCTTACAGGTTCTGTGGGTCAGGAATTCGGGAGTGGCTTTGCTGATTGATTTTGGTTTAAGGTCTTTCTTGACATCAATTAGGGTTGCAGTTATCCAAAGCTTGCCTGGGGCTGCAGAATCCACTTCTAAGATTGCTCACTCACTTGGTTGTTGGCACATGGGCCTCTGCGTTGAGCTGTTTGAGGGTCTTCACCATATGGCAGCTGACTTCCCAGAACCAATGGTCTAAGAGAGAGCAAGATAGAAACCACAACATCTTTTACAATCTTGCCTTGGAAATCATACTCTGCAATTTTCTGCCATATCCCTTTAGTTAAAAGCAAGTTACCAAGTATGGCTCACACTCAGTGGAAGGAAATTAGTCTCTGCCAGACAAAGGTATGTTAAAAAATTTGTGGGCAGATTTTTTTTTTTTTTTTTTGTAGAAAAAGGGTACAACATAGGGAGGGGAACATCACACACTGCGGCCTGTTGAGGGGTGGGGGGAATGGGGAGAAAGAGCATTAGTACAAATATCTAATGCATGCAGGGCTTAAAACCTAGATGACAGGTTGGTAGGTGCAGCAAACCACCATGGCACATGTGTACCTATGTAACAAACCTGCACATTCAGCACACGTATCCCAGAACTTGAAGTAAAAAAAAAAAAAGAAATGGGGTCCAGCTATCTTGCCCAGGCTGGTCTCAATTCCCGGGCTCAAGCGATCCCCTCATCGCAGCTTCCCAAAGTGCTGTGATTATAGTTGTGAGCCACTGTGCTAGGCCTGTGGGCAGATTTTTAAAACCATCATAGTGTACACTGAAAATTCAAAAGAGTTGTATTAGTCTGTTCTCACACTGCTATAAAGAGATATCTGACACTGGGTAATTTATAAAGGAAAGTTTTAATTGACTCACAGTTCCACTTGGCTGGGGAGGCCTGAGGAAAATTACAATCATGGCAGAAGGGGAAGCAAGCATGTTTTACATGGTGGCAGGAGAGAGAGAGAGCATGAGCGTGTGTAAGAGGAAATGTCAAACACCTATAAAACCATCAGATCTCGTGAGAACTCACTCACTATCACAAGAACAGCAGGGGGAAACCACCCCCATGATCCAGTCACTTCCCACCATATCCCTCCCTCAACACATGGGGATTATGGGGATTATAATTTGAGATGAGATTTGGGTGGGGACACAAAGCCAAAACCATATCAAGAGTCTACAGAATAACTGTTAGAATTAAAAGTACATTTATTAAGAGCACAGGGTACAAAGCACACACACTAAAATCAATTGCATTTCCATTTAATAGTATCAATTACTTAAAAAATAAAATGTACAAAATGATACTATTTATAATAGCATGAAAAAATCAAATACCTAGCAACAAGTACAATTAAAGCTAAGAAAGTTGTCTACATGGAAAACTATGAAACATTTAGAGAAATTATAGACACTGAATTGAATTTATGAAATTAAATAACTAGCTATATATTCTTCTAAATACCATCCAATTAAAGATCCTCAGCTACAAAATGAATTGCATCTTTTGCTAAAGGTTAAAGAAACTTGTGTGTGAAAGCAAAAGAGAAATCTCTATCATCCTCAATTTTCTTTCTTTGGCCTACAAGGTTTATTTCATAACTGTGCCAAGTAGTCAGCCTCCTATGGTTTTTCTGGATCTCCTGATGTTCTACTAATGTTGTCTCTGTTATATCTGGAAGCAACTGGCTTTCCATTTCCTTGGCCTGTTACTTAGGTTTTATCAAAATCTTTCCTTATCTTTTTTCCTTCACTGTAGTTCTGGCAGATGTTTAAAATAGATAGCAATAAAAATAAATCTAAACTAAAATCAAAACCCAATTTAAAAAATTCAAAACCATAAAGACAAGCAAGTTTAGAAAATTCAAATGTCCAAATATAATAAAGTCAAAATTGACTAAACACACAGATGTCTACTCTTCTTCTGACCCTACCTAAGAGATCTCCATCTTGAAGTAGCTTTGCGTTGGCACAGTAATTATGCCTGGAGTAAATGTAATCATTCAAAGAACCTGTTTCCTTGTTCTCTCTTTGTGTGTTCTAGGGTATTCAAGACCCAGATCTTCCCCTGGTCTAATAATATTGAACTATTCAAACACAGTACCTGTAGTATTTACAGTTTCTACAGAGGGAATGGGCCCCAGGATATTCCTTGAACAGGAATATTCTTGTTAAATTTGCCACCCTCACATCTCACCCCCAATATATGCACAGCCATATTGTATCCCCAAACATCTGAATCACAGCCTTCCAGCCAATCCACAGTCCAGCCAGTGACCTATGAGGTAATTTGCCATGAAAATTTGTCATCAAATATGGCAACACATATGAAGAATTTCTTCAAATATTCTTCCACCCAATAGTTATACTTCTGGAAATTTATCCTACATATATACTTGTAAATTTTACTTATAGGCATTTAGACAAGAATATTAATTTTATTAGAAGCATTATTTATAGGAGCAAAAAATTTTAACTACATATAATTCAATAAGGGACAAGTTAAATGCATTGTAACTTTACAATACAGCTGTTGAAAAAAAGACACAGATTAATATGTTGCTTTCACTCTGTCACGTTTGCATGCATGGTATAAATGCCTCCTTCTCATGGGGAAGTTTGAGTTCTTCACTGCAGGTTTTGTCTTCCCCAACCCTAACCTCAGCTAACTTCTGGATTAATTAATTAATCCATTTATGTCTAGTGTTCCATCATTGGGATGCTAAGGTTGTGGGGGTTATTTATGTCCTACTGCTCAAGGTCATTGCCAAGGTTTGATTTTTCAAAAAAGAAATTTGCAACCTTTGGTATGAGTGGGTTAATCTTCTTTGTAGTATAAGACGTTAGATACGACTTCTATCTTTGGGAGCCTACTCTTGCCTGTTAGCCTTTTCCAAAACAGACAAAAAATTATTTTTAAATATTAGAACTAGAAATGAAACCAACTGGGAAAGCTGTTTGTTGAGGTCAGAGCTTTTGGAGAACTGAACAAACACTGGTGAGGAAGCAAGGCAAAGTGTTTGACCAGGCAGATCAGATCAGTTCAGACTGGTGGTGAATTTGCTTGATAGATCTCATAACCAGCCTATTCTCACAACTTAAACTTTTCTTCTTGGAAAAACCTCATGCATCTGAAATTCTCCCACTGTGTTCCTACTCTAGGTGGTAGAATGTCTAGTGTTATTAACTTGGCAAGAAAGCTATGATTGACACCACTGAGCTCACATGAAGAGTCAGACCCTACTTATCCCAAAGGCTCACCTCCACCCACTTTTGGAGGATTCTACTTAGTTCACTCTTTTTTTTTTGGGGGGGGGCAGATATTTTGGAATATTAAATACTTGACATAACCAACATATCAGGATGAGTATTGTTCTTTCACAAGGGATATATGAAGCTCTTAGAGAAAACCCAAATTTTTTTAATGTAAAAATTTCAGCAAACCTCTTTTTATTTAGGCATAATTGAGCAATGGGTTAAGAAGTTATAAGCCAAGCACTCATTTTTTTTGAGGGGTGGAGGGAGGGACCGGCTTGCAAGTCTACTTAGCTTATGGCACATTGCAATAAAAATATTTGCTCAAGTTACTGAATTTAGACTTTAATGAATTGAGTTATTATACTTTGAAGTTTTGCTTAAGTAAGATTTTATAGGAAAGCTATATTTACAGTAATAAATGAATAAAACATTTAATAAAAGACAATTCTTCTGGAAATCTGTAGTGATTCCTTATTGCATATAGGCAATCAGGAACTAACTCAAGCTCCTCTGAAGTCTCAACACCTTTGCTCATGAAGTTCCTCTCAAAAGCCACCAACTCTGTCAAATTTCCATGATACTCTTCATCACAATTTATCATTTCTTTCTTTATCATGCTAATATCTTTAATTCGGATTTTAGCTATTTTCCCTGTTGTGCATATTTCCCTGTTGTTGAGATTGATCTGAAGATTTTCCTCATTGTAGTGTTACTGTGTTTTGGAATTATAAAATGACTTGGAGTGTGTTTCCTCTTTTCCTGTTTTCTGGGTGAGTTGGTTTAGCATTGCTATATTTTCAGGGTAGGCTAACTGCTGTTAAAAGCAACAACAACAACAACAACAACAACAAAACAAAACCCCTCAAATCTTAGTGGCTCGACAATATAAGGGTTTATTTCTCCCTCATTTCCTACTCACACTTCAGTATTGGTTATGGATGGGGATGGGGGAGGACTCTGCTCCATATGGTCATTGAGGGATCCAGGCTTCTTACATTTTAGAGGATCTATTATCCCCTAGGGCTTCAGAGTCCTCCTCTGGGTCCTCTGCATTTAACAAAGGAAGAGACAGAGAGTGATAGATCATACAAGAGACTTTTTTAATAGTGACTAGGCCTACAGACAGCGTACATCATCTCTAACCCACATCCCATTGGCGAGAACCCACTCACATGACCACACTTAAATGCAAAGGATGCTGGGAGATATAGATAGTTTTGTGCTCCAGTGGAAAAGAAAATATGATTTGGTGATTACATAGCCTTGTCTCCAGTGATCTCTTCTTCTGGTAGGGAAACATCTGCTTCCCCTTCTTTCCACACAAAGAACATACTCACCTTTTCCACAAGGAAAACAACCCTAAGTCCCACAATGTCACATAATCTAGCTCAAAATACATGATCTCTAGGTGATGTGCAGCCTCTCCTTCAGTTTCAGATACGGCTTCTCATGATCTAGCAAGCTATCACCTAAAAAGCCAAGTGGTCTGTAGGCCGAACACACAGTACTGTAGCAGCAGAGCAAGGATAATTTGTTATTTCTTGTTTCTTGACTCTGTTTGGTAGATCTCATCTATAAACTACCTAACTCTGGTGCTTTCTTTTTGGGAAGTTTTAAACTTCTGACTCAATTTCGATAATGTTCACATAAAAGATTAGCTTTTCTATTTCTTCTTTAGTTGAATTTAGCAATTTATAATTCTTCTAAGAATTTTTCCCTTTCCCTAAGCTTTTACATTTGTCTTAAAGTTAATAGTATTTTTGGGTTATCTTTTAAATCGCTGCTTCTTCTTTTTCCCTTTTGGTATTCCTACTATTGCCCATTTGTGCCATCTCACTTTTCTAGTTTTTCTACTTTTTTTCTAGATTGGTCTTGCCAGAGATTATTACTTTTATAAGTGTTTTCATAGAACCAAATTTTGACAGTGATGATCCTCTCTTCCCAATGTTTTCTAGATCACTAATTTCCTCTTATATTTATTACTTTCTTAGGGAATATTCTTTTCAAACTAATTTTGTAAGTTGGATGATTATCTTACTAATTTTCAGCCTTCCTTCTTTTTACTACATACATCCAAGGCTATGATTTTTTTCGAAGCACTGTTTTAGCTGAATTCCACAATCCTTCTAATCATGTCATTACATTGTTCTCAGCATTTTAATAATTTTTATTATGTTTTTTCTCTGCCCATGAAATATTAGGAAGTTCCCTCTTCCTGAAAATAAATGGAGTTTTAAAAGTTATTTAGTTACTATTCATTCACTACCTAATTGCAATGAAGTCAGTGTGCGGTATGCTATACTATATCAGTTGTACGAAATTTGAGACTTCGGTTTAAACCTGAAATTTGAAAGTTGTAAACTGGCTGAGCACGGTTGCTTATGCTTGTAATCCAGCACTTTGGGAGGCCAGGTGGTATAGGATTACTTGAGGCCAGGACTTTAAGACCAGCCTGGGCAACCGAGTAAGACCCAGTCACTATAAAAAATTTAAAAAAGAAAAAATTAGCTTTGTGTGGTGGCACATACCTGTAGTCCCAGCTACTTGGGAGGCTGAAGTGGGAGAATCACCTGAGCCTGGAAGAATTGTGGGGACCGTTGGGTGATCACACAACTGCACTCTAGCCTGGGCGATAGAGTGAGACTCTGTTTCAAATTTAAAAAAAAGAAAGGAAGGAAGGTAGTTAGTTGAAACTTATTTTATAGCCTACTATGTAATTTTCATAAAGAGTAGTATATGCCTGAGAAGAATGCATATTCTGCAGTTGCTGAGTGAAATTTTCTACATATGTTCATTATTTCAATATTGTTAATTATATTTTTAAAATCTTATGTATTCTTACTGACTTCTGTCTCCTGCCTCAGCCTCCCCGAGGAGCTGAGACTGTAGGCTGACGCCACCGCACCCAGCTAATTTTTGTATTTTTAGTAGAGACAGGGTTTCACTATGTTGGCCAGGCTGATCTCGAACTCCTGATCTCAAGTGATCCGCCTGCCAAAGTGTTGGGTTTACAGGCATGAGCCACCGTGCCCTGCCAGATGAATATCAAAAACACATTTCTTCTTCCCGGCTGAGTCAAGCCTTGAGAAGCTAAGTGTGGATTAAACATCGCTTCACTGTTCACCTTGACTGGGTGCTCTTGCGCAAGGCACAGCCTTATCAATGTGTGCAGAGCCTGTGCCTGCTTTAGCATTTGCTTATCTTTTGGGATTTGCTCTTCCTCACAGATTCTAGCCTCTCACAATTACTTTACCTTTTCTACCAGGCTCAGCCATGTATTTTTTAAATGCTTTAAAAAATTACATTCATCATTTTTAAGTGTTATGCCCTGGGAATTTTCCTCTGAATACCAGATCTATCAAATTGTAGGAAACTGCAGTTACCTCACTCATTTTCAATTAGGTTCACTCGTTCAACAAATATTTACTGAAGAAGCCCTTTATGAGTTGCTGTGCTTGGAACTAAAATACGATGGTACAGAAAGCGAAGTCCCTGTCTTTGCAAAACCTATGGTTGAGTCGTCCTTTTTCATTTTCTGGGTGTGTTTTTCTTCTCAGCGATTGCACCCTCCTGGAAGGTTTTCCTCCGGAGAGAGTGGGATCACAAGCAGTAAGAGCATACACTAACCTTAAAACCCCTCTCCTTCTAAGTGTTTTCTAATAAGTAGAACACATTTGTGTGCCTTGGGAAACCACACAAAACTAAACTGAGGAATGGTACTTTGCTAATACCAACCTTCCGCCACACATCTGTTTTGAATAAACGAAGGACCACTCTCTAAGACAGTCCATTTTCCAAAGGGAGGAATTTGTTTGCTTAGAAACGGCAACATTCCACCTCCAATCCCACTGTCGCCACTATTTCCGGGGGCTATTTTACAAACTAGCCAATCAAGTCTGGGCTATGTAAATATTCCAAGGATATAATCCAGCGGATTACTCTTCTAACTTTCCCCCTGGTACTTTAATTCAACAGCCTTTTCTGCTGCTCCGATTGTCGCTGTTGGTGGGTTTTTACCACCATTTGCTGAGACCACTTACAAATTATGCTCCTCAGGCAAGGCTCCCCGGCGCGGGCCCAAGGAATTTGGCTCGCCTTGTCAAACCACATCAGAAGTTGTCTATGGTATTGTGGGGGTAATTCTGTCTGTCCAGCAAAGTCCAATGACACTGCTTAAAGGTCATTTTGCCTTCCTCATCCCCACATCTAATTAAGTGGGCAGTCTGCTGACTGCAGGCATGTAGTGGAGTGGGGTGGTCACATGCCAGTCCACTTTTATTAAAGTTTGGTGTTCTGTCTCAATCATTTTCCATAGCAGGACTTCTGCGTATTCCCTGCAAAATAGGAATCTAAAGAGCCCTTTAGGCTCTTTTCAGAGTCTCCTCTTTGCTTTGACTATGTCTATGAATGAGCCTGGAGCCTTCTCTTTTGATGTCTCTTTGTTTTTTTTTGAGCGGGAGTCTGGCTCTGACGCCCAGGCTGGGGTGCAGTGGCGCCATCTTGTCTCACTGCAACCTCTGCCTCCTGGGTTGAAGCCATTCTCCTGCCGCAGCCTCCCAAGTAGCTGGAATTACAGGAGTGTGCCACCGTGCGCTAAAATAATATACATATATGCTTTCCAAATGTAGCTTTTCTGGGACTTTTATTGGATCTGTACCATTTCTGTTTTCAGTTCTAGGGAGCAATTGATTATGAGATGTCATGAGGAGCAACTCTGAAGACTCTGTTCCAGCTTAAGGGAATCAGCCAGTCCATCTCTGTTTCTCTGTCATTGAACCTAATTAAGTAGGGGTGTGTGTGTGTGTGTGTGTGTGTGTGTGTGTGTGTGTGGCAAAACTCCAACTACAATTGAGAGAATACCTCAGTTTGGCAGGCTTGAGATGCATACACCTGTTATTAGCCATAGTTGGGAGTGGCTTTTCCAAAGATGATATCACTTAGTGTGTCTTAGATAGAAAGGAGGCCCTGTGATGCTTTTGATAAAAAATCTGTGTAAAGAGTTGCTTGAGGGCCAACTTGAATACCAGACTAGAAAAACATGGTGTCTGTAGTGAACTGCTTACAAGATGTCTGTCAACAATTTTCCCCCTCACTATACAGACATTCCACTCCTCCTACCAAGAAGCAAAGTCTATGACCCCTCTCCTTGAATTGGGGCTGGCCCTCTGCTTTGCTTTGACCAACAGAATGGAGCATAAGTGATGCTGTGTGACTTCTGGGCCAAGCCCTTGCAGGCCTTGCAGCATTTGTTTTTGTGCTCTTGGAAGCTGGGTGTCATGTAAAGAAGTCTGGGTTATCCTACTAGATAGGCCACATAGAGGATGGAGGGAGGGAGCACGTGCAGAAAACAAAGGGAGACAGAGAGGGAGAGAGAGGGAGAGAGAGAGAAAGAGAGAGAGAGAGAAGGAGTCTGGATGATGAGAGTCCATGTGGAGGAGAAATTAGGTGCCCCAGTTGACAGGCAGCACCAACTGCCAGACATGTGAGTGAAGCCATCTTAGATCCTTTATCCACAGTTGAGCCTCCCAGCTGAGCGTTGCTTGAATTCCTGCCCCAAAGAACCACAAGCAATAAAATGGTTGTTTTAAGTCACTAAAGCAGGGTCTTGTAGCCCAGTTGAAACTGAGCCAAAGTTGGCCAGGTGACAGAGTGACTCCTGCAGTCATTTGTGTGATATGTTTGTTGCTGTGGCAGTGGAACTGGGATTGCATGAATTCACTATGAAGCTTGAGAATGCCTTAGAAATAGTAGGAGAGGGCATTTTCAGGTCTTGCTGCCTATGGACCACGTAAAGGAAGGGCAGGTCCTCAACCCAGAGCCACTCCAACCTGGTTTGGGCTTGGCACACAGAAGGCACAAAGATAAAATGGTGACTCATGGGTATAGTGAGATCAAGCTCTTCCAGGGGCCATGCCTATGGGGGTGAGTTGGTAAGTAAAGGCACTAAGGAAGTCCTGGGTACATTTCTAGTCCATACTTCCAGACTAACTTTGCTTGCACATAGTGCCCAGGACTGAGGCTATTATGGTAAATTTGGATGTGGTAGCTCTCAGGACTAGTACCTATACTCTTCTCTTCTTCTCTGTGTCAGTCCTTTGCCTGTTACTACAGTGTGTCTAGCAGGAAGACCCAATCTTGTTCTACCTAGTGTGTTTTCCTGGGGATTAACATTCTGCCCTTGAACTGCAGCCTGGTAGTCCTGACAGTGCTTCCGCCTGCCTGAGTCTTTGGATATCACCTATTCCAGGACTTTGTCCTTCTTTCTGTTCAAACCCCTCTTCTCTTCTTGTTAGACTTCCCTGGTTGTCTGGACTACCACCTGTTGTTTGCTAAAATCTCTATGATGCCACCTTCCATCAGTTTTCTTTACTTCCTTATAGCTCCTGGGACTTGATTTTTCTGCCCTCAGTTCCTGCTAGGTCCTCACTGAATCTGTTCCATTCCATTAAAATGCTAGGGCTATGTAAGGCTGTGTCCAAAAACAGAGTTCAATTCTTCTTCCACACAATAGCCTTTAGACATTTGACAACGTTTTTTATCACCTTTAATCATCTCTTTAGGCTAAATCTTGCTGGTTCCCACATTTTCAAGGTCACCCATTTATGGTTATAATTTAGCTTATCAATATTTTCTTTTGGAGGGAAAAATTTCCTCTTAAGAGATGGCATATAGGAGTGATTCATGTACTTCAACAGAGAGTATAGTAAGCATATCCTTTCTTATGAGAAGGGCATTTTATTTTATTGACTATGCCTATATTTATGTTATTTTGCACTAGCATTTTAAAGGGGGCTCCATCAGGGGTGGATCAATGTTTTATGGGCCCAAAAGCTTATATGACTTTAGGAACTCTTTCAAAAACACAAAATGAAATACAAAATTATAAAGTTAGTTTCAAGGCTTGCGAAAATGAGAGATCCCGAAGTTTCTTTCATTAGTTTCGTTGTAAATCTGCTGCATATTTCTTATTATGAGAAAATAATAGTATTTTCTCGTTAAATTCCCAGGTCTCCTTTACCAGAATTGCTGTCTAATCAGATTTCTGCTCTGTTTTAGCACACCTTATAAAATTTAACTTGTATACTTAGCATATGGGATTGTGATTAAGTAAATTAATACATGTAAGGGACTTAGAACAATGCCTAGCACATAAAGCACACAATGAACTTTAACCATTATTCTTTGTAGTATTTACTAGAAGGACCTTGGCAAATAATTTATCTTCCCAAATCTTTTTGATGTAATGGAGCTCATACATGCCTGCCTTTTTCATAGGGTGATTGTGAGGATCAAATGATGATAAAATATGTGAATGTATTTTGTTAACTGGAAGGTACTGTAACTGAGGTTTCATTTGACATTGTTAATTTTGGAAAGGGTTCTGTTTAGGAAAGAAAGGGAAACTTGACTTCGGCTGTGGTGGAATCACTAAAGACCTCAATAAAAGTGGGAGGAGTAAAAAGGATAAGAGGTGCGTGTGAGGCAGATGCTGGAGGCAGTGAGCTGGACACGTTGTTTGACACCAGCTTGACGTGCAAACCTTCAAAAAGATGAAATATATTGAATCTGAAACATATTGACCTCATTGTACAAAAGAAAAGAACCAGAAGGGTAGCGTGTGTGTGTGTGTGTGTGTGTGTGTGTGTGTGCGCTTGTGGCTTTCCACAATTTAGCCCCAAACTAGGTTTTTTCCAGACTCTTCTTCACCCGTGGTCATGCTCTGCAATCCAGATTCCCAGGCCTCTGCCCAGAGAAATCGTACTTACTCTGGGGAGGCCTTTCCTCCACGGGGTTTCCCCAACCCCTCCTGTCCCTCCCACAGGAAGAATAAATGGTTCCTTTTCAATGCCCTTTCTGTGAAAGCACTTTTTCCACTCTAGACTGAGGGAGACCCAGTTTCCCTTATTCTGCATCTCCAGGCTCTGCTCCAGTGTCTACCTCTAGGAAGGCGCTCAATGAAGGTTTAGTCAGCAAATGCACTTTGAATAGATAACTTTTAAAAGTTGAGAGGACATTTAAGGCCGGGAATCGCAGTTGAGAACGCCTTGCCCAGGCGCATTAGCTATCATCCGGGCTGCCCTGAGGGCGAAAGACGTCCTCCAGCCCCGGGTCTCCGCGGCCGCGCTTGGCGAATCCCGCGGGAAAGGTCCCCCGCCCGCGCAGGGGCGGGGCCTGGGCGTCGGGGGCGGGACCGCCCGCGGGGGTTTCCGCCCCGGGGGCTCGTCCGGCGGGGGCGCGGGAGGGGCTTCCGCCGCGAGGGGGCGGGGCCGGCGCTCGGAGTCCTCTGACGGCCCCAGCCAGGGAATTTCAATTTGAAACCTAGCGGAGGGAGGAGGCAGGCGCGGCTGCTGGCGGCTGGGACTGAAGAGGGACGGGTCCCCGCGGCGAGCAAGCTCCTGAGGTGCGGCGTCGGGGTAAGGAGGAGTGCGGTGCTGCACGGGCCGGGCGACTGGTCAGTGTGGGGCTGCAGGGGCCGCTCAGATTTTTCCTCTGGCTGCAGCTGGGAAGCTGATCCCGGGCAGGAAGCGGTGGCGGGACGGTCCCACCGGGATGGGGGGCGGGGAGAGGGGGGCCCGGCTTTGGGATTTTCTGCGGCTCCCTCTCTTCTTTTTTTCCCGGTCTCTGCCCGACCCGATTCCTGCCCCGGGGTCCGGGTCCTGTTGCTCCGGGCCGGATCCCGGCTTCGCTGCTCCCCGCGGTCCCCCTCTCCCCTCTCCCCTCTTCCCTCTTCCGGGGACCGGGGCCGCGTCCCGGCGGAACCAGGAGAGGCGGGGGCACGGGGAGGACGCCGTCCCCTCCCGGGGTGCCGTGGGCTCAGGTCACGCGTCCGGGCCCCGTGGAGCAACAGCGGGAGAAATCCGGCTCCATCCCCCCCACCGCGGGGAGGGGCTCGGCCGCGGCGTCGCCCTTCAGGAGGAAGGTTTTAGGAGGGGAAGCGCGGGCCGGCCGCGCGCGTGGGGACTGCGGGAAGCCGGGCGAGGGCGGCGCGCCAGCCCCACGCGCGGTGCGGGTCGGGCCGGGTGTCCGCTCGCGCCCGCGCCCCCAGCTGCCGCCTGCGCCGTCTGGGAGCTGCGGAGAGGGACGCGTGTTTCGTGCGCGGATCCTTACAATTCCCACACCCAGGCCATCTCAACACAGATGGCTTTTTTTTTTTTCTCCTCCTGCGCTGGGGGCCGAGGGTTGGGAGCATTTTTAGGTGAGCAGGGGAAGGACGAGGAGAACCTAAAGGAGCGCGACAGGGTTGAAGTCGGCGTCTGGGGACCCCATCCCCAGGCACAGACGCTGCCCCCAGCAGCCTGAGGTCTGTGGTGGGACATCAGTTATGCTTCTCTAGATCGCTCACTTCCCCTGATCACTTCCCCTGAGGTCAAGTTTGTTTTTTTTTTTTTTTTTAATAAATAAAATGAGGTTTGGTGAGAAGAACTCCTGCCTAGAGTCTATTATTTTGAGGAGGGGTCTGCGTATGGAGCCCTCCCTACGGACCCGGGTAGTCTTTCATTGAATTGCCCTATCAACGCCACAGCTGCCCCTAATTTTAAGATCCCTGGGGGGGTGGGGGGGAAGGTGGAATCTAGAGGAGCTGTGACTATATTTTCACTTTTCTGAATCACATCTTTCCCCAGTTTCTTGAACTTCTTGCCTCTGAAACGGCATGTGTGTGCCAGGCGTCTTGTTCCTCTTGTTACTGTTATTTAAGCTGTTTTAAAAAAACGACTTTCGCGGTTTTCCCCTCATTTTTTCAGGCTTTATTTCCTCCCCCACCCTACGTTTTTATTGTTTTTTTTTTTCAACGGAATACAGTATTTCTCTGGTCTCTTTATAACGCTGTTGAGAATTAGCATTTCAGTTGGTGTTCTGTCACATTTCACCTTGGACTTAGCACTTGAGGGAAACCGAGTCAGTTTCTATGCTGCAGGGGCTAGGATTTAGAATTCTCAAGCTTTGAACAGGTTTCAGTGGGGAACGAATAGTGCTTAATCCTATTCAGTTTCCCTTTGCAGGCTCATTGCTGTGAGAAATCACTGGGTGGCTGTTGCAGCCACTGATGGGGGCTGCATTGCAATGCAATCTTGAATTGTGATAAGGGCCAACTGGCTACATCCATCAGGCTGTGAGTTTGACACAACTTTTAAAGAGCTATGCTGTGTCACCTGTCAGAGCTCGAGTGGTCGTTCTTTTAATTCAATTTAAGAACCACCATCAAACTTCAGACATCTATTCTTTGGAGGTTATTGGAGAACTGTACAAGTGGTAATGGCTTGGAACAATGGTGTGGATTTAGCGCTAATTTAATCCTATCCTGTCTTCCTCACTTCTTGGGCAGAATTCCCACTGAAGTCAGTAGTGGTCTTGTGTGCAGACAGACTGCTGAGAACAAGAGGCTGCTCATTTAGAGTAACGGGAAGGGACGGTTTCTTTCCTTTTAAAACATCCCTCTGTAAGAAAGACTTAGTCATAACAGTTCTTTAATCTTTCACCACTAGTCCAAGTAGTTGAGAGCACTTTTTGCAAAAACCTTCGAAAGAAAATTTGGATGAATTGAGCTACGTCCCTCGAACTCTTGATATCTACGTTGCGTGGTGATCGTTTAAAAAGATTAAAGGTGATTTAAAAAAAATCAGTTAACAAAGCTATAATTTCAGTAAAATTTTTCCTAACTTTTGTAAAAAACGTAAACTGCCAGGGAGCATTTTGTAGCAACTGGGTATGTATATTTCAAATCTGAAATTTAAGTCCAAGTAGAAAGAAGCAAATTTAATTTAGGGGATGAATCTGAAGAGAGGCCACCAAAAAAATAACTATCTAAATATAAAAGAAGGAAGTTCAGATATTTCTTGCTGTTTTTCAGGAGATAGCTTTAGGGCAGTTTGCTCACTTTCATACCTGTTCTTAACGATTTACTGACTGCCTGTGTCCATCATTAGATAATGTGAGCACTTGGAGGTTTCCAAATGAGCTTTGTGCTGATCTGAGTTGCTGAGCTAGTTAGATCCTTGGCTTCTTAACGTAACATTCTTGTGGCTTACCCTTTCCAAATTACTAGTTCTAAGGAATTGAGTTTAGAAAACCTAACCAGTGACCAGAATGTAAAAATAGGTATTTAAAAATCAGAACCATGTCCACGTGTACTACCCAACCACTTGCTTTCAACTAAAAATACTTGCAAAGATGACAAAGCAGTCTACAACCAAAATATTTATTGGTACAATTTCTCTGTAATTAGTAATATCGTACAGTTATGTTTAACATCAGGTTCTGCCCTGAATCACCCCTCTCATATTACTGTGGCTGGTGAACTACAAAGGTTGTATCTTTGCTATTTCATTTAGGAATATAGAGTTTATATTTTATATAGCAGAATGCTAAATATTTTTGAAGGTTCTGTTTTGTTTCTGTTTTTACTCTGTCTCTACTAAAAATACAAAAATTAGCTGGGCATTGTGGCGCACGCCTGTAATCCCAGCTGAAGACATGGGCCTTTTTCTTTTTTGAACTGAAGTAGCCTGTTTAAAAGCTGTGTGTGGGCTTTTTATTGAAAAGTGTGAATTGCTACTAGTTTTATAAGGCAAATAAACAGTTTATAGGGATCAATACCACTGAGTCACATTTTGCATTTCTAAAATCTGTGTTCTTTACTTGGAGAAAACAAAAGAAATGTGCCTACCTCCTCCATCCCACCTTTATTTAGAAACATTTCTAGTGGGCTTGTTTTTTTCAGATTCAGAATTACTGTACCTAACCACTGGGTACCCTTAAAGATTTCAAAGCCTCAAGTAAATATTTATGCTGGCTTTCATTCAGCAAATAGTAGCCAAACCCTAATTCACTGCTCTTTTATAGAACCTTGGAATCTCAGGGCTGAACCGTTAGGAGTCAGCAGATCCACTCTTAGCCCTAGTCTCTTCCTCTCAACATGCAAACAGTTCTAATGTCTTTGGAATGTCTGAGCAAATAGAAGATTGGTATGCGATTCTGTCACCAATTCTAGACAGAACATCCTTTGGGATGCCATGTTTTGGCGTAAACCAGCAACTTGATATTATGAGATTTGTATCATTTCTCTGCGTGGGCAGTGCCCTAGACTAAAATCTAAAATGGAGTCAGTGTCTGGTGTCATAGGGAAATGGCCTCCAAGTTAGCTATTAGAGTTATTTAGAAATTATAGCCGGGTGCGATGGCTCACGCCTGTAATCCCAGCACTTTGGGAGGCCGAGGTGGGTGGATCATGAGGTCAGGAGATCGAGACTATCCTGGCTAACACAGTGAAACCCCGTCTCTACTAAAAATACAAAAAATTAGCCGGGTGTGGTGGTGGGCGCCTGTAGTCCCAGCTACTCGGGAGGCTGAGGCAGGAGAATGGCGTGAACCTGGGAGGCAGAGCTTGCAGTCAGCTGAGATTGCACCACTGCACTCCAGCCTGGGCGAAAGAGCGAGACTCCGTCTCAAAAAAAAAAAAAAAGTTAAAGGCAAGCCAAGAAGGAAATAAATAATCTCAGTTATCATCTAGAAATGATTTATAGTTTTTGTTGTTGTTGTTGTTTTGTTTTTGAGACACAGTTTCACTCTGTCGCCCAGGCTGGAGTGCAGTGAGGTGATCTCGGCTCACTGCAACCTCCGTCTTCCCAGTTCAAGTGATTCTCGTGCTTCAGCCTTCCAAGTAGCTGGGATTACAGGCGTGTGCCACCATGCTTGGCTAATTTTTGTATTTTTAGTAGAGACAGGGTTTCACCATATTGACTAGGCTGGTCTTGAACTCCTGACCTCAAGTGATCCACCCGACTTGGCCTCCCAAAGTGTTGGGATTACAGATGTGAGCCACTGTGCCCAGCCGGTTTATAGTTATAGCTAATAGATTTTGGTAGCTTTTTCTATAAAGTATATGTATGTATGTGTATTTCATATGAGAGAGGGAATATATATGTATTCGTGATGTGAAGCATCTACTCATTGTATTTAATAAATATTTGATGAATTAATTCATTGAACCTTTAATGTATTAGAGGTGAAGAATCTTTAGTGAAGATTCTTTGATAGAGTTGACGTAGAAATGGGTAATGTTTCATGTAGAAATATCATGTCGGTAATACTTACTTGCTTTTCTAACCACTGGTATTGTTTCTCCTGGTTTTGTGGTTGGCCTGGGATCGGTGTTGTAAGTTTCTTAGATGCATGTTTTTCATGTCTAGGAGAGTAGATAATCTATATATTTCCATGGTGTTGGGATAGTATTAATTTTAATTAGAACTTTAGAGGCTTTCTGAATTTTCTTATTTTAAAGTGATATCTCTTCTTGGCATTAGAATAGATTTCATGTGATCTATGAGTGCATTCATACTGCTTCTGGATATTTTTTCTTCAAAGATTGCAGTTGAGCTAATTTCATATTCTCAGTTATCTTTAAAATGGAAACATGTTTTCACTTCACAGATACCTCTCTGAATTTTGCATATTTTCACTCTAGCATATTAGAGCCATAAAGTCAAAAAGTACATAGATTGTCTCCCAAATAATCTGGAATAAATTGAAGGATAAGAACAATCTTTCCTGAGATCTGACCTGTATCTTAAGTAAGGTTTTGCTTTAGATAGCCAAGTTGAAATTTTGCATAGATAACTAAATCCAGCATCATGGGGATCATTTTAGTTCTTTCCAGGTTAGGAACTGGAGGCATGGAAAGGCTCCCAAGGTGTTTTGTCACTGTTCATCTATCGGACCTTATTGCCTAGGTCAGGTAGGGTAGTTCATGCATTTAAACCAAATCTTTCTGAAGAGACCAGTTTCCTCTTGCTTTGCTCTTAGGGCCTCACGATCAACCTTCATGAAATAATTTTCAAATACTTAAAAACTTATGTTACCCTTCAGTTGCCTTTTTCCAGGATAATTGTGGTTTTAAAAAGCTTGTCATATAGTTCTGATTACCAACTCTGAAGTCACCTTTTCCAAGCCCTTGTATTTAAGTTTCCAGACCTGCTGATGAGCTTCAGGGCTGGGCCATTATAACAACAGTGCTGAATTCACTCATATTTTTCAGAGTTTCCTACATTCTACTGATATATGTACATATACCAGTAGCTTGAAGACATAAAATTAAAATGTGATTTACACTCTGCCATAATTCTTTGTTTCTTCCTCTTTTTGTCCAGAAGCTAGTTGTTTTTCACCCTAGATTCATTTACCTTGAGGGAGATTATTTGGTTCAGACTCCTGACCTGGGGTGGAGAGTGGGGTTCTTGGGCCTCATGGGTGCATCAACTGCCTGAGACTGTAAGTGAGGTATTGTGTTCCCATGTGCATGCACTTCTGTGTGTGTGCAGCATCTCTGTGTGTGTGCACAAGTGGATGAGAGAGACAGGTTGAGGGAGAAAGAGAACTTTAGGAGCGGTTTTTGAAAGGGTTTTGGGAAACAGAAAAGGTTGAGAACTGATGTTTCAGTTCTTATTTTCGAGATTAGAAGATGGAAGTTTTAAGAGTATTCTTTTGTTTTTCTCTCTTTTTTTCATTTTTTCACCCTATTGCACTTTTCATCATTTATTCTCCCCTACCCTCCATTGTACTTCTTTCCATTCAATTGAATTCATTTAGTTGACCCCCGTTTACCTAATTATCAAGGTTAAATTGAATTCTGATATAATCCTGGCCATTCATATTCTTACCTTGAACTTAATGAATGTGCATTTATTTCCTCACAAATTTCTTTCATGGAATATTGATTAGAAGGAATCAGTAACATGCCCACACTATTTAATGCTGGTTAGACTGCCACATACACCATTGTGACCTTGGGCAAATTATTTCTCAAAGCCTCATTTCCTGTAGTAAGGGGTTAAAAATCATACCTACCTCAGAGTTACATGAGGATTAAATGAGCTAATGCTTATAAAATGCTTCACAGAGTGCCTGGCATCTGTAAAAATTGTTAGGTTAAGAAGAGACCTAGTGAGTTGGTTACTGGTGAATATGTGGTAAGCAGATTTTTTGCAGTGGTCAGGAATAATTATCTGTGTGGAAGTACAGTCTTTGAAATGAAACAGTAATTTCCTATGGTGATCACAAGTTAAAACCACTTTTTAACAATTTCAGTCCAGTATCTATAACGTTTGAGCTTTTAGAAACTCTTGTCTTAACTTCATTCTTTTTGTTAATTTACAAAAGAGCATATATATGGCAAAACAGTTGGAATCTAGTTTCAATAACACGGGGATAATGTAGTCTTTTTTGTTCTGTTGCCAGAGGTAACTGATTATAAATGTAAAATTGTGTGCATATGTTCTAACTTCTTCTCTCTATAACCACAGTAAACTTGCTGAAAAAAGCCTATTAGTGAGTAGAATTTTCATTGATAATGTTTAAACCTCTGCATATGGCATTAAAATGTAACCTTTATAAATCTTTGTGTGAAATATACCTGCACACATATTTTCCAGCAACATCGTGTTTTAACTTGTTAGTTGCCAACATTAAGAAATCAGGTTTCATATAAATATCTTTATCTTAGGCTAGAAAAATTAGATGATGGTGTAGTCCTGGGCCCACTGGGTCCACTGGGTTTATTGCGTCTATTGCTTCTGGTGCTCTCACGCATCAGCTGCTTTGCTTAACCTGTCCCTGACGCATGCATTTTATGCTTAGTTCTAGCTTTGTTCTAGGTTCCATTGTAAGTAATCCTGTAAGGCCTGAAGCATTGATAATCAATAAACATGTAAAAAAAAAAAAAAAAAAGGAAGCTGATGGTTTTGTAGCACAGATTATACACCAGGTGCTGTAATTGGTACTTTACATATGTTAATAACCCTGCTTCTTTTTTGCAGCACCATCTTGGAGTAGCTGGTGTGCTCGTTTTACGGATGAGAAACTGAGGCTTAAAAATTGAATAAATGGCTCAAGGGCACCCACCTTGTGTATGGCTAAAACCCTTGTTTTTTCTGTGAGTTCCAGTTATTGCTTTTAATTGTTCGATGTTATTACTCAGTGGAAGTTGAAGTTTTTTGCAATTTGTTGGCATCTGCAGTATCTAACTTTTATAAAAGACAGGATTGCTTTCCTGATGGGGTTCGCCCATCTGGTTTTTTGTGTAAAGGTATGATTATGAAGCAGACCTGAGTACTACTTTTAGTTGTATGATTCTTGAATCATGCTGGAACAGGGAGTACCCTTCATCTTGTTTTTCAGACTAGAAACATTTAAAGTAATGTTTCTAGCCTGATTTTTCAATATTAGAAAAATATACCAGAGGATAAAACACATCAGAATAAAATGTGGCTCTCCCCCAACCTTTAGTTTCTGCCTTTCCTGTGGTTTTGCACTTTTTGCTTTCATTTAAAGTGCAAATGGCATTCCCCAGGGTGCTTTATATGATTTAGAAAGTCAGGTAGTACTGCAGGGCTTATGAAGAAAAGCAGCAGACCAGTGCCCTAGCTCCCTTCTTGACAGATTTCTGCTCACCTGAGGCAACTACTTGTTGGAGGCCGAAAGAATGAGGGTCATGATCAACTCAGTATACCACTGGAGGCTGTATGAGTAAGCAGCAAACTGTTTTTCATAAATGCAGAATGTTGGCAAACTGACAAACTGTGTGTGCCACCCAGAAGGAATGCTGAAGGCAGTCATGCCCCAAGCACAATGTTTCTTGTGATTAGGTACATCTGAAGCCTGTTAGTAACAATATGAACCTGTGATCAATTAAGCAGCTGACCAATCCTTACCTCCTCCTCCCTGCTCTTGTTACCCAGTAAATATGAAGGGCTGTGGAAGCTCAGGGGCTGCCTTTGCTCACTAGAAGCAGGGAGCTCTTTTCTTCTTCCTCTGGCCCTTCCTTTAAAAACAGTTTCTTTTGTTTTTTTGTTATTTCCATGTTTGTCCCTTCCTTCAGTCTCGTAATGATGGTCTCAAGTAGTAACTGTTGTATTGAAGGTCTCAAGTAGTAACTGTGGCAGTCTGCCACAAGTGGCGCCTGAACAGGGACTATCAGTGACAAACAGAGACCTGAAGAGACCTGAGGGGCACCTGAGGAGGCCTACAGGGACAAATAGAGATAAGTAGGGACAAATAGAGATAGAGACAGATAGGGAAAGATAGAGACTTGCACCAACTTAAAGGAACTAACAGGGACCATAGAGACAGACAGGGACAGATAGGGATAGATAGAGACTAGCAAAGACTAGCAGAGACTAGCAGAAGCTAGCAGAAACTTGCAGGGACAGACAGGGACAGATAGAGACAGGGTCCTATAGGGACTTGAACGAGGAAGGTCTGCTGGAACAGAAAAAATAAAACCAACCAGACAAATGAGAAACCCCGTTACAAGTCTGCTGGCAGCAACATAAGGAGATGAACAAACTGTGTGGGTGCCCTCAAGATGTGTGCGACCATGGAATGGAAGACTGGAGAGATCCGTGGATTCTAGCTACAGGCCTGGTTCCCCTAATATGAGCTGTGAGGCAGTTGAATCTGAATGCGAAGATGGAACGAGGACTGACTGGAGTCACAGTGACATCAACCCCCATGACATGGGGACAGATCAAGAAAACCATGCAGGAAGCTGAGACACTGTTAGTGTCAGGGTGAGGCAAAGACCCCTGACTCCATGTTTGTGGCCATGCTGGCCATGGTTTCCCTTGCGTCTGTAAGATCAGCTGGACCACCAACTGGCAATTAAGGGCTGCACGGCCTGTAGTTGCCTTTCTTAATTCAAAAACAAAAAGGGAGAAACGTTGGAGGTTGAAAGAATGAGGGTTGTGATCAACTCAGTATACCACTGGAGGCTATATGAGTAAGCAACAAACTTTCTCATAAATGTAGAATGTTGGCAAACTGACAAACTGCGTATGCCACCCAGAAGGAATGCTGAAGGCAGTCATGCCCCAAGTGCAGTGTTTCTTGTGATTAGGTACATCTGAAGCCTGTTAGTAACAATATGAACCTGTGATCAATTAAGCAGCTGACCAATTGTTACCTCCTCCTCCCTGTTCTTGTTACCCAATAAATACGAAGGGCTGTGGAAGCTCAGGGGGGCTGCCTTTGCTCACTAGAAGCAGGGAGCTCTTCTTCCCCTGGCCCTTCCTTTAAAACAGTTTCTTTTTTTTTTTTTTTTGTTATCATTTCCACGTTCGTCCCTTTGTCCCATCTCCTAGTGAGGGTCTCAAGTAGTAACAGTAGTAACTGTTGTAGTGACAGTCTGCCACAACTACTTTCACTAGTTTTGGTTTTATTTTCTGGTGTTTTGTCTCTAAATAACATGATTTTCTTGTTTCTTGATTTTTTTAAAGTGACAGAATATTTTTGTTTTATTGTTTGTTAAAAGTTTAGTGGCTGGGCATGGTGACTCGTGCCTGTAATCCCAGCACTTTGGGAGGCTGTGGTGGGCAGATCACCTGAGGTCAGGAGTTTGAGACCAGCCTGGCCAACATGGTGAAACCCCGTCTCTACTAAAAATACAAAATTAGCCAGGCGTGGTGGTGCATGCCTGTAATCCCAGATGCTCAGGAGGCGGAGACAGGAGAATCGCTTGAACCCAGGAGGTGGAAGTTTCAGTGAGCCAAGATCACACCATAGTACTCCAGCCTGGGCAACAAGAGCGAAACTCCTCAAAAAAAAAAAAAATTTATATTTTTGTGTGTAGATAGTTGTTCAAATTGGTGTTTCTGTAGGGGTGAGGTTAGCAGGGTGAGCGGGGCAGAGAAGCACTAGAAAAGCCTATTCTGCCACCTTGCTGAGGTCTGCTTACTCCTGTTTCTTGATTTTTACATTTTAAATGTATTACCTGTTTGACTTTCTACCTCTAGTTAGCTTCCTTACTAATTCCCTCTTCCCATTTTCTCCCCTCTCCCGTTTTCCAACTTATATATACAAAAGCTGAGTCAAGTGGTTTGATTACATGTACTTTCTTTTACGACTTTGTTTTATCCTGAAGTTATCCTGATCCTTATCCTTTTCCTTATTTTCTTCATTTTCTTTGTACCCATCCTTGGTTCAGCTTTAAACTATGTTCGAAACTGTGAAATTCTTGCCAGTAGGATCAAACATGATATAATCTTTTGGTTCCATTTTCTTTTTTTGTTAAAGCTGTCCTTCCTGGCTGGGCCCTCCATCATCCTGGACTGGTTTTATTTCTAGAATTGCTGTGTAGCTGTGTGCAGGGAATTCCTTTGCCTCTTTTTCTGGGTTCCATATTTCTTTCTTGGTTCATTGACAAAAAGTCAGGAGTTTATCCATGAACTTGTAACCAGAACTGTTTTTGGATCTTGGCCATTAAAATCAATATCAGTGGCTGGGTGCGGTGGCTCATGCCTGTAATCTTAGCACTTTGGGAGGCTGAGGCAGTTGGATCGCCTGAGGTCAGGAGTTTGAGACTAGCCTGGCCAGCATGGCAAAACCCTATCTGTACTAAAAATATAAAAATCGGCTGGGTGTGGTGGTGAGTGCCTGTAGTCCCAGCTACTTGGGAGGCTGAGGCAGGAGAATCGCTTGAACCCCGGAGTTGGAGGTTGCAGTGAGCTGAGATCGCGCCACTGCTCTCCAGCCTGGGCAACAGAGTAAGACTCCATCTCAAAAAAAAAAAAAAAAAAAAAGAAAAAAAAAAATCAACAGAGCACAGGCTACATCCTAATTTCCTTAATGAAGACTTCTAGTAGTTGCCCAAAAAAGTGTAAATGGGAGGTGAGTTTCTTGAGGCTTGCATGTCTTAAAATGTCTTTCTCCACTTTCAGTTTGGTTGCTCTTATAGTTTGGTTGTATATAGAATTTTGTTAGTGATTACCTTCCCTTCAAATTTTGAAGGCATCTTTTGAAGCCATTTGAAGGATGTTCTTTCTCTCACCTCAGTCCTCAAAGATACCTGGAACCTCCAATTCTTCAGGCTCTCAGGGCTTTTCCAACAATCAACTTGTTTCTCATAGGCCCCCCACCAAAACAGTAACAGTTTTCTGCTTCCTCTGCTCTGCTAAGTCAGTTACTTTGTACATCTGCTTTCCATCTTCTAAAATTCTGTTGACATATCTGCTGGCCTGACCCCTCCCATTGTTGCTGTTGTGTTGTGTGTGTGTGTGTGTGTGTGTGTGTGTGTGTGTTTGTGTGTGTTTTTGCTTTGCTTTTGTGAATTTGTTCCTTGTAAGAAAACTTTTCTCATTGTCATTTTAGTGTGGTTCTGGGAGGAAGCAGAAATTAGCTCATGTTAAATATATTGGATTTTGGAATTTAAATTGATTAAAAACAAAATTCCACAAGATTGCCATGGTACTCACATTTGGTAAGGACTGCAGCCATAATAAAATTATACTTGTTTCCCCATGCCATCTGCTGGGTTGAACTTCATTTATATAGAGGGAGGTGGAAAAGTCAGGTGATTGAGTGAACATTTAGGGTGCCTGGGAGTGCATGACTGATATGTTATTGGTCAAGAAGCTACTTCCTAGGAAAAGTTCAGTAAATGTATTATATTTTTTTCTTGTGGTCTTTCAAGGAGTTCATTATAAACTCTTAGAAATATTATATACTTGAACTAGACTTAACAATACATACTCACCAAATTTGTTTTTGTTATGTATCAGAGGTGACAGCGTTAGTTTAGATTTATTGAGTATCTTGGTTTGTCTGTCTTTAGACAGACATATTGTTGTCACACATATACCTGAATATTCTTTGGACCAGGCACGATGGCTCATGCCTGTAATCCCAGTACTTTGGGAGGCCAAGGCAGGCAGATCACTTAAGCTCAGGAATTCAAGACCAGCCTGGGCAACATGAGGAAACCCCATCTCTATTAAATAAATAAAAGAATATTGTTTGATTATGATTTGGGGATTAGAGTAAGCTTTGAACATATGCAGGTTCTGTTAAATATTGTAAGGGTGAAAATTTCATTACTAGGTGGGACATAATTAGGGATTTACATTAATGTGAAGGTACGGATGTTAGGGATTTTTGAGTATGGGTTTTGGGGATGGTAAAACAAAAAGGAAGGTTCTGAATATCGTAGTGAGTCAGTAGTGACTGTGAGGTCTGAGGAAATGACAGGATGATCTAACGCCTGTTACGTGATCAGTGTTAGTTGCCCAGTGGGTTTTAGAGATTTAGAAATTCAAATCTATTATGCATTAATGTAGAAGATATTGCAGGGAATAAATAAGGAAAGTATTTCCCCAGAGTATGTTGGTATGCTAAATGATTTGAGTCTTTCATTTTTTTTTTGGAGACGGAGTCTCGCTCTGTTGCCCAGGCTGGAGTGCAATGGTGCAATCTCGGCTCACTGCAACCTTCGCCTCCCAGGTTCAAGCGATTCTCCTGCCTTAGCCTCCTGAGTAGCTGAGATTACAGGTGCCCGCCACCACGCCCAGCTAATTTTTGTGTTTTTAGTAGAGATGGGGTTTTGCCATGTCGGCCAGGCTGGTCTCAAACTCTTGACCTGAGGTGATCTGCCCTCCTTGACCTCCCAAAGTGCTGGGATTACAGGTGTGAGCCACCGCACCCGGCCCCCATTTGATTTTTAAAACAATTTTGTACCACGGGTCTGACAAGAGGAGCAAAGAGTTTAAACTTAACCAAAGTCCTGGAGCAGTTACTAATGGAGCTTCAGGCACAGCCAAGGTCTCTTGTGTCCAGAGTTGTTCCCTCTATACTGTGCACTTTGCCAGTTGAAGTTTTCTTGGAAAACTCAGGAAGTCTGCCAAGTTTTATAGCTAGAGGGATGTCCTGTAGCTTTTATATATTTGTGTCTTGAGCCCTGAAGGTAGACAGAGCTGGTCTTCCAAAAATAGTTCAATAAATGTGTCAACATTTTGAAATACTACTGAAAAAGCAAGGAAGTAAAAGTCCTATGGGATTATTGGAAAACGATGCCAAATGCCTCCACAAGTATTTGAAAAGCAAATGTGGCAGTGGTTATACGCTAGACAGTGGTTCATATTCAGCCTTCGTTTTTGGGGACCATTTTTATTATGATAATCTTTTACTGTTTCCCAGTACTCTGTTTAATTGCTTCTAGACTCTGGTAGAAAAGCTACTAAATGTCTACACTCTGGTAGAAAAGCTACTAAATGAACATCTTCTTTGGAAAATTTTCTTTAATCCACTTCTCTTAAAGAGAAAAGGGAAAACTTTTTTTCCTTAATAAAGTGGGTAAAAGTTGTGTGTGGGAAAGGTCAGAATGTCAAGTACTGAGTTGGGTCTGTCCACTGCAAAGAAATCAAATTTATCCATGAACTTGTAACCAGAACTGTTTCTGGATCTTGGCCATTAAAATCAACATCAGTAAAGCCTACGTCTTAATTTCCTTAATGCCAAGATTGTCTGTTTTAAATTATACACATATGGGAATGTGAATACATTCGTCTTCCGCCACCTCCCTCTGCCCGAAAATAGGAAGAAAATAAAGGTATATTGAAGATATTCTAAACTTTTGCAGCTCTGCAGTGAAGAGCCGTAGATGTGGGCTGCATATGTGGTGCAGATGTGGCTCCTACCAATTGAGGCCATGTTACCTTCATCCTCAGTGCTGCAAGCTTAAATCGAAAGAGGGTAGATTCTAGAATAGTCTATAGATCTATGATTTATGTGTTACTTGCTCTGTGTAGAACACATAATAGCAGGGAAGGATAATGTGGCATTTTTTTAAGGACTTTTTTTTTCCGGTTAGGTTTTTTAAAGCCATGTTCGGTTAGGTTTTTTTAAAGCCATGTGGTATCTGATTATCGAAGTGTTTTTGGAAGAAAGAATGTACCATTATCAGTTACAGAAAAGTGCTCTTCTTTTTTAAACTTTTTACTATGGAAAATTTTCAATATATTCAGAAGTAGAGAATAGTAGTATAATGAACCTCGCGTATCCTCGCCTGGCTTCAACAGTTACCAGTCACATGACCAGTCTTGTTTCATCTGTATTTCCCTTTGACTCTCTGACCCACTCTCATCTTTATTTTGAAACAAATTCCAGACATCATATAATTTTATTTGTGAATAAGTTGAGATTCCCCCTGCTCCCCTTTTCTTGGCATGTACTTCCTGGTCTCCCAAATAAAGCTCATATTTATTACTGATTTTGTGGAATAACAGAAAATAGATCATTTGTGACATACTGTTGTGATGTTTTTGGAGTAAATATCTGAATATTGTTTTAGTCAGTAAAAGCAGTTTCACCTAAATGTAGCATTGTGGACATAGAGAATGCTTTAACCAGTGCTAAAAACAAGGAACATAAAACAAAAAATACAACAAAAACCCCAACAATTTCTAAACCAAATCTGAACTGATCTTCAAATTCTAGTATGTTCTCAAGGTAATGTTAAAGTCGATGTTGTATAATTTTTTTTCCTATGAATCCTGCTTATGTTTATATTAGATTTTATTGTTTTTAGATTTTTCTTTTCCTTTTTTTTTTTTGTTTTTTTTTTTTGTTTTTGAGACAGAGTCTTGCTCTGTCGCCCAGGCCTTAGGTACAGTGGCTCGAACTTGGCTCACTGCAACCTCTGCCTCCCAGATTCAAGCAGTTCTCTGCCTCAGCCTCCTGAGTAGCTGGGATTATAGGCGCCCGCCAGTACGCCTGGTTTATTTTTGTATTTTTAGTAGAGACAGGGTTTCACCATCTTGGCCAGGCTGGTTTTGAACTCCTGACCTCGTGATCCACCTGCCTTGGCCTCCCAAGTGCTGGGATTACAGGCATGAGCCACCGCGCCCTGCCGATTTTTCTTTTTTCTTTTCTTCCTCCCACGCTGCCTTCTTTCTTCCCTTCTTTTGCCTAACATAGTTTAGTGGCAATATGTTGGAACTAGACCAAGCAAAATATTCTTTTTTAGCTTACTGAATTTTAATGGGACTACAGTTATAAAATCAAAGCAACCTGTTTGTATATGGTTCTGTCTGGCAGTATGGAGGGGAAAGTACATGCCTTAAACATTGATGATACACCAATTTAGACCTCATTATGTAAATCGTTGGCATTATGGCTGTAGCTGACAATCACTTAATGGTCGAAGTGCTTTTCCTAAATAACAGGCAGGATTTT
This sequence comes from Hylobates moloch, assembly GCF_009828535.3. Taxonomy (NCBI): domain Eukaryota; kingdom Metazoa; phylum Chordata; class Mammalia; order Primates; family Hylobatidae; genus Hylobates; species Hylobates moloch. Next base: position 148,725,759 of record NW_026652277.1, on the reverse strand, counting down.
TATGTTGGAGATAGTTTATTTTATATATTAATTTGTACTTTCAATTAAGATATAATTATTTAATATAATTTCCTTGCAAAGACATTGAATTATAAAATATTGATAATAAGCACCATGTTTTGAATACTTAATATATGTCAGACACTGTTCTATAGGCACTTTTATTTTTAAATTTTTTTTTAGAGATGGGGTCTTGCTGTGTTGTCTGGGTCGGAGTGCACTGGGTACTCATAGATGTGATCATTGCAACCACAGCCTTGAACTCCTGGGCTCAAGTGATCCTTCTGTCTCAGCTTCCTGAGTACCTGGGACTAGAGGTGTGTGCCACCATGCTGGTTATCTATAAGCACTTTTATGTATATTTATTTATTTAATTCTTGTAGTAGCTCTTTGTGGTAGGTACTATTATCCTAAGTATCCTGTAAGAAAACTGAGGCACTGAAGTTTGAAGTAACTTGCTCAGGGTCACTCAGCCAATTAATGGTGGAGCAGGGGTTTGAACCCAGGCTGTCTGGTTCCAGAGCCTATAGCCATAACTACTGTCTTATATTATCCCTAAGAATATGTAAACGACATCAAACCCCGATCCTATTTGCATTCCCCTCCCCACGAGTAACTATCTTGAATCAGAGCCAATACTACACTATTGCATTAGGGTATAATTTAATCATTAGGAGATAGTTTTCATTCAGAAACTAGAAAGCACTGATGAGATTCTACTCATGTTGCTTTACCAGCTTTAGTTATAAAGGGGAAGCGGGGAAATGGAAGCATGTAGAGGATAAGGTGATAACCTCCACCTTACCATCTTCCTTCTTCCCACGTAAAAAAGAAATGGAATGTTGAGTCTATCTGGAATGTTGACAGGTTACAAAGGAGCTGTTGAAGCCTGTGGTTCACAGTACCATTGAAAGGTGAAAATTTGTCTCCACTTGAGTACCTTGAAATGGCAGGTGTGTTATTGGAATATTGGGCCATTGTTGGTAAGTACTGCTGAGTATAGACTTTTGTAGGCGTTTATCCTGAATCTGTAGTGACCGGAATTTCAACAAACCAGGTATTTGATACTGTTTTTTCCCTTTTGTTTCTGAAAGGAGCAGAGGATAGAAAGACAATTGTTCTAGCCTCAAGTCCCAGTACACTCATTAGTTAAGTGTGACGGTGGTCAAGTGATGTTGCTTTTTGTGTCTGTTTTCTCTTAGGTGGTTCAGGTACCCTGAAATAAATCCTAATTTATATGTCTGTTACTTATTCATCTCTGTGTGTGGAGAAAGTGATTTTAGAGTGTCCTTTCTTTAAGAAGGAAAGAGCCAGGGCATAGTGGCTCATATCTGTAATCCTAGCACTTTGGGAGGCCGAGGCGGGAGGATTGCTTCAGTCAGGAGTTTGAGACTGGCCTGGGCAACATAGTGAAACCATGTCTCTACCAAAAAAAAAAAAAAAAAAAATTAGCTTCGGAGACTGAGGCGGGAGAATTCCTTAAACTCCAGAGGGGGAGGCTACAGTGAGCTATGATCTTGCCACGGCACCCCAGCCTTGGTGACAGAGTCACACACTGTCTCAAAAAAAAAAAAAAGAGGGAAAGAAAAATATAGGCGTAGATCTTGGCAAAACATTTGATAAAGTTTTCATGGTATCTTTATATCTTTATGAACAACTTTGGAAAAAAATCTCTTGTGGTTTTTGTTACTGAAATTTTAACCTTGGTCATCTCCTATCCAGGATATTTTTGCCAGTGATTTTTAATGCTAACAAACAAGGATTGCTTATCAGATATACAGATTTCACAGAAGTTTACAGGGAAACCGAGTAAGCTGTTCCTAGATTGTCTTATTAGCTACAAAACGGGCTGAAATAAATAACGTGAAATTTGTTGGGATGTCTTTGAAAGTCTTTGAGTCTCTTCTGACATGTTTTGGCTCTTTGTTCTCCTTTTCCTTCTGTTCTTTGCAGACTTCTTTTCCTCTGACTGTCCTTTCAATTTTCCTGTTTCCCAGGGTTCTGTCCTTAGCCTTTGATTCGTAGCCCTAATTTTTATCACTCAAGACTTTACCTATTTTAATCTGTTAACTCATATCTCTCTCCAGGCTAAGTCTTTCTCTTGAGTTCTGGATTTCAGTGACTTAGAAGAATCTCTGCCAGCATCTCATCATTTTTAAATGAATGTATGAAATATTTTGTGTAAAATGTGGGCTGTAATGGATTATTTTGCATTGACTTAGAATATTTAGATACCTCATTTTTAGGGGTACATAGTATGCAGTAATAGATACTTGTTCAATAAAGATGAGTGGAAACCATGTAAGGGTTACTGGGATGTCGAAATGAGGAGAAACTGTAGCACTTGAAATGAGGAGAAACTGTAGCACTTGAAGAACTAGCCGTTGAAATAACTGAAGGGATAAGACTTACTGGGGGGCAGCTTGCTGAGAGCTGGTGTTTGAGCACTGCCTTTCTAATTTGGTTTTTGACAAAATCTGCTGGAAGAAATATATTTTACATCTTGACCCTTTATTCAGTATGGATGTGTGTATGTGTATATATATGTATGAATAACAGAAACAAGTTTCACAAATTAGTTCTTAACCTTACTGTGTGTATTGTGCCCTGAGATTTTCTACTTAATAATAATAAAATTCCAGTCAATAGTCCACTAACTTAATTTCACAACTCACCAGTGGACTGTCATTGCAATTTGAAAAATTCTTTTTCCATGGATAAAACTAAGAAATTTGGAGAAGGTAAGTTTTCTACCTGGTAGCAGAAGAACTTTTTAACAGTTGGAGAAGGCTGACGATGGAATGGGGCTGCCTTGGAATGGAGTGCTTTCCCAAGGTTTGAAGGACCCAGGCAACAGGCCGTTGGAAGGTGGGAGGAAGATTCACTGGCTGGGAGATGGAGCTTTGTGACCACCAAGGTGTCTTCCAAGCTTAAGATTTTATGATTCCCATTTTGTGACTTGCTGAAATTTTAAGATGATTAAAGTTATTTGAACATGAAAAAGATTCTGAATTTTGTTTACCATGAGTCTACTTTTTTGTCAAAAATGTCTCAATTGTTTTAGAAATTAATTTTCAAATTAAAAAGTTTTAAGAATTTCGTGTGCTAACTGTATTTCCATTATTAACTTACTTCCATTTCCATTATTTCAATTTTTTTTTTTAAACAGAAAAGCATTATTGGCTGGGTGCTGTGGCTCATGCCTGTGATCCCAGCACTTTGGGAGGCTGATGCCGGAGGATCACTTGAGCCCAGGAGTTTGAGACCATCCAGGGCAACACGGTGAAACTCCATCTCTACAAAAAATACAAAATAAACTTAGTTAGGCATGGTGACCACTGCTTGTGGTCCCAGCTACTTGGGAGGCTAAGGTGGGAGAATCTCCTGAGCCCAGGAGGTCAAGGCTGCAGTGAGTGGTGATTGCACCACTGCACTCCAACCTGGGCAACAGAGTGAGACTCTGTCTCAAAAAAAAAAAAAAAAAAAAAAAGCATTATTTAGAAAGTTTTAAATATATACAAAACTAAACTGAATAGCATATTGACTCCCTGTTCCTTTCCCGCCATTCGGCTTTAACAGCTGTCAGCTCATGGCTGGCTTTCTTCTATCTATCTCTATTCACTTCACTTCTTACTATATTATTTGGAAGCAATTCCCAGGCATGTCATCGTTCCATCTACATATACGTCGGTACGTATCTATAAAAGATGAGACTCTTGAGAATACCATTATAATAACTAAATAAATTAACAGTAAATCCTTAATGTCATCACATATTCACTATGTTCAAATTTCCATTTGTCTTTGTTTCTTTCATAGTCTCTTATTTGAATCAGGGTCCAAGTTAGGTACATACATTGCGATTGTGATAGGTCTCTTCAATTCTCTTTAATCTATCGGTTCTATCCCCTTCTTTCTTTTATATTTCCTTGCAGTTTTTGTTGTTGTTGAAGAAATTGGGTTGTCCTATATCCTTCCTGCAAGTTCTGTTTTTCTGATTCCATCCCTGTGTAGTTTAACCTGTGCCTTCATCCTATGAATTGGTAGTACATGCAGAGGCTTTTCATCAGCTTCTGGTTCATTTTTTGTTGTTGTTGTTAATACTTCATTGGTTTTGTTACTTCTTAAAACCACTCAAAGAGTATACCTAAATGCTAAATGTAAGGATGTTTGTATTTATTTATTTATTTTTATTTTTTAAGACAGAGTCTTACTCTGTCACCCAGGCTGGAGCGCAGTGGTGTGATTTCGGCTCACTGCAACCTCTGCATCCCGGATTCAAGTGATTCTGCTGCCTCAGCCTCCTGAGTAGCTGGAATTACAGGAGCGTGCTACTACACCCAGCTAATTTTTTTGTATTCTTAGTAGAGACGGTTTCGCCATGTTTGCCATGCTGGTCTCGAACTCCTGACCTCAAGTAATCTGCCCGCCTCAGCCTCTCAAACTGTTGGGATTGCAGGCGTGAGCCACCTTGCCCAGCCTCGGATTTCTTACTTGGTTCTTCATTTTTAAAATCAGCCTAAGCCAAATTCCCCATAAAAACAGATGGAACCACTTAGAAATTGGGGAAGATAATAATCCTCTGCACACACCACATCCAAATACAGATTACACAAGAATTTCTACTCCAGCTTCATTTCCAAAAAAGAAAGGGAGAAAGCAGCTGTCTTAGTAATTTCCGTGGACCACAAACCAGCTTTTCAGTTCAAGTGAGATATTTTACAGTAAAATCAGTCTGGATTTTTCTAGCACAATGATGGAAACTTTTTGGTTTTGCTAGTTAGATTTCTCACCCAGTAAGCAAGTATCCTTAGTGACTCTATTTTCCCCCTCTTCTTCCTTGACAGTTAGAAGTAGAAGGATAAAAGTGAGAAGATGTGAAATCAGAAAGCAACCAATTTATGTGGGAAATTAAATAAATGTGTTCTATAGTGATCCTTTGAAGGAATTTGTAATCATTTGTTTTTACTTCTTATTGTGGAAATTTTCCTATGTATAAATAAAGAGGGCAGAATAATAATACCATCCATTTCCTCACCACCTTGTTTTTCCCCTAATGTTTAGTCCATTAAGAGATGGGGATGAAGTCACACTGCTATTCACTGGAATCTTCTCTATTTTTTCATTTGTTGTATCAGGCTTGTAGCGTAGATTTTACATCCTTTTCTTTCTTTTGTTAATGCTGGTAAATCTTTTGCTAGTTTTTATTTTAAGGTCTTTTGGCTGGTACTCATTTTGCTAGGTAGTAGAAGATTCTGTGATGAGGTAAAGATGCTGGGATTAGGGTTCATTCCCCGCATTCTTACTGAGTTTCTTTTAAAAAAATAGTTTTTATAATGGAGGTGTATGCAAACATGGAGTAGAATAATGAATCCCCACGTACCCGCCTTCCAACTAATTACTCCCATATGGCCAGTTTTCATCTGTGGACCTTCCAAACCCATGTTCCCTGTTCCATGCTGGATTGTCTTAAAGCACAGTTTATCACTTCATTCACCCTTTTTAAAATAGGTCTGTGATGAGTAAGCATTAAACAAAATGAAAACCACAATACTGTTGTTACATCTAAAAAACTTACTTTCTTAAATTATCAAATATTCTATGTGTGTTTATATTTATCCAGTTGTTTCATAAATGCTTTTATAGTTTAAGTTAGAATCCAAATAAGATCTATATTATGTTTGGTTTATATGTCTCTTGAACACAGTATCTTAATATGTACTTTGTTTCTCTTTTTTTTCTTTCAGTTTATTTGTTGAAACTGTGTTGTTTGTTCTATATTCAATTAATTTGTTGAAACTATTGCTTGCTCTGTAGAGTTTCCCACATTCTGGAGTTTGTTGATTGCATCCCTACCTGTGGTGCTGTTTAATGTGTTTCTCTCTTTTGAATTTCATATAAATTGGTAGTAGATCTGAGGCTTAATCAGATTCAAGATTAATTGGGAGTTAGGAGTATAGAATCCTTCCTAGTTATTAGTGTATATTTCTTAGTGCTTCCTATCAAGTGATACAATGTAGGATTAGTTTTCTTTTTGGAATGAAGAGTGATCAGTGAGCTCAGGTGTTTCTAGCTGGACTGATCCATCCATCAGTCTGATGGGAAAAGCTTGATTTCCCATTAAGCTTTTTTGCCTAATGGTTTTTAACAGCCATCGGTGATTATTGCCTAGATACACTATTTCCTTATATTAACTTTTTCCCATATGTTTTTTCCTGAAGTAATTTAAATTATGAAACATCACATTTCAGCCCTAACTTTTTTGTTATGTATTTGTACAAAACATGGACAGTTTCCCGTTTAACCAGCACACTATTATATTAATCAGTTGACAGTAGTTCTCTAATATTTTCTAATATCTATGCTATATTAAAGTCTCTCCAATCATTCCCATGATGTCTTGTATAGTGTGTTTGGCAAACTGGGATCCTGCTAAGGAGCACGTATTGCATTTAATTAGCGGTTATGTCACTTAAGTCACTTACAATCTAAAATAGTTCTTCCCCTTCCTTTTTCATTCCCTTTTCATGACGGTGACCTGTTGGAGAGATGCAAGATGTTACAGGTCTTAGAGAATCTTTGTTTTTCTTGGTTGGCTTGTTTCTATGTGAGGGTATTTAATTCATTCGTCTAAACTCTGTATTTTCTGTAAAGTAGAATTTAGATCTAAATTCTTGATTAGATTCAGAACAAACATTTTTGGTAAGAGTATTTTCATAGCCAATTTGTATGGTTTACATTGCTTCGTATCAGGCACCACATAATGCAGTTATCTCACTATTAGTGAAGCTAAGATTGAGTAAGGTGATGACAGATATCCCCGTTGTAAAATTACAGTTTTCCCTTTGATACTGGCATATAATCTGGGAGGAGCGAGATGTTGGTACCATACAAATAGTTCTTTGACGTCTTTGACATAATAGTGTTAGTATCCATCGGGGATTTTACCTGAATTATCTCTTTGGGAATAGCAAAATGGTGATAAGATGGGATTTTTAAAGAATTGTGGTAAAATACACATACCTAAAATTAACCATTTTAGCCTTTTTTATTTGGAGACAGAGTCTCGTTCTGTTGCCCAGGCTGGAGTGCAGTGGCACAATCCCGGCTCACTGCAACCTCTGCCTCCTGGTTTCAAGCGATTCTCATGCCTCAGCCTCCCAAGCAGCTGGGATTACAGGTGCGCAGCTCCATGCCTGACTAATTTGTTGTATTTTTAGTAGAGATGGGGTTTCGCCACGTTGGCCAGGCTGGTCTCGAATCCCTGGCTTCAGGTGATCTGCCTGCCTTGGCCACCCAAAGTGCTGGAATTACAGGTGTGAGCCACTGCACCCGGCCACCATCTCAGCCATTTTGAAGTATATAGTTTAGTAGGGGTAAACACATTCACGTTGTTGTGCAGCCAGTCTCTAGAACTCTTGCAACATTAACACTCTATACCCTAAAATGGAATTTTTAAGTTTTATTATTTCTTCAATTTCATTAGGTTGCAATTTTCTGAGCAAAATAGCTTTCCCTCATTAATGTGGGCTATTTGATTACTGTGAAATACAGCCTTTTATTTGAAATGCAGGATAAACACTTAATTTTCCTCTTATCAAATTTCAGAATAAGCTGTTGGTATAATAGTTACCTCAAGTTTTTTTTTTTTTTTTTGGTTGTGTTTCTCATTTTGAGTATCATTTTTGACTTAAGGATTTTTATATATTCAGTGTTTCAGTCAATTACAGGCATTCTTTTTGATGTTCAGATTGTCCCAACTTTGGCCATCCTCTTCAAACTGGCTCCTGTATCCTTTTGACACAACCTTGTCAGGCCTTGGAAGCAAGGAGCATGTTTATTTAAAGGCAGTAGTATTTCTTTTGGGGAATAACATCAAATCTCCATTGACCGTGGCACAGAAAGCATTTACATTATAGGAAAGTGCTACAGAGCACGGTGAAACCTTGATACTGAGGCCCTAATTCAGCAAATGGGAAAACAGCGTAAAGTTAGATGATCTCTAAGACCTCTGGTCTGTGATCTTTTACTACCTATAAAACTGTTTCGCTATTTAGTTATTTTTGGAACAAAATATTTTAAGGGTTTGCGTGTTGTTAAATTTTGTGTTAAACGGTATCTTCATTACTTTCTTCCTATTCTGATAGTTTCCTGGGCCATGGATTAAAGGATTGGAAATTTGGAAATTTAGGAGTTCCCACGTATTTTACAGTTACAAAGTCCATACCCAGAGGAAGTGAGAAGGGGTTTGCGTCCTAACCTTTGCCTTTTATTCCAACATAACATAGCTAAACATTTTGTTGAGAGAAGGTCAACCTTGTAATGCTGGATCAATAAGCTGCTGTCTTGTTTCCTGCAGACAGCTTTATTTCCTCCGATTTGGGTAAACAGATGAGGTTTCATCGAGAGTTTAAATGTATAACTGAATTTGTGAAGAACTGTTTTCTAATGGAATAACATAATACTTATATCATGTTTCTAAGCCTCTGGGAAGTCACTGTCTGACACTTAAAAAAAAATGTTGGTTTTGTAAATTGACTTTTCTTTTCCTAATGCAGAGTTTAATGTGGAAAATGGTCACTCTTTTCAGTTTTGTAAGTTTTTTCCCCAGAATAAATGTGGCTCAGTTTTATCCTTATGCTCCCAATAGTCACTATCATGACTCTTTTGTTAGGCATTAAATATGAATTGCCAGTTTGAAATACTTCGAACACTTACTGAATGTTGGGCAGCAGTACAAATAATACAGCTGCATACATACTAATAAAAACAAAATGCTGTGCCGTGAGAAACCATTTCTTCTCTAAGAATGAAAGAAGTATTATGGAATTCTGTATTTATTTACCAGTGACTTACATTTTGGAGTAAATAAAAGGTTATACTGTATTTTAGTTAAAAGTATTCCTTTTCAGTGTTAGGAGGCATGGTTGATTTGTGAAATAACTTTACAAGATTATTTTTATAACTATAAGTAGACCATTACTTATTTTTAAAGAACCAGCATTTAAAAAATGTGTGAAATTGCTTTAACTGTGAATACTGTTATATCTAGTAAATAAAGTTATTCTATGAATTTTCCAGATGGTGATAGCAACTAGAATAATTTGATTCATCATTTCTGTCTTATTCATGATATTAATGAATTGTGAATTAGTACAATTAAAATCTGCACTAGATTGTCCCATATAAGACTCTACAGGCTTGGTGTTTCTTAAATGAGAAATACCAGCATATATTTTTAGAGAGGTAGTTATTTTCTGCATCACTGTATGAAAGATTTAAGGCATTGAATAGGGAATAACTATGATAAAATTTAAAATTTTATTATATTGCTTAAATTGCTTATATTTCTTTTTTATTTTGAAGGTACTTGGCCTTCAAAACAAATCAAGCTGAAATACATTAAAAATAAAAAGAAATATAAAAATGAAGATCCACATACGTGTTTATTGATACTCTGTTTATGTATATTTTTGTATGTATATACACAAGAAATATTTTTAAAGCACATAATGCTTGATAAATCTCTCTTCTCTGAAATGTCTACTGTAAATTTTTGCAGATTTTTTCCCCCTTGAATATAATCCTTAAATGTTTTAGGTTTTTAGGGCTGGGTGCGATGGCTCACGCCTGTAATCCTAGCACTTTTGGAGGCCGAGCTGTGCAAATCACTTGAGGTCAAGAGTTCGAGACCAGCTTGGCCAAGATGGTGAAACCCTGTCACTACAAAAATTAGAAAAACTAGTGAGGCATGGTGATGCATGCCTGTTGTCCCAGCTACTGTGGAGGCTGAGGCAGGAGAATTGCTTGAGCCCAGGAGGTGGAGGTTGCAGTGAGCCAAGGTTGCACCACTGCACTCCAGCCTGTGCAACAGAGTGAGACTCCATCTAAAAAAAAAAAAAAAAGTTTTAGGTTTTTAAAGTATAAAGATGAATAACATTTTTGAAAAAAAAATTACCATAATTAATAGCTGAGACTAATTTTTTTCTTAAAGCATTTTATAAGCATTTATATGCTTTAGAGCCACTTTTTTTCAAACCCTAGGCCCTGTGTAAGTGAGTCATATCATCTAAGGCACAGCTCATATGTCAGCTTTTCTAAGTCTTTTCTAACTCCCACAAGTAGCGTTAATACCTCTGTCTTTTGTGGCACTTAACCAGGTTGGATTCTGAAATCCTAAAAATGTCAGTTTTCTCCACTTATATAAATTTTTTCAGGGCAGCAGCCCTAATTTATTCATGTATTCCCAATGATCAGCATATAGTAAGGCATTCTGTAGATGCTTGTGGAATGAATGAAAACCAGTAAATGAAACGAAAGTTGTAATAAAGTTCAGATTGTTTAATAGTTCGCTTGTTTTGGAATAAGCAAATACATTAGCTGCTTTTGGCAATATTTTTATTGTACAGAAATTTCTGAAGTGCTAATCGTAATGTGAATTGGCTTATAGTTGAATTTGAGACAGATTGTTCAATGGAGAAGGTAGAGGTGATCAGCTCACAACTTGTGCTTTGCAACCTAACAGCGACTTACCCAACCATACCTCTTTCCTGCCCGTCTCAGTGGAAAAGATGGCCTTGTTTCAGTCTGTGCATAAGTACGCTTATCCTGGCTGTGCCCTAGAATTCTGTCTCATCAATTCTGGCCTATTCTCAGATGTCCTATTAATTAACTCATAACTGTTTTTTTTCCCCTTTGTTTAGACAATGGTATTCAACCCTGGCTTGTACAACAGGAACATTTGGGGATCTTAAAAGAAACCTGGGCCTCAATCCAGATAAACTGTATCAGAATCTTAGAATCATAGTTGGAGGAGATAAAAGTTATTTTATGAAGGAATTGAGACCTAGAGACTTTAGGGGACTTTTCTAAGCTAATGCTTCTAATTAGTCTAAAAACTTGGGGCAAGAACTGTGGTTGCCATTCCCATCCCATTGTCCCAGAATCGTTGAATCCCATTCGTTTGGTTTCTCATTGGCTTTCATCCTCTTACTCTCCTTTTCCCAGTTTATTCTACTCTTTATGCTTTTTTTTTATTACATCCATCTTCTGCTCTTGAAGATGCTGTTATTGTTTTATTATGCCACTCTCTTGCTCAGTAACCTCTAGTAGCTCCTTTCTACCTATGGTGGAGATAAAAATGAGCAGTTCATGTTCTCTCCTCCCTTCTCCCCCATTGGATTTTATGCTGTAGCTAGGGGATCCTTTCCTGTCTTCTATACAGCTATATATTTTTGAGAATTTTGCAACATTCCATAAACTGTACCTGGAATTCCTTCCTCCTTTCACTTTGCCTACCTGGTTCCTACACCAAATTACAGAATGTTAGCTCTAGAAGATTATAATCATCCTTTAAGTCAGTTTTTGAAATTACAAGTAGGAAAGTTGAGACCCTGAAATTTTAAATGATCCCCCAGTGCCCATCACCCAGGTCACAAAGCAAATTAGCCTCAGATCCAGGTTATAACTAATGTCTCTCTGTTCACTTTTCACTTTGAAGATGTAACAGATTTGACCGTTTCTCTCAAACCTTCTCTAATCAACTTAGAGGGTCTATTCTGGCCTTCAAACTTTGGTGCCATTTTTTTAATCATGGCAGCATTTGTGCTTTCTCTTGTAGTAATAATTAGCAGTGACATTGCTAACCTCTCACTTCTGAACTCTGGACTGTTAAGCATATTGCTTATCTCATTTAACCTCACAAGCACACATAGATATTGTTATCCACATTATAGAAGTAAGGAAGCTGAAATTTAGAGAGGTAAAGTCTTAAAGGGTCAAAGTTTAGATTTGAATCCAGGTCTATCTGGTCACAGAACTGGACTCAATACCTTGTGTTGTAATCTTTTACACAGAAAGTTTGAAACATAAGGCTCTGGATAACCGTAAATAGGTCACTAAATGTCTTTGAGTTTTCTACTACATCTATCCCAGAAGATCTCAGTAAATATTTATTGACTTCAGTTGGAAAGATCATAACTTTTGACCACATCTTGAAGATGAAGGTGTTGGTGTATGTCGGGGAAGGAAGCAGAAGGAGGGATGGGAAGTATAAGAGTAGGACTACATTTAGGCTCTAGATCTAGGAAGGAGACAAACGTGTGGAGGTGATTGAAGTTTCTTTGGAATTATATGGACAGCAGAGGTTCATAACTTTCCTCATTTGCTGGTGATAACCCAATATTACACATTGATTCAGTAAGAGTTTGTGATAGTGTCTCAGTTGCCATTGTCATTGCTGGCTTTGCTCACTGTTGTATTTGGCATTTCCTTCCTTAAGTAGTCCTGAAACTGTCTCACAACAAGAGTATTAACAAATACCTTTCCGTGTAAGATTGGTTGTTTTAGCCAGCAGAGGTCTCGGATGCTTTTCTTAGGTGGGATCTTGAACTTTTTCTTCTTAACTAAGAGCTCCCAAACTGGTAGCATGCTTAAGCTGTGCAAGTCATTTTCTTGTGGATGTGGGATGTGTGAATGATTGTCCTTTTGTAGTCAGGCAGTTAGGTGTGAAGAATCTTTTCTCCCTTCTTCTGCGTGTTAGGAAAGTGAAACCCTTAAGCTGTTTAAGCATATTGATTTTCCATTTTTCTAGGATTTAAGTTTAGTCTTGTTTGTTCTTTTGAACTAACCCCTGTAGGATATTGTGCCAGCTTAATTCTTTAGTGATCACAGGAATACGGGAATGAACACAACCTTCAGATAGATTCAAGAGTTGTAGGGTGATCTTTGAAATATAGTTTTCAGGACATTTGAATAACCTTTTTAAAATGAATGCCATTACTTGAAAGCGAGGATAAGTGACATGTTCAAGCCAAACTAAGTGTAGGAAGAGCACCAGTCTGGGGACAAGAGATCTGAGTTGTTCTAGTCCTTATTTTGTTATAACCAGTTGTATGAGCTTGGAAAAGTAATTTTGAGTTTAATTTTCTTCATTTCTTTTTTTGACACAGGGCCTCAATTTGTTGCCCAGGCTGGAGTGGAGTGGCACCATCTTGGCTCACTGCAGCCCCGGCTAATTTTTGTGCCTTTTGTAGAGACGAGGTTTCACCATGCTGCCCAGACTGGTCTCGAATTCCTGGGCTCAGGCAATCTGCTTGCCTTGGCTTCCCAAAGTTCTGGGATTACAGGCGTGTGACACTACACCTGACCAATTTTCGTCATTTCTAAACTTTTAATGAGTTGGATTGTATTATACTGTCCCCCCCCGACCCCCAATATGTTTACTGGTCTCAGACCCCAAATTCAATTTGTTTCTCATAGATGGGAAACCATAGTTAACATTCCCTTTGTGTGGTTAAGAAAATAGGTCTCTAGTGTCAACTTGCAGTAGTATTACACCATGTAGTATGTTCAGAAACTGGCATGCTGACTTTATGGTTCTCCATATTCATTAGATGTTTTAACAGTCATAAGCTCTTTCTATGCTTATGTCTTCAAGTAATTGTTGGTGATGATAGATTTAGCCCTTGAGTTTCATTTTTTATTGTGGTAAAATACATATAAAGATATATTAAAAACTATACAAAAATATGTAAAAAATTTGCCATTTTAACCATTTGTAAATGTGCAGCTCAGAAGCATGAAGTATGTTCACAATGCTGTGCAACCATCACCACTATTTCCAGAACTTTTTCATCATCACAAACACAGACTCTGTACCCATTAAACAGTAACTCCTCTTCCTTTTTCCTCGCAGCCCCAGGTAACTTTTATTTTACTTTTTGTTTCTATGAATTTGCCTATTCTCAGTACTTCATAAAAGTGGAATCATACAATATTTGTCTTTCTTTATCTGGCTTATTTCACTTAGCATAGTGTTTTCAAAGTTCATTCATGTTGTAGCATGTGTCAGAATTTTATTCCTTTTTAAGGCTGAATGATATTCATTGTATGTGTATGTCTTATTTATCCATTCATCTATTGTTGGACATTTTTGTTTTTACCTTTTGTCTATTGTGAATAATGCTGTTATGAACACTGGTGCACAAATATCCTTTTGGGTCCCTGCTTTCACTTCTTTTGAGTGTATACTTACGTGTGGAATTGCTAGATCATATGGTAATTCTTAAATTTGTGGGGAACAGACAGACAGTTCTACAATGGATGTGCCATTCATTCTGTATTCCTGCCAACAACTCATAAGGCTTTTATTTCCTCTACCTCCTTGCCTGTACTTGTTTTGCTCTTTCCTTCCTTCCTTCTTTCCCTCTCCCTCCCTCCCTTCTTTCTCTCTCTCCTTTCTTTGTCTTTTTCTCTCTCTCTCTCTCTCTTTTTTTTTTTTAAATCATAGCCATCCTGGCCAGGCACAGTGGCTCACCTATGTAATCCTAGCACTTTGGGAGGCTGAGGCAGGTGGATCACGAGGTCAGGAGTTCAAGACCAGCCTTGCCAAGATGGTGAAACCGTGTCTCTACTAAAACTACAAAAATTAGCCAGGTGTGGTGGCAAGCGCCTGTAATCCCAGCTACTCGGGAGGCTGAGGCAGGAGAATTGCTTGAATCTGGGTGGCAGAGGTTGCAGTGAGCTGAGATCGCACCACTGCACTCCCAAAGTGCTGGGATTTCCCAGAGTGCTGGGATTTCAAGCGTGAGCCACCGCGCCCAGCCTTAAATTTTTTTTTTTTGTTATTGTTAGTCTTTGATTTTTAAATGTAACGTTGAATAAAGAGGTACCATTATGAGGTTAGTACACTTCAGCATTGGTATATATAAAATTGTTACCTTCTGGTTATTATTTTGGCAGGACTGGTAGATAAGAATACATCCTCTTTCATACAGTTTTTCACAAATAATAATTCTTTTGTGACTTGAGAGATTAAGTGATGTAGTAAACAGAATTTTTTTCTGTTACTTTTCTGTCAAGTTCCAGGCTCGAGTCCGTGCCTTGGGCAAGTTAACCTAGCAAGTGAGCATACCTTGTAATATCCTGGGATGATGGTCACTCTGCCTCACTACTGGTTCTTGAGATTAAAGCATAAATCTGAAAATGCTTTGTGAACTGAATAATGCCAATTGTTATTTTTTACTTTGGCCCACTGAGATACTGTGACCTTCCGTGCAAGCGAGTTTTTAATCATGAGGGAAAAAAGTGAAGCTTTATGTAGCACTCGTCTTTAAAGACCCAAAATTATTTCATTTATTCCCTTTACATTCTTGGGAGCTGAAAGAAGATAAATGCTACTTCATCTTAGGGATGAAAAAAGCTGAAGGAATGATGAAACCCTTGTATTTTTCCATAGCTTTGTAAACCACTATACCAGTCCCTCTTCAAGCAAGACTTTATTGTGCTGGCTAGGGCTGTCTCTGTGGTTCTTGACATGGTAATATATAGGAATATTATATATGATATATGAGACTATATGGGACTATAACTGATGTAAACTTGGTTTATGGGCTTATCTGATAAGCATTTCTTTGAGTAGTTTTCTCTTCAAATGTGTTTTTAGGGATATTTTCTCAGGGTTGAAGCATTTTGAAATTTGCTGTATATTTTAAACAAACGCCTTGCTTCCTCTCCCTTTTATACCCTCTTCATTTTGGAGTAAGTATAGCTATGCCCTCTTCAAGAAAGAATTTCATGGCATTTAAAGAGGAAAATGTTATCTTCTGCCAATGTTAATATTAACATAGCATTTCTTTTTCTGATTTTTTTTCTGATTCTCATTTGTATACATCGATAAATGCTGCCTTCAGAATTGGAGAAAGGTTGAGATAGAAAACATATATTATCAGAGCTTCATGGTCAAAAGATTCATTTTATAGTGACAATTACTGTCTCACAGGTTGGATTATTTATTTCTTTTGGTTGTAAATGTTTACAATTCTACTGAATTTTCAGCTAGTGTGCTTATAAGTTTTCTTTTTTTGTGTGGCAATTCATATGACAGAAGAACAGAATGAGGAAATTAGGAAAGTTTGAACTGTAACATTTGCCAGGAGTTGGATTTAATTTATTATTAGTAAAATTTCCAGTTAAATAAGATAATTCTAATATTTATAGGTTACTGTGTATTCTTTCAGCATGCTCCTTGGTACAAAACTATTCAATTGAATTTACTAACTATATATGATTATCTTGGAGCCTTTTTTGGTACCCTATCAGCTGTTTCTATGGCAATTTTTTGTTCATTGTTATCACTTACAGCTTACTCTATTATGGCTTTTTTAAAAAAAAATCTCTGTATATTTTCTCATTCTTACTTGTTTGCTTACTTTTCTATCCATTAGTCTAAATTGACATTTAGGTAAATTTGCTTTTAAGTTGAATACTTAAGCCAATGATTCAGTCATTTTGTCTTTTCTGGGGTGGGTAGTGCCTACTAGATATTTAATTGTGCTGCATTTTAATATTTCTTACCATTCACTATAAGCTTTTTTTTTTAGACACGGTCTCCCTCTGTTGCCCAGACTGGAGTGCAGTGGCGCCATCTTGGCTCATTGCATCCTTAATCTCTTGGGCTCAGGAGATCCCCCCACCTCAGCCTCCTGAGTAGCTGGGACTACCGGTGCATGCCACTGCCATGCCTTGCTAATTTTTGTACTTTTTTTTTTTTCTGTAGAGATGGGATTTTGCCATGTTGCCAAGGCTGGTCCTCGAGCTCCTGAGCTCAAGCAGTCTGCCTGCCTTGGCCTCCCAAAGTGCTGGGATTACAGGCGTGAGACACACCATGCCCTGCCTCTCAATACACTATTTAATACATCAGACCCTTTGGTACCTCTAGGCAGAGGACCTCAATTAATTTATGAGCAGCTGTTGCTGTGTACATGTAATTATGTTTGACTACAAATGCATCTTTACAAAATGGGCCTAGTGGAATCATAATATAAACGGTTCAGATTAACCTAATTCAGATTAAGAAAATCGTTTCATACTGAGGTAAGCGCTTGAAAAATTGTCTATTTAAAAATGCAGTACATTTTAAAGAGTTACTATTCGAGGATCTAAAATATACAGAGAAGGCTGCATATTTTACTTTGATCTTACTACCATCCAAAAGAAAGCTTACATAAAAATGATTTGTCACTTTCTGCTTTCTGAAGAAGATATATGAGTCTTTTAGCTAGGTCCTGGCTATTTAGTCAGTTGAGAAGTACTTTCATTGAAAACCTATTGGTAGAAATTTGCCAGTTTATGGAGCACTTGCTCAAGTAGTTGCTTTTCTGAGAGGCAGTAGTGAGACCAGGATGTTCCATCCCCAAGGAGGGCCCTGCAGCCCATCTCAGCCCGGCCATGTCGTGCTATGAGAGGTTCCTCTGTCCATTGGTCAAGGAAGGGATCAGGCCCTGCAGTCACACTGCCTTTGCCTCTTGCTGACTTTATTCTTGAGCGAGTCACTTGGCAGAGCCTCTGGTTTCTCTTAGGGTTGCTGTAAGCATAGAGCACAGGGTCCTGGTAGGCAGCAGATAACAGTAGGGCCCTGAACCATTTGTTAAAGTCATTGAGGAACTGCAAACAGTGGTCCTGAATAGTGTTAGTGTGTGTGAAACTGTGATTGAAACTGTACATGTGTGGAAAGCCACAATCCAATTGTGCAGGCTGGGGTGCTGCATTAAAAAAAAAAAAAAAAAAAGAAAAATCCTCCCCTGAGGATTTCATTGTTGGATAAAGGGCTCAGAACAATCAGATCTTGCTTTGGGCTTTTAGCTGTATTCTATTAAAGATCAACTTTCGGCTGTTTGATAGCAGTTAAATGTCACTGGAATGTTTAGGCAATTGCTTTGTAATTTGACAGGCATCTCTAAGTTTTTCCAAAGTAAATGTATTAAATCTAAATCAGCCTTTGACATGTAAATCACATTCAGGATTCCATGGGGGTTGAGGTGGGAGAATGAACTTTTAATTTCTGGAATGAATTTGGCAGTTTAAAAATAGAGCTGTGATAGCTCTAATGTTGAATCCTTTCTGCGTGTTTAAAAAATTATTTCTATAGAACGAAATTGTAGAATGTAAATATAGCTTTTGAAAGGACAGTTATTAATGTGCTGTTTAGCCAGGTGGTTTTCAGAATTTGACTAGTGGAATTAAGCAGGCTTTTTTTTTTTTTTTTAAACAAATGCTCAAGTAGGGTGGGTGTGATATTTTCAAGTTTTTGCAAAACCCTAAACTGTTATGCTTTTCAGTCTTAAGCAAAACAGAAAAAAACATCAGTATTCCCTTGATGCTTTTTCCCAAGTATAGCCCACTAAAGGAGGAAGTTATAAGGAGACAAAGTCTTCTATTTCTTTACCAGAATTTTGGGAAGTAGAGAGATGTTAGGGAGGAAAATACCCATGCAAATATGAAATATTCAAGATTTTTTTCCCTTTAGTATTCTCTGTCCATTGTTACCACTGATGAGTCATACTGAGTGGAAGATGGGAAGGTTGAAACGTTTGCTATTTGATAAAAGCAACTGATCTCCCAGAGAGAATTGTGGTAGCTTTGCAGAATTCTTTGTAACCCTCTAAAGCCAAGTTGATCAGTCATTTTGGTGTACCCTTAGTAATCTGGCTATTCAAAAATGCAACAAGGGTTTTATAGCATTTGTATGTATGCATGGGGATAAAAGGAATGAAGACATGGCAAGTGTAGATTATTTTAGAGTGAGAAACGTTGCTTTAAATAATTGTTACTTAGAGCATTTGAGTCACCTAGTTACCCAAGTGTGATTGGAGGTCAATAATGAAGAGAAAAACATGTATATATAAATACATACTTATCTGTGGTAGATAATGTACCCTGAAGAATTTTCCATGAAACTGGTGTTATGTAATATTAATACATATTTAGATAATTTGGTATATGATTTAGAGACTGTATGATCTTTTTTTCTTGTGATTATGGGAACAAAAAACTTGTGTTGTTTGAGGGCTACTTCAGTGAGGTATGTGTACTTAGACAATGTAGTATTATAGTGTTCAAAGTATGGAATCAGATTTAATGATTTGATCATATATGTAATTAACATTTTCTCTTTTAAAATAATAAAACAGCTAGAGTCAACTTTTTATATAATCTAGTACGTCCCGAGCATCAGACATTGGGATATTTTTAGTTAATTGCTTTATTCCTTGGAGAGCAAAATTGTTGCACTAAGGGATGACCCAATCCATTCATGACAAATAAATAGAACATGGCCAGGTAGGCTCAGAAGGGGAAATGAGTTCTGTACCAGCCTAGAAAACTGCTTTGTGTGCCCATCATGAAAGGCTTGTTTGGAATATACTCTTCTAAGTGGCCTGATAATCATTTTGTTCACTCCAGAAATAGTATTTTAAAACACGTTAATTCTTAGAAGGTGTCGGTAATCGTGATGTTGCTCTAGATTGGTAGTGTTAGTTGGTGAATTGACATCTTTTTATTGATAGTAGTAATGAGGGGTAGATTGACTTCATGTATTATAACTGCTAACTTTTAAACTCAGATATCTAATTTTAAAACATGTTGAAACCTTGCTTTCTGTTTACTAGTATTTGCTTTTTGTCAGGTCTTTTGAAATGATCTCGGCAGACACCAAATAAGTATATTGTATGTTGGATATTTGAATTTTGCTTAGGCACTTATGAGAGAAGTTATAATGTAAAATTTTCATTTTGCCTTCCTTGGGAATATTTCAAGTCCTTGCAGTTTGGTTTTAATTTTTAAAATTTTTAAAAATTTTAAGTTTTTGTGGGTATGAAGTTGGTGTATATGTTTATGGGGTACACGAGATGTTTTTATAGGCATGCAATGTGAAATGATCACATCATGGAGAATGGGGTATCCATTCCTTCAAGCATTTATTCTCTGTGTTATAAAAGTTTCATATAAACTTTTCAGAATGATGCCAGCCCTATTGCTATGACGGTTGGCTCCTGGTGCCACTATTAATCATTGGCTGCATTAAGCATTGGCCTTGTATCTTTTTGGCAAACGTTTGAGTCTCTGCAGGTTTCTGAGGTAATGGGTAATTGTTGGACTTGCTAGGCAACAGCCCGCTGAGACCCAATCTGTTGTGTTCCAGGGGGAGCTATAATAGTTATGTTGGGGCCTGTCCTGTGGAAAGGAAGCTTATTTGCCTTATTGTCAGCTTTTATTGTATTAAAATACACACTTGGATGTGGGTGATGCACATTTAGATGTGAGTCTAACTTGTAAGGCTTGCTGTTATGACTGAGTATATTTCAGATTTAATAGAATCAGTTATACCTGATGGTTCTGGCTTGCAGAAAGAAAAGACAAAAAAACAAACAAGCAAAAAAAACAATAACTCCAAACCCAGCCCCGATATAGATAGAAAATTTAACTTTTTAAATATTTAGTTATCAAATAATTTCCATTTATTAGGAAAAATGTGTTTTTTCCAATGTATTTTGCCTGCTCAATCTCTTACGTAGTATATGTATTTGGAATGAGGGCTGTAAAAGTCATAAGCATTCTTGTACTTCAGCTTATTTAGTAAGTCAGACAAATGAGTTATATAGATAAAACAATGACAGAGTAAGTTTTAGACCAGTAACATGTATTACATGCATTGAGGTACCTAAAGGAATATGTAGTAAGGGAAGAAGTCTGGGAAACATTGATGAATGGGGCTAGAAAAGGCGAGGGAAGAGAAGAATGGAGGTGAGATGAATGCAGAGGGGCCATCTTGCACATACCGTAGAGGTTTGTATGGCTTTCCATATAGACTAGAGGAGTTAAAATTTCATCTGCAGGCCATAGGGATTCCGTTGTAGCTGTTAAGGTGTGGCATGGTGAAAGTAGCATTGAAACAAATGAATAGCATTTGCAGAGATGTCCAGTATGGTTTGTGTGAAAGGCCTAAATTGGTGGTGTATACCAGGAAAGATGAGTTTATTGGTACAAACTGACTACCCTCATAAAGTGACATTTACTTTGTTCAGTTCTCTTTAGCCCAGAGTTTGAGCCTCTGCTTTAGATACACAAATTCAGTCTTGTCAGCGTCTTGTTAATAGGGCTTAGGAAAGCTGAACCATTCCCTTCCTGCTCTCCCCCAAGCAAGAAAAACAAAAACCAAAAACCCAACTCCCACAAACAAATAATGAGCCTTTAGAGGAGATGGGAGGGTATGAATTAGAATGCCAATAAATATACACATCATCTTGTCTACTGTGTGTGTTCTGCTTGTTGGCCACATGGCACATTGTCAGTTGGTGTATTATGGGTGTTGAATCAGAACTGGAAGGTTGGTTATAATGATAAAGCTTATGAGCAGTTCCTTGTTATTTCTTGTATCTGTTATCTGTTTGTTCCTGGGCTAGGTGCTTCCTCTTGTTCATGCAGCTTCAACAAAATGAATCTAGTCCCTGCCCTTGCCTATCCACTCAATAAAGCTATTCTTGCTAGAAGGGACTAAGTTCCTAAATTCCTTCTCTCTTTCCTCATTGCTGGCCACTCTTCAGATTTACAAATGTATAAAAAGTCTTTTAAATAATTTCAATCATAGTGTCTTTAGTCTCAGTGACCTGGGGGCTGTTTGGTATTCTTTTAGGTGACTTTGCACAGCTTTGCTTTGATCCACTTTGTGATGACTTTTGTATACTCTTAAAGGATAATCTTACATTTAGATTTCATTTTGCCCCTATGTACTGCATACAATTTGAAATGGACCAAGATTGCTGGCAGGGAAGTAAACCAGGAAGTCAGCTCATGGGTTCAGCTTCTGACTGTGAGCTTGCTTTGCTGCTTGTACAGTATTTCCATACTTGAGGGGGTTTGGAGTAGAGAGTTTGCTATAGGAACAAAGACAGGGATCAATCTACCAACCTTTGCAAGGAATAGATGACAGACACTAATGAGGACAAATGTGTTTTAAAGAAAGGATGGAGTAAGAGGCAACTCTGAAGCCCAAGGGGGAGTCAGTTTTGTGGGAAGATGATTAATTTTTGACAGAGCCACAGTAGATCATCCAAGTGGAGATGATTATAGGCCAGTGGTTTGGTTTGGTTTGATACTGTGACTTTGCTGATTGATCAAGGCCAGAAATGTACATTTGGGCAATGTAATATGAAATAATTGCTGTCTGATCTCGATCAAATCTGTTATTTTTTCTGAGCATCTTTAAAACAAGTCTATAAAAAAGGCAACAATTCATGCCATAAGTTCCTTAGGATGTTGGTTTCATGATTAATAATAAAATAGCTAGCACTATTGTGGTATTATGCTAAGTACTTTTGGATGTAGTATCTCATTTAGTCTTCAAAACAAGTTAGGAATTGGATTCATTTGTCCCAGTCATACCAGAGGGGAAACAGGCTTAGAAAGGCACCTACGGTCACCGTTACCAAGAGTGGTCTTGGAACTTGTGGGTATCTGGCTGCTACTCTTAACTACTACACTGCATTTCTCCTCAGATAATTTATATAAAAGCAATCTAAAAAGCATATGGCTTAAAAAAAAAAAACCCTGAAATAAGCAGAGTAGAGTGAGGCCTCCAATGAGAAGATGGTGGGCTGAACTGAGTTTTGGAATGATACTCATGGAATGAAGAATAGAGAGGAAGAAGATTGTTCTTAGGAGAATAAAGGGAATTAAGGGAAGAATGGCTTTGAATGCAAATAAAAGTGTATTAAAGAGGAGATTTAATGTTAAACATCAGCTGAGGATATAAGGAGAGGGTAGGAACCAAAAATTCTAGAAGCTAACCTTTTTTTATTCTCAGGTATCAGTTCCTCAGAGAAGGCTCTAAGATTAGTTGGGACAGGGTAGTCTAAGATCTGTGACTACCCAGTGTTTAGTATAACACCTAGTGCGTCGTATGTGCTTGGCATTTGTTAAGTAAGGGAATTATGTTAGTAGACATTTGGGAGATAAATTGAGTAAGACACGGTCGGTCCTTGCGCTGGAAGAGCTCTTGGTGCAGTCAGGGAATTTGATTGTTAAAGCATAAATAAATTACTGTGTGCTGGTGAATAGCTCTCGTGGTTGATGTGGTGCTTTGGCTTGTGCTCCTCCTTAGTTCTGTCATAGAATGGCTTATGATATGCCATTCTACGACAGAGTTGCTTAGTTTTGGGAACCTCTTGCAGCTGGAAGGCTTAGCTGTGCCACACCTCTTCCTTGGCCTGGATACAAGACCCCTTATAATGAACACCCCTCTTTCCCCGCAGCTCTGCCACAATCTCAACCATAAACCCAGCACACGAGTGACATCAAATGACTCATTTACTTCTTCAGCATGCCATATTGTTTCCTCGCACATGGGCTTTTGTATATTTGTTCCTCCCTCTGCCTGTTTTCTCTTCTCCTCACCTGTCAACCTTCTGCTGATCTTCAGAGTTTAGTTAAAAAAAAGAAAGTGTTCATTCTGCTGAGTTTTTGGCCTGCCCTCGCCCTTACAGCATTTGGCTTCTCCTTCCTCTGTGATTCTGCCTCTGTTGTAGACCTAGAGCTCTGTAAAATTATGTGTTTCCGTGTCCATCTTTCATAGTGACTGTAGGGCTTTGTCCACTTTCCTCCTTTTTTTTTTCCAGTGTTCAGCCTAATGCCTGAGTCATAGGGGGAGTATCCAATACACAGATCCTGAATGAGTGAAATAATAATGGCTGACTGTCTCTCAGAAAAAGACAGTTTTCTCCAATATTTGTTTTAAAAAAGGTTTATTTATTTGATATGGGAAAAAAGAGTTAAATACTCCTATAGACATAGAGTTCTTTTCAGGAAAGGGACATATATATACATACTTTTTTTTTTCTTCTTCTGTTTTTGAGACGAAGTCTCACTCTGTTGCCCAGGCTGGAGTGCAGTGGCACGATCTTGGCTCACTGCAACCTCTGCCTCCCGAGTTCAAGTGATTCTCTTGCCTCGGCCTCCTGAATAGCTGGAATTACAGGCATGTGCACCACCACGCCCGGCTAATTTTTGTATTTTTAGTAGAGACAGGGTTTCCCCATGTTGGTCAGGCTGGTCTTGAACTTCTGACCTTGTGATCCACCCACCTCGGCCTCCCACAGTGCTGGGATTACAGGCGTGAGCCACCGTGCCCAGGCTATATTTTTATCTACTGAAATCTTTGGCTTACTAAATAGTAGATGGAATTAATTTTGGAGGGAAGATGAAGGACAACACAGGAAAATAAATAAGAAATAATAGGCCGGGCGCAGTGGCTCATGCCTGTAATCCCAGCACTTTGGGAGGCTGAGGTGGGTGGATCACGAGGTCAGGAGATCGAGTCCATCCTGGCTAACACAGTGAAACGCCGTCTCTACTAAAAATACAAAAAAAAAAATTAGCTGGGCGTGGTGGCGAGCGCCTGTAGTCCCAGCTACTTGGGAGGCTGAGGCAGGAGAATGGCGTGAACCTGGGAGGTGGAGGTTGCAGTGAGCTGAGATCACGCCACTGCACTCCAGCCTGGGTGACAGAGTGAGACTCCGTCTCAAAAAAAAAAAAAAAAAAAAAAAAAAAAAAAAAAAAAAAAAAAAAGAAAGAAATAATAGGAAATAAATTAGGCCGTTAACATCCTAAGAAGTCTTTATAAATTTTTAGGGTAGCAGATGAAATAATAAAAGTCTTTAAATATTGGATTTATTACATAGTAGTCACATACACATGTAAAAATAGCAATATATCATTATTATATGGAAGGAATACTTTCCATTATTTTATGAAACTTTATGTAAAATTGTGTAAAACTTATCTAACCTAGTTTTTTAGGACATACTATATTCATTTTCTTTTATATTGTTTGAGATTCAATACTTTTTACTAATTTATTCAACAAACATATATTGATGCCAAGCAATATTGTAGGTAATGGAAATAAGGTGGTTTAGAAAACAGACAAAAATTCCTGCCCTTGTGGAAATCGTCTTCTAGAGTTGAGTCTGGTATGATGATGTCACAAGAATTTTATCCAGAAATGTGTTTGATTACTTAATATCGACGATATCTCCAAGAGGTTAGTGTTACAGAATTCCATTTAAAAAATATTTTTAAAAGGCTTATGTACAGTGGCATTATTTACAGTTTGAAAGGAAATAATAACCTAGGAGCACTAGCACTGGATGATGATGATGATGATGATGACACTGTTTTTATAATAGCAGTGAACACAATTTACTTACCTGGCACAGTAATATAACTAGATTGCTTTGATTCATTTGAACCCCAAACTTAATTTTGACATAGGTGCTATCAGTTATTTTCCTTTTACAGTTGAGGAAACCAAGGCAAGGAGATTAAATCACTTGCACAGCAGATAAATATGGAGCCAGGATTTGAACTCAAGCCTGTTAGTAATTTATTATTCAAAATAAAGCAATTGAAAGATTTTTCCTTTTAATAAGAGACTTTGTGAAGATTTGAATATAAAGCTGGTGGAGGGTTATCTATATATAGGAGATAGATAGTTCCTATAGATAACTAGGAGTAGAAAGAATGTAGCAGAAAGAATGCAGTGTCACGTTACCATGTGACAGGAGTAGCAGGGGTTCCCAATCTCCAGGCCATGGACTGCACAGCAGGAGGTAAGGGGTAGGTGGCCATTACCTCCTGAACTCTGCCTCTTGTCAGTGGCATTAGAGTCTCCTAGGAGCATGAACCCTATTGTGAACTGCACATGTGAGGGATCTAGGTTGCATACTCCTTATGAAAATCTAAAGCCTGATGATCAGTAACTGTCTCCCATCACCCCCGTGATGGGACTGCCTAGTTGTAGGAAAACAAGTCCAAGGGTCCCACTGATTCTACATTATGGTGAGTTGTGTAATTATTTCATTATATATTACAATGTAATAATAATAGAAATAAAGTGCACAATAAATCTAATGCACTTGAATCATCCCAAAACCATCCCCCGACCCTGGTCTGTGGAAAAATTTTCTTCCACGAAACCAGTCCCTGATACCAAAAAGGTTGGGACTGCCAGCTTAAATTAGGAGCACTACTGGAGCTTGACTGTCTGAGTTCGTCCTTACCAACTAGGTGCTTTAGTTTCATCTATAAAATGGGAGTAAGAATAGTTTTTACTTCATAGGGTTTTTGTAAGGATTAAATTAGTATATACAACAGAATGGTGCATGGGAAGTGTTAGCTAATGCTCTTGCTATTATTGTTTTTATTACTTTTTTTTTTTTTTTTTTTTTAAGACGGAATCTCACTCTTGTTGCCCAGGCTGGAGTGCAATGGTGCGATCTTGGCTCACTGCAACCTCTGCCTCCCGAGTTCAAGGGATTCTCCTGCCTCAGGCTCCTGAGTAGCTGGGATTACAGGCACCTGCCACCACGCCTGCCTAATTTTTTGTTTATTGCCATTTTTAAATAGGATTCCCTTTTTCCTGAGGGTTTTTATTTTGAAAAAGTTGCCATATTTTGGGGTGTATACCTTGCTTGCTTCCCTGATTCATTTTTTTTTTTTGTTTTGTATCAATTGGGAGGTTTTGGCCAGCATTTTGTTCAGAGGGTAGTGGTGTGCAGTTAAGTGTATGTGGGTTTTTTAATGTTTTCCATTAATTGTCATTTGCTATACCTGCTAATAATTAAAGCCATCAGTAGATGTTGTAACCTAGGAAGTCCTGCAGTCTTGAAATGATGTTTGTTGAAATGATATTCTTCTGCATGAGCTCCTTCTGTGGAAAGATCACAGCACTCACTAAACTCCCATGAAGTGATAAGAAAGGGAGAGGTCAGAGTAAACTTAAGAATTGTTCTAAGCCTAGTGCGGTGGCTCACGCCTGTGATCCCAGTGCTGTGGGAGGCCAAGGCAGAAGGATCACTTGAGACTAGGAGTTTGAGACCAGCTTGGGAAATAAAACAAGACCCTGTCTCTACAAAAAAACTTAAAAAAAAATTAGCCTGGTGGGGTGGCACGTGCCTGTAGTTCCAGCTCCTTGGGAGGCTGAGGTGGGAGGATCGCTTGAGCCCAGGAATTCAAGGCTTTAGTAAGCTATAATCATGCTACTGCATTCCAGCCTGGGTGACAGAACAAGACTCTGTCTCTTAACAACAAAAAAATTGTTCCAAGAGCATTACTGGCGCAATGAGAGCTGAAGAGCTGAAGACTCATGGGAAACCCCCGTCAGTGAACTGAGCAACTTTGATGGAAATCATCAGTAATGGCTTGGTCGACCCCATCTAAAGAATGAGCCAAAATTATTGATTGGCATCTCTCACCAAATACACTTTAGATATCTAGCATGAAAAATCAATCCATCAGTCTTTTCACTGTCATTTCATTCAACTGTGAATAACTCCAGTGATGGGAATATCTTGAAATGTGTGGAAGCAGTAGATAGAGGGAATCACTTTGGGTCAAGGAGAATGTAAAAGGTAGAATTGCAGATGATTTAGAACATAGTAACAGTGAGAACGCTACATAGCAAAACTTGAGAGAGGCTGCAGAAACTGATATCACATGCTCAGCTTTAAATTACAGACATATTAAATGAAAAAAATGTAAAGGAGCTCGGCTTTATGTTTAAGACAGTAGAAAAAACACGAATAATTTATGTACATAAATGCGAGGGAGTTAATGATATGAACAAAAATTGTATGAAAAAAAGCAAAAATGCAAAGTGCTAATTCTTGGGCAGGGTGGGAGAAGGCAAATCACCCAATAAAGGGTAACCCTTTAACGTTTTATCTAAGAAAAAAGGAAGAGAAAAATATTTACCATCTCAGATTAGAAGATAATATAAATATATATATCTATGTTAATACTTTTGAAAATACCAACAAAATAGAAACATATGTTTTCCTCCAGAAAAATAGAAAACCTTGGAAATTAGTAACCGTGTTTCCATGGTTATTAGACTAAAAAATAGTGGTTGTTGGACCTAGACTATGGGAAAGTGTTTTCATACTGCCATGGAGGAGAAACTCCCACACTGTTCCAGAAAATAGAAATATGTTAAAGCATTCTTGAATTTTTAAGCTAACATACCCTGGTAACAGTACTGACCAGAACAGTGAAAACAGGAAAATTACAGGTAAATGTCACCCATAAATATATGTAATGCCCCAGTAAAACAGAAAAAAAATCTATTATACGTAGTATATTAACTGTAATTCATTTTAGGAATGAAGAAATAATATACAATTTCACACTTTAAAGAATTGATTGTTAACTAAAAGGAAAACGTAAAATTGTTTTGCTAGATAAAGCATTTTATGAAATTCCAATATTCATTCAGGAAAATGCTAACTAAATTAGGAATGCAGTATAATTCTCTACCATGCTAAATAATGTCTTTGAAAATAAAATCCAACATTATACTTAGCAATATGGTAATAGCACAGATTTTTTTTTTCATATATACACATTTATTATATATAGTTTAATTCCTTGGTAATGAAATACAAACAATTGAAACATGTTACAGTTAAAAATAGCTATAACATTGTAGCCTTTATGGAATTACATAATTGGGATTTTTTTTTTCTCTGCTTCTTTTGAAATCGC
The DNA here is from genome assembly GCF_009828535.3 of Hylobates moloch. Lineage (NCBI taxonomy): Eukaryota > Metazoa > Chordata > Mammalia > Primates > Hylobatidae > Hylobates > Hylobates moloch. Next base: position 148,697,382 of record NW_026652277.1, on the reverse strand, counting down.
TTACTATAGTTGTAGTTAGTCAAAGGACAGTTTCCTGTAAAGGGATTTTCTGTTAAAGTCTGTATCTGAGTATTTGTCACTAAGAAATAATTATGTTTGTTTTACAGTATATATAAATACATGATGAAGACGTGTTACAAAAGCTAGCAATTAATAGCACAGATTTCTTAAGGTCAAGATACAAAATTACTACTTTCAGCCATTTATATAGTTGTTGAAATTTGGCAGTACAATATGACAAGAATAGAAATGATCATAAATATTGGAAAGGAGTAATCAAAATTATTCTTTGCAGTTTATATAATAGACTGTGTGCAAAACTTAAGTGAGTCTGGGGATAACCAACTAGAAAATGTATGTAAAGAAGATCAAGATCATATTTCTAGTTTCTAAAAATGCAAAACTCTGTTTCCTAGGAACAAATCTAACAAGATACGTAAAATCTTTGTGGATAAATCTTGAAACATTGAAGGATGTGAAAGAAGGGCTGGATAAATGGAGAAATGTTCATTTCCACAAATGGGAATGCTTGATATTGTAAAGATAACAGTTTCCCCCCAAATAAATGGGTAATTTCAGTGAAAATTCACGCATAATCCAAGTAGAGTTTTTATGGGTCAGCCAATCCTAAAGTTAATATGCAAATGAGCATGTGTTGAAGAATAGTCAAAATAATTTTGAAGAACAAGTTGGGAAGATTTTGTCCCTACCACATATCAAGGCTGTTGAAACTATTGTGGTAAGGATAGAGAATTATACCAGTAAACCTGATTTAAACGAATACAAGCCTAGAAACTTAATATAAACGAATATAACGAAGCTTGTTACACTATAGGAGCAGTGTTATAAATCAGTAGGGAAAGGTAAACTATTAAATAAATGGGGTAAACATCCACTGATTGGTCTATATAAAAAAAAATCTCCCTACTTCATACCATATACAAAATGCATTATAGTTGTATTTATGGATGCATTACATTTAGACTTAAAGGCAAGAAGCCAATCTTTAAAATATTTAGCAGTAAATATAAGCATTGTTGATGAGTGGGCGGGGGGGGACACAGAGAACATGATAAAGAAAAGGATTCAGAAATTTGATTCTATTAAAATAAACTTCCATACAAGAAAATTACCACAGTGAAAAGAAAAGGTTCACATTGGTGTCATACATTTGTAAGGCATGTTTGAAAGACATTGCTACCTGCCTACCTCACCTATTCCCCTTTCTTTACCAACACAGACCTGATTTTGTGCCCATTTAGAAATAGCTGTCTCATCTGATGTCCTTTAGAGGTCTCAGTGGTGGCCAGTGAGATGTGAGCTTAGGATTTCTGAGAAAGTTTTACTCCTTGAATATGGGGTCCGGTCTTTCTTCCCCCACCCTTGAAGTGGACATAATGTTTAGAGCTGCAGCAGCTGTCTTGCAGAGGTGAAAATGAGGCTAGTGTTAAAGACGGCAGAGCAGGAGGGCAAACGGAGGCTAGTTTCTTGATGACATCCTTGACTGTGTACAACAGCCATGGCTTGCCTGCTCCTGTACTTGTAGTCAGAATGTAGTTGGGTCTATTCTAGCTAGGCCTTTAGGTAGCCTTGGCCAAGTGGCAGTCCTGTTGAAAATAGCCTATATGCTACAAGGATTAAAAATCTAGATTATATGAACAACTGTTACAAATTAATAAGAAAAAGGCAGATAACCTAGTAGCAAAATAGAGCATAATTGTACACAATCCAGAGAACTGGAAACTCAATGGCCAATAACCCTGAGTCTTACTAGTAGTTAGGCAAATGTAAGTTAAAATAGAGACGTTTTAATAACCATCATAATATGAGTATAAAAATACCAGTGTTGGGGAAGATTCATTATTGGTGAGAGCCTAAGTTGGCATAACCATCTTGGAGAACAGTTTGGCAGTGTAAAACTGACCATACCATACTAGCTAGCAATTGCACTAGGTATGAACTCTCGAGATTCCTGTACCTGTAGGTGAAGGGAAACTCAGAAGGCATGCTTATTGACACATTGATAATAGCAAAATGTTGGAACCAACCTATCCTTCAATTAGGAAAAATAAAGTATACTTTATAATGAAGTACTGTATAGGAGTTAAAATGAGTGAGCTGCATATGAACTACATAGAGCTACATATATTAACATAATGTACTAAAATACAAAAAACTATGAATATGGTGAGAATTTATATAAAATATGAAAACAATAATGAAACTACGTGAAGTACTGTTACCATCCATTGAGAGATGTGCAAACTCTGATAAATGATTTCTACTCATCAGTGAATTTTCTGGAAGCCTAAAAATTGATTTTTAAAATCCAGCCAATGTTAGTTTGTTTCATTCCCAACAAGGTTTTACCTGCTGGGATACTGAAACCACTGAGCTGCTCCTAGTCCAGTGGTATAATGTTAAAATTTAAAGCACTTTGCAAAACATATTCATGTATGTTTTTATTTAAGTATTTTAATAACTTTATGAGATAATATGACAGGTAGGATTTTTATTGTAACTCAAATTAAGTGATGGTAGTTGGACTTGAACTTACCTTTTCCGACGCCTAGTTTAGTTCTTTTTATAATAGTTTCATAGTGTTTTTCCAACACACAATTTAACGTCTAGGTACACTTCATTTATGCAGCAGATTTATGGCTGAAAAAGTCATGTGCAAATAAGTGTTTAGAACAAGTGTTATTTTAAATATAACTATAGTGGCTTTCTAATTTAAGAGACCCAATGGTGAGTCAAATAATGGCTTACTAATTTATTGCCAGGTTTTTGTGTGTGTGTGAATATAGTAGCGCTTTTTTTTTTCTTTTGGAGACAGAGAGTCTCCCTATGTTACCCAGACTGGAGTTCAGTGGCATGATCTCAGCTCACTGCAACCTCTGCCTCCTGGGCTCTAGTGATTCTCGTGCCTCAGCCTCCCGAGTAGCTGAGATTACAGGCACATGCCATCACCTTAGTATGTACAGGAATCATCCTGGGAATTTATGAAAAACACAGATTCTCTGACCCCGTTGTTTCTCTCTGTTATTATGTTGGTTTGTTAAGGGCTGTGAGTTTTTCTCATTCATTTTGGTATTCTCCACAGTGACCAGCCTGGTGGAGTGTGTGTGTGTGTGTGTTTCCTTATTAAATGCTTAATAAATATTTGCAGGATGATTTCAGGAAGAGCTTTCCAGAAGCGAATACCTGAACAAAATGAATACTGTGTTAATTGTTGATGGAGAATACTAGAAATAATTCAATGCTCTTTCTAGTGTGTGCTGAAATTGGTTTTCAGTTAAGCTGTTAAGCATTATTTTTGAAACATTCTTTTTACTGGAAAGATCATTTAAAAACATGATTATTTTAAAATTCCACAGAAGAATTTTGCTGGAAAAGGTATAACAGAAAATAACTGAATGGAAAAAAATCACATTGTTTCAAACAATTATCCCAAGCCAGCTTGGAAGTTACAGTTCTCTTCTCAGAGAAGATTTCTTTAGCCACAAGCTACTGGGAATTGTTCAGCCCGTTGGCAGCTACACGGAACATTGCCCTTTTCACCCTGTCCAGCACACAAACCTAGACGATTCATAGCTGGAACCTATCTTCAAGAAAGTGATGGCTTTATTGAAGCCAAATGTCCAGACTTTTTCATTTAGACACATGAAGGACCTTCAGTGCTTTTGCCATATAAAAAGTGAACCACAGAGACATTCTTAAAAACAACACCAGGAAACAAATAAAACACCTGAACTTACTGTGTGCAAATTAGAGATGCAGACATAGCCTATTTGGCAGTAAGTACATCTCTCTGTCTTGCTCATTCTGTCCCTCTTCAGTACTAGCTGTGTGCTTTTTAATATAGTAACTGTACAATAAATATTAGTTGAATGTAGGTGGAAGTAGGATGAGAATGAACAGAAATCAGTGACAATTCTATACTTTTCATCTCTTTTGTTTTTTAGAAGAGTCCAGTTTTGTTTTAAGATGAGTGTTCTAATAGGGTGAATTTAAAAATGTAACAGTAGTAAAGAGATTCCTTAATTGCCCGTTTAGTTTGATTTGAAGTAAATCTTCCCCAGGCTGAAGTTTTCTACTGTGGGCCAGGAAACCCATGTTTAAACTGTGAACTTGAGTACTTTATCTTCTTATGCCAGACCTCTGGATAATGTTGGCCCAGTTGTTCTGTTGTTGTTTACTTATTCGAAAGTTATTCTTGTGAAGATGTGGACCATTAACTCAAGAAATCTGTGTTTTTACTTTTTGGTGATTGTCTTACAGGCTATTTTATTATAGTGATGAACAGCACACAAAACTCCTTCAGACCCTCCCGAGTGAGTTTCCAACACAGACTCTTTCTTCTTGCTCTTTCCTCAGATGCTTTCTCATAAGTAGTATCTATTACAGATGTACTTTGATGATGCTGATAAGCTGATAAACAATAATGTGAAATCTCTTTGATATTCTGTTTTGTTTATGGAGATGAAAGATAGCCTGGTTTACTAACATTTTGTTAAGGCAAGCAGGGAATGAAAGCATGTTTACAGTTGGTTCCTGCTCCACTATGCAGTTTATTTAAGTTGGAAAAATTATCTAAAATAACAAGATGTGCCTTTTGTACCTAGATATAGGCAAGCAGGTCTCTTTACCTGCCAGACATCCAAACATTTTCCTTTGAATTTCTATTTTGAATTCCTTGGTTTGCTTTCCGGATTTCTTCCCTGTGTAATCTATAGGCTTTGTTATGCTGGAATAATTTAAAGTGTGCCTTGGAAAAGAAGTTCTGAATTTGAGCATATTTTACATTAGTGTTTATGTTGGACTCTGACTGAAAAATACTCTTTTATCTTCTCTTGAATCAAAGTGTAATGAGTCTTGTGTAATTGAATCGAGGTTCCTTTGCTTATCATTTTTGTGTATGGGGTTTTTGGACAGCTTCTGAAATTGTACCCTTTTGGAGAGGTTGCCTTTGCGTCATTATTGGAACTTTTTTGCACTTGCAAGTCATTTTTGGAGACAGAAAACGTCCCTTGGAAAATATTGTGCTGATTTTTCTTTTTCCCCAATCTATGAATTGTGGAGCTTGGGTCACAGATTGAATTTTGGCATTCAGCTCTCCCAGGACAGGGTAGTATCCAGCTTCATTTTGTGAGTGATTACAGATGCCTTTTTACCATTTGGACTTCCTTGTGTTCTAAATAAATGACCAGTCTGTGAAATTTTAAGCCAAATGGGATACAAAGGGATTCCTGGTTTTTAAAGGGTCGTCTTTAATTTTGCATTTAAAAGGCAGCGTTGGCTTCATTTTTAGAAATTAAATACATTATAGCTGTTGCATAATTTACCACCTCCTACCCTCACCTCCCCTTAAATAACTGAAGGAGAAAAATGTGGGTTGATTTTGTATACTTGAATAAGAAATCTGAGAAGAACTTCAGCTTCATCCTGTGACTTGCTCAGATGTCTTTATGTGATCCGTAGTATTGTAGAAAAACTTCAGATTCAAATGAAAAATATGGTGAGTGAGTGGGCTGCCTGAGGTTTTTTTTTTTTTTTTAAATAACACCTATTTTAACTATTTATTTGGAACATAGCAAGTCGAGAATAGTGGGACACCAAGGCACAATTAAGCATCAGGAAATAGCTTCACGTGTTGCCCATTGCATCCTGGACGATTTGGATAAAACAGAAACAGCTGTGATTCCGAATGCCCTATGAATTTCAAATGGTGGTGTGGCACACTTTATGGGCTGATTTAATAAATAACTTTGCCTGTATGTCTTTGGTGACTTGCTTTCAGTTTTCTTTACAAAAAATGCAAAATATTTGGGGCCCTTTCTTAATGCTAAATGAAAAGTTGTGTGCATTTGGCTCTATAAAGCAAAGTAGCCTTGAGATATGGGGCTTGCCTAGAAATTGACTACATTTTTGTGGGAGAACGGGTGAAAAGGGCAGTTTCCTGTGTTGCTGCCAAAAGGTCTGAACAATCTGTAGTAGCTTGTGGCTGGAAAACAACTTCTGTGAGGCAAAAACAGCAACTCTAAACTGGCTCTGGATATGTGTGAGAAAATACTCTTTTTTTCTACTTGATTATTAGGCTTCATAGAAAATTTCTTTTATAAAGTGAATTTTTAGTCTCAACCCCTTGAAAATGGTATTTTAGCTGATTTGGATAAAAGTCTGGGGAAATATATTTGGAGTGAGTGCAAGTGGGAAATAATGTGATACTTAAGAAAAAAGTAGCATTTATATTTTGCTTTTATTATAGCCATGTACTTGGTTGGTAATCCATGTTTTTCTCCTGCCTTTAGAGTGAAGTAAATTTTGGCCTCTTAGGCATGTATTTTACAGGATTGGGTCTTATATATATATTTTTTCTTTAGTTAACTGATTAGAAGTGTGTTTTCTTCATAGTTCCACTTGGGCAATGTCTTCCATTTTGTAGTAAAAACATGTTGCGGTGGCTCACGCTTGTAATCCCAGCACTTTGGGAGGCTGAGGCGGGCGAATCACGAGGTCAGGAGATCGAGACCACGGTGAAACCCCGTCTCTACTAAAAACACAAAAAATTAGCCGGGCATGGTGACGGGCGCCTGTAGTCCCAGCTCCTCGGAGAGGCTGAGGCAGGAGAATGGCGTGAACCCAGGAGGCGGAGCTTGCAGTGAGCCGAAATCACGCCACTGCACTCCAGCCTGAAAAAAAAAAAAAAAAAAAAAAATCATAAGTGTAACTACTGGTAATTGCCATTTATTAGTACTTACAATGTGCCAGGCACTGTGCTCATGTTCTTACATTGGTTACACCTTTTACTTCTCTGGATAGGGGAAATAGCTTTGAGAGGGTGTCATGTAGTTAGAAGATAGTTGGAACCGGGATTTGGAGTCCTGTCTTTGTGTTGCTAATTATTATTAATACAAAATAGTTACTATTACAAATGTTCATTTTGTAGAATCAAATCAGTTAAAGAAGATTCTTGTAGAATGGGCTTGGATATGTGGAATGAAGATAGAGTTTGTTTGACTTGGTTTTAATGTTTTCACTAAACTCTTTCTTTGTTGCACTTCCGCCATGCCTGAGCACCTGTGTACTTAATCATTTGGTGTAATTTTGCGGTCTCAGTTAGCAATTAGCATCACATACACTCAATCATGTTTTTATTTAAATGCTGCATACTTTGCTTTACTTTGTTGGACTTAATTTTGATTTTTTTCCCTCTTCTATTGGGGATATCTATTGGCTTTTCATTAAAATGCAGGCAGTAGCCCAATATGGCATAATCTTTTTCTCATCTCAATATTTTGTCCTATTCATCAACATCAGTTTCTTCTTCATTGTATAGTTAATAAGTAGCCTGATGTTCATCATCTGGTATGGTGGTTCCCAGCCCAGGTGATGCTCCCTAGGGGACATTTTTTATTTCCACAACTTGAAGGTGTGCCAGTGGTATCTAGTATGTGGTAGCCAGCCGTGCTGCTGAACATCCTACAGTTCACAGGGACAGCTCCTCACAATAAAATGTTGGTAGTGCGGAGGTTGAGAAACCCTGACTTAGCTAACACAGGGCCCAGGCTAAATCTAATCCGTTAGAAGCTCTGACTTCATGAGTTTTTTTTTTCATAACAAAACAACTCAGTAGTAACTAGGGAAGCTCCCCCTGCCCCCATCCAGAGTCTCCCTCAGTTGCCCAGTCTGGAGTGCAGTAGTTCAGTCTCGGCTCACTGCAGACTCTGCCTCCTGGGTTAAAGTGATTCTCATGCCTCAGCCTCTCGAGTGGCTGGGACTACAGGCACGTGCCACCACGCCCAGCTAATTTTTGTATTTTTAGTAGAGATGGGGTATTGCCATGTTGGCCAGGCTGGTCTCGAACTCCTGACCTCAAGTGAGCCACCTGCCTCGGTCTCCCAAAGTGCTGGATTATAGGCGTGAGGCACTGTGCTTGGCCTGGAAAGTTTTTCTCTTCTAGAGGTGGAGGAAGAGGATATCCATCTGTTTTCTCACCCAGTCCTAACTTAACACCCATTTACTGTACACTGGATTCTCTTTCACTTGCTTCCTGTCTTCACCCCTACTTAGGGGAGTCACCCTTTAAACTGTTATCTGCCATTCTATTAGCCACGATAGTTGACTGCCTGTTAAGAGTGGTACCTGAACTACCTTGGCTTGGGGCGGGAGAGAAGCCAAAGAATGAAAGGAATACCCACCAAAGATAAATTTCACTTAAGACAGTTTTGGCTTGGATGAAGGTCCTAGTCTGCCTCTCAGAATTATATTGAGTACCAGAGAATGCAGTTGTGATTAAGACATAAGTTTGAAGTACATGTCTATAGAGTCAAGTGTTGATTTGTAAATTGAAAGCTGAAATACGATGGTTACATGGAATTTTCAGAAGATCTTGAAACTTCTCAGTTAATATCTAAAAAATATCCACCTTGTTAGTGGAAAAATGGACTGATTTATTACCTCAGAAGTTCTTGGGCCTACCCTTTGTGATTCTGACTAAATTTGAAAAATTGAAAAGAGCAAGTAGTGGTCAGTGGTCTTTTACGCTTGATGCCTTTGCAGGTACTTGGGAATCTGTACCTCCTTTCTTCCCTCCATCCTTTATGAATGGCTCCAGTTTTATCCTACCTCATCCTCTATTCTTATGCTGCTTTGCATATGGCTTTCTGTAGATATTTCTCAGAATGGATTGTAATTATGCACTTACTCCCTGTGTCCCTTACTAGGCTATGAGGTCCTGGCACAGTGCTGATTACATAATAGCCAGTGCCTAAATTTTGAGTGAATGAATGGTAGAGGAGAAGAAGAAGCAAACATCTTAGCAGTCTTAACACTGAATAAGGGAAAATGGTTGGTAGGATGATGAAAAGTCAGGGTGCTGAGGAGGGCTCCTGAGTAAGTGAAGGTAGGAATTGTTGCCTTAGCTTGATCATCTTGGTGCTGTGCACGTTCCTTTTTGATGCTGGAGGTCTGGATGAGTGAGGCTAGGAGGCTGGCAGGCTAGCGTGTGGTCTTGGCTATATCTGCAGGTCCAGGAGGTGTTAATGTTTTTCACCTGAGGTTCCTCCAAGCTGAAGAATGATCTGCCTATTTGCTGGTATATGGATTTACACACTCAAATCTGAGTGTTTTTTAAAAATTGATGATTTAATTCTGGCCAGGTGCAATGGCTCACACCTGTAATTCCAGCACATTGGGAGGCTGTGGGAGGATCACTTGAGGTCAGGAGTTCGAGACCAGCCTGGCCAACATGGTGAAACCCCGTCTCTACTAAAAATACAAAAATTAGCTGGGCATGGTGGCATGTACCCATAATCCCAGCTACTTGGGAGGCTGAGACACGAGAATTACCTGAACCCAGGAGGCGGAGGTTGCAGTGGGCCGAGATTGCACCACTGTACTCCAGCCTGGGTGACAGAGTGAAACTGCGTTTCAAAAAAAAAAAAAAAAAAAAAAAAAAATTAATTCTTTATTTCTATCAGGAAGAAAGGAGTTTCAAAGCAATAGAAATGGCCCTTGATGTCCAGCAGTGATTGTACAATGACGGCACTCTTGTAGCACCTGGAATTCTGGGCTGTGCTTCTTGCTATCTCTTTGGGCAGACATCCTTCCATAGCCTTCACTTCTACTGCCCTTTGAATTTGAAGAAACACAGCTTCATTTTACTCTGGCGTTTATATGCTTATATGCATTAGTGTTACCGTTAGTGACTTGGGTTAGAATAAATAGTAACTCTATAATGTACATGTTTTGTTTTTGTTGAATACATGAAAGCATTTATTAGACACTTGAATTCAATCTAGAGATAATTGCGGGAAAAGCTGTTTCTTTCAGCGAAAGGCCCACTAACAGAGCATTGGTGCTTATCACTTGTGGGCATGTCATTGGGCTTGTCCCTGGCAAATTGAACATGCCTGATTGCACAGATGTTTGCATGGCTGAACAAATTATATTTGGACAATAAACTGTTATGCCCATCAGTGATTACGGAGGCAGAACATAGTTGCATGTGGACTGATTTGGTAAGAGAATTAAGAGAGAATATTACCAAACATTTTCATAAAAGGGGAGAAAACAAAAGCACTTTTTGAAAGTAAATTTTCTTGTATTCTTTAATGGTTATGTGGCCTTAAACTTATTAATATTACTGGGGCAGATTTACCTTTTTTTCTAAGTGACTAGTTTTTTTTTTTTTTTTTTTTTGGTGGGGGTGGGTAACAGTTTCTTAAACAGAGTTAGATTTTTCCTATTGGAGGATAGCTGTAGTTGGATTATGGCTGAGAACATGGGAACATCCAGTTACCAGTGTTACATCTTTTTAAGCCTATAATTGTTTTTTGCTTTATGTACAGGTGTGAAATATGTACAGGTACGAAATAAGTTTCTAAGAGCCTGGGAGTGTGGATTGAGTAGGGAATTCTCATAGGATTTCTGAGAATCGCTAAGGGTCTGTGTATTAGTCTGTTCTCATGCTGCTATGAACAGATACCTTAGACTGGGTAATTTATAAGGAAAAGAGGTTTAATTGACTCAGAATTCCACATGGCTGGGGAGGCCTCAGGAAGCTTACAATCATGGTGGAAGGCAGCTCTTCACAGGGCAGCAGGAGAGTGAATGAGTGCTGACTGAAGGGGGAAGCCCCTTATAAAACCATCAGATCTCGTGAGAACTCACTATCACAAGAACAGCATAGGGGAACTGCCCCCGTGATTCACTTAACTCCACCTGGCCCCACCCTTGACACATAGGGATTATTACAATTCAAGGTGACATTGGAGTGGGGACCCAGAGGCAAACCATATAATTCCAACCTGGTCCCTCCCAAATCTCATATACTCACATTTCAAAACACAATCATGTCCTTCCAACAATCCCCCAAAGTCTTAACTCATTCCAGCATTAATTTAAAAGTCCAAGTCCAAAGTCTTATCTGAGACAAGGCAAATCCCTTCGGCCTATGAGCCTGTAAAATCACAAGCAAGTTAGTTACTCCTAGATAAAATGGGGGTGCAGGCATTAGGTATTTACCATTCCAAATGGGAGAAATGACCAAAACAAAGGGGCTTCAGGCCCCACACAAGTTTGAAATCCAATAGGGCAGTAATTAAACTTTAAAGTTCCAAAACGATCTCCTTTGACTCCATGTCTCACATCCAGATCATGATGATGCAAGAGGTGGGCTCCCATGGCCTTGGGAAGTTCCACCCCTGTGGCTTTGCAGTGTACAGCCCCACTCCTGGCTGCTTTCATGGGCTTGCATTGAGTTCTGTGGCTTTTCCAGGCACACGGTGCAAGCTGTTGTTGAATCTACCATTCTGGGGTCTGGAGGACAGTGGCTGTGATCTCACAGCTCCACCAGGCAGTGCCCCAGAGGGGACTCTGTGTGGGGCTCCAACCCTATATTTCCCTTCCGCACTGCCCTAGCAGAGGTTCTTTCTGAGGGCTCCACTCCTGCAGCAAACTTCTGCCTAGACATCCAGGTGTTTCCGTACGTCCTCTGAAATCTAGGTGGAAGTTCCCAAACCTCAATTTGTAACTTCTGCGTGCCCACAGGGTCAACACCATGTGAATGCCACCAAGGCTTGGGGCTTGCACCTCTGAAGCAATGGCCTGAGCTGTACCTTGGCCCCTTTTAGCCACCACAGCTGGAGCTGAAGCAGCTGGGACACAGGGCACATGTCCAGAGGCTGCACAGAGCAGGGGGGCCCTGGGCCCAGCCCACAAAACCATTTTTCCCTCCTAGGCCTCTGGGCCTGTGATGGGAAGCACCTGCTGTGAAGGCCTCTCACATATCCTGGAGACATTTTTCCCATTGTCTTGGGATTAACATTTGGCTCCTTGTTGCTCATGCAAATTTCTGCAGCCAGCTTGAATTTCTCCCCAGAAAACTGGTTTTTCTTTTTTATTGCATTGTCAGGCTGCAAATTTTCCAAACTTTAATGCTCTGCTTCCCTTTTAAACATAAATTCAAATTTTAAACCATCTCTTTGTGAACACATACAACTGAATGCTTTCAGAATAATCCAGGTCACATCTTGAATGCTTTGCTCCCTGGAAATTTATTCCACCAGATACCCTAAATAATCTCTCTTAAGTTCAAAGTTCCACAGATCTCTAGGGCAGGGCCAAAATGTCACCAGTCTCTTTGCTAAAGCATAGCAACAGTGACCTTTACTTCAGTTCCCAACACATTCCTCATCTCCATCTGAGACCACCTCAGCTTGGACTTCATTGTCCCATATTACTATCAGCATTTTGGTCTAAGCCATTCAACAAGTCTCTAGGAGGTTCCAAACTTTCTCACATTTTCCTATCGTCTTCTGAGTCCTCCTAACTGTTCCAGCCTCTGCCTGTTACCCATTTCCAATGTTGCTTCCACATTTTCGGTTATCTTTACAGCAGCACCCCACTCCTGGGACCAATTTACTGTATTAGTCCATTTGCATGCTGCTATAAAGAAATACCTAAGACTTGGTAATTTTTAAAGGAAAGAAGTTTAATTGACTCACAGTTCCACTTGGCTGGGGAAGCCTCAGGAAACAAAATTATGGTGGAAGACACCTCCTCACAGGGCGACAGGAGAGAGAATGAGTGCTGAGCGAAGAAGGGGGAAGCCCCTTATAAAACTACCATATCTTGTGAGAACTCACTATCACGAGAACAGAATTGGGGAAACTGCCCACCTGGTCCTGCCCTTGACACACGGGGATTATTACTATTCAAGGTGAGATCTGAGTGGGGACACAGAGCCAAACCATATCCGTCTGCTTAAAGTTTGTGGCTGTGAATTTAAATTGAGAAAAGTTATTGTGGCTATTTTCATTTGGCTGCTTGGGTGCACATCTGAAGTAAGGCCAAGGTAAATGTAACCATAAATAGGGCGAGTGTGCTGGAGGTAGGGAGGGGCAAAGGAGTTAAGATGTGATCGGGGCCCATGGGATCCAAGCTGCTTAAGGAAGAGAGTGAAGACTGGGGCACTAGGAAGGTGGTATGGGCACAGGATCCTCAGGGTTACAGAATTGTTGGAGAAGAGGGATTGAGCTGGAAAGATAGATATTCAGAGGTTGAGGTGCATGAAATTGAGATAATTGTAGAGTAATAGGTCTAGGGCGGGATTTTTCAAAACCTAGTATTAGAGAGTCATGACCAGCATTTTAAAAAAATGCTAAAAAATCTAACTTGTGGAACTTTTAATGAATTTTTTTTTTTTTTTTTTTTTTGAGACAGCGTCTCAGTCCGTCACCCAGTCAGGAGTTCAGTGGTGCGATCTCGGTTCACTGCAACCTCTGCCTCCTGGGTTCAAGCGATTCTCCTGCCTTAGCCTCCCGAGTAGCTGGAAATACAGGCGTGCGCCACCACATTCGGCTAAATTTTTTGTTTGTTTGTTTTTAGTAGAGACGGTGTTTTGTCGTGTTGACTAGGCTCGTCTCGAACTCCTGACTTCAAATGATCTGCCTGCCTCGGCTTCCCAAAGTGTTGGGATTACAGGCGTGAGCCACTGTGCCCAGCCTTAAGTGAACTTAAAGAGAAGTTGGTCAGGTGCAGTGGCTCATGCCTGTAATCCCAGCACTTTGGGAGGCGGAAGCAGGCAGATCATTTGAGGTCAGGAGTTCGAGACCAGCCTGGCCAGCCTGGTGAAACCTCGTCTCTACTAAAAAACACAAAATTAGCCGGGTATGGTGGTGGGTGCCTGCAATCCCAGCTACTCAGGAGGCTGAGGCATGAGAATCGCTTGAACCTGGGAGGCAAGGTTGCAGTGAGCCGATATCGAGCCAGTGCACTTCAGCGTGGTTGACAGAGCAAAACTCCATCTCAAAAAAAAACAAACAAAAGAAAACCTAACACACAACAGGAAGGACTTCTCTTTGGGAAAGGAAAGAAATAAGGAAGGGGAGGAAAGAGATGCCCCTTTTTTATGGCTGAGGCAATCTGCTGTCAGGGAGAAGGCTTTTTGAGTGGAAGGGTTGGGGCTGGATTTAGCATGAACTCCTCCCCAAGCTTAGCCTTGAGTCTTGATCAGAGTGATCACACAGTCATTTAAAAATGTTGTTTTCATTAAAACTGGGTGTGTTTACTGTGTATTTGTGAACTGCGTTGGGATGTAAATATTTCCTTCTGGGTCACAGTTGGAAAAAATTGAAAGCCAGTTCTTGGGGCATGACCGTGGGAATGGGTAACTGAGATAGTGAGAAAAAACAGGATTACTGAGATTTGCCTTTTAAGTAGGAATGCATACACACTCGCATAGTCCTCTGCCCTGTGCCCTATAGAAAGGAGCAGGAATATGGGTAATAACTAAGAAATGTTTACATTTGGAATACATTATATATGTGAAGGCTTGGCTTGAGATTCCGGCTCCCTGCAACACTCCCCTTTCCACTGACTTTAAACATAGAGTGGTGGGGAAAAGCATGGCCCGGAGGTATTGGTTGAACTTCTGGCTCCACACAGCTTCATTGTCAGACCGGGAGAAATAGATTAGACAAATGTCAGGTTCTGGGGCATCTCTAAGATCTTGTGAGTCTGTAAAAGCTGTGCAATGAGGAGAGGGGACTTTGGATGTGCTTTGGGTCATAGGGAGAGAGCTTTCTGGAACATAGCTATGTCATTGCCTATAAAACACATCACCAGCAGTAGATAATTGAAAACTGACTACTTTTTAGAGGTTTGTGAAGGTAAAAAAAAAAAAAAACTCTGTAAAAGATCAAGTAAGCACCGTTTTGGGAATTGCAAGACAGAAGTTGCAGCTTCTTCCTTTTTCTGTTGTCTTGACTACTTTAAATATATCTATATTAGCATTGACGTCTGAGTGTGATTTTTGCCTTTGCCTTTGGAATGTAAGTAAAAACAGACAAACATATTTAGGCTCTTCTTATCCATTTCTTGATTGTTATGAATAGTAAAATCTTGATAGAAAGTTGCAAAGCTTTATGTTGCTTTCTAGACTGAATTTGGAAGGTGAAGAGTCTAGTTCCTGTTTGTACATGACCGTCCTGGACAGATGTTGGCAGTGGGAAGCAGGAGGGCTACATTCGGTGGCTACTAAAAAGGAAGAGAAAGGTGACCAGGGAGTTGTGTAGTGGGGAGTCGGGTGATTTGGGCAGAGGCTTAAATTTCTGTAGCCCTTCACCCCTAGTCTGTTGGATTTCAGAGTTCACACCCCATCTCCTTTACAGGCACCTCATTTCTGGGTAGGCTTCTTGCTGGAGGAGTGGTGGGGGTAAGGATTCTGCATTGCACTATCTGGCATGAATGGAGGGTGCACTTCTCCTCTGGAGAGCACATGTGTGCTAGCTGGAACTCCTTATTGCATGCTTTCCTTTTAAGTGTTGTTAGGATTTGTGGTTTTCAAGTACTTTCAGGTGTGTTAATAGGTTAATTGAACTTCCTTTGGTAGGCCTAGGGAATTAATACTCCCTTTAATGACTGTTTCTGTAAACAGAGAAAATAATAACAGTAGCTAACATTTGTTGGTGTTTACTTTATGTCAAGAAACTGTTATTCTACCTGCTTTGTTTTAGATTTCCTTAACCCCCTTTTACAGATTGAGGATTGGTGCTTACACCCCCAGGTTCACTTTTGTCATTCCCTGTCGGTCTTACTCCCCCACTGTGCCCACCCCTTCTTCAATCAAGCCTTCACTCCATCTGTTGTTGGGAGTATGTATAGTTCTTTTTTCAAGTTGATGACTCAAAATCAGGCTTTTGGAATACAACCTATCATGAAGCAGGGACTGTCTATAGATAGGCATGCAGAACAAGTCGTTCACAGGCCTGCCAGATATTAAATAAAGATTTAGAGCTGTAAAGTTTGGCCTTCCAAGGATGATCCTTGACAATATTTGATGCTATGTTCTATAAAAAGTTTAAAGCTGATAAGTTGTAAGTACAGGGCTTCCTAAGCAGAGCCAGTCAAATATGAGTGTGTTTTATGTTCAACAGCGTTGGGTGGGCTCAGAGATTCAAGCTGCAAGCTGCATTCCAGGGACAGTTCAGACCCATGGCTGGTAATGACATCACCTCCACAGGTGCCAAATTATTCTCCTCTTTTTTTCCAATATAACCTGCCCATGCTTTTGAAAAAAGGAAAAAAGAAAATGTTTAAGTACTGCTGGGAGATTTTGTTGTGAAAATAAGTATGAAATCCAATTCTGGGCGTGTGTGTATGAGTAGGGAGATGACAATATGATGGTTTTTGAAAACCATACAGTTCCAGAAATTCCAGGTTTAGGTTACTTGCGTTCAGTCACTCCCAAGAGGTTTTTGTGAGGAGGGGTGGGGATGGAGAAAGGGATTTTAGACTAGATGAGAAAAGTAGTAGTGAAAAAACAAAACTGTGGTTTTGCCCTTTCTCTTTTCCCCCTAATTGAAGACTGGGCTTACAGTGTTTCTAAGACAACTCTGATTGGCATTGTATTTCGAAGAGGCCGAAGAGCTCTGATTCAAAATGTCAAGCTTGGATTCAAAGGATTGGATCTTTTTATATTTTTATTGACTAGAATTGGAAATAGCATAAATAATAAAATGAGACCTGGCCTCATTTCCACCTTCACTGTTAATATTATATCGTTTTTATCTTTGTATACTACATTCATGGCTTATGGAATAAATCTTTAAGTAAACACATATTTTTGTGCATTTCACAAAGTGAGGCTCATATTCTGGTTTTGTTGTTATTTTTCACTCAGTGTTATTTTGTGTACTCTTTGCAATGCCAAGTGATTTTTTTTTAAATGTAGAATTTTATAACTAAGTGACACTTAAAAAGAGATAACTAATCCCTCCTCCTTTAATTTTACTGATTAGGAAATTTAGTAAAGTGAAATAAAATAACTTGCTTAAAACTACTATTATTTTCATAGCTGGAATTAGAATTGGTTCCACCTATTCCAGAACATTTTTCACTATACCATTCTGCCTGTTTTACTTTATCTACTGGGGAAAATTTATAAAGTATTGTTTTCCTCTAGGATGACTTAAAAGATCATTGACCCTGAGGGTTAAATCCATCTAACTATAACGTTGAGTGAAAAATTGAGACCACCCAAACACAGCTGTTTAGTTAATTTGGCCCAAGCGATTGGAAGAAGTTTGAAAACCATTATGATGTGGCTGGATTGTTGCCATTTTAGGGTTATTTGATGTGAACCTGAAAGGAATAGAGGTTAAAAACACACAGTCATATCTGAAGTATTTCTCTTCCACCATATTAAAACTAATAAATCCATGAAAGCTTTAAAATGATTTTGCCAAAGTAACTATCATCTCACATGCCAGATTCCTTTTACTCTGGAATGTATTCACTTCATTTTGCTGAATTCCTATAGGAATTTGTAGCTGTGTAATTCCTTTAGCAATTGCTCATACACAGACTTACGGCATGTATTCTAATGTCACCTTGAAATTTGACCTGTTTATTAATGTTAACTTTCCATGAGGTTGTCTGTGTTAGCAGTCTAGGTTGTCAGCTCCTCAGGGACAAAGCTGTTGTATTGCCATTCCCCTTCTTTCTTCTCTCTCCCCTCCACTTTCCCTCGACTCCATAGTGCTAGCAGAGGGCCTTGTATGTTCTCAGTATTATTGCTAGGACTGGTGAAAAACGTTCTGAGTGCATTTGGGGCTAATTTGACGGCAAGGTCTCTTCTCTGTGTGAGTTTATAGTTGTGCTGGCACTGATGATCGAAGGAATGCCTCTGAAGAATAAGCAAGTCTGGCATGATTGGCACACTTTCAATCAACAGGTAGTTAAAGTTCTTTTTGAGGCAGTAATCATGGCTTCAGACTCACCTTTATTTGCATTTGACTTTAGTCTAAATCTAGAAAAATCCATATATGACGGCTCAGGTGAATTTGGTGAGATGAGAAGGAATGTGAAAAATAGATGATTGAGAATCATTAGTTTTTGTTTTGCTTGGAAATATTCTTCCACGGAAATCTTTAGAATATTAAATTTGGCATCCTAAAGACTTACTGACAATTTTGTGCATTTCTCGGCTTTCTTTTTCTTGAGGGAAGAATTGAAGCTGGCGTGGGGGCAATGGAGAAATTTAGTTTTGAAAGTCTAAGGAGAGCAGGGAAAAAAGGAAGTAACTTTCGTTTCTAGGATCTACTTGTAGGTAGGGAAAGAAGGACAGGAAGAAAGAATGGAAAGAGATCAAGAAATAAAGGGGATAAACAGCCAAATATTAGGGGGGATTAATTCTGCATGTCATTTTGCAAAGTTGGTTATACTTTTGGTTCTTTTCTAGAAGGTTTTCAAAGGCATGGGGTGGGTGGGGAAACTCCAGTAGAGATGACAGCTTAAGTGTTGGAGAAAGATGACGGAAACTGGCCTGAGTGACTAGAAAGAGTAGGAAGAAACAGAACTAAAAAAAAATCTTTTTTTTTCTGGCAGCACTCTGTGCTTCTTATAATGCTGTACTTAACTTGTTCTCTAGTGTTGTACCAAAAAGTTTGTTCCATGTAATATAAAGAATCTCTGTTTTGACTGACTGCTTGCCTGCACATGCTTGTTCACGCTTACGCGCTCTCTTTCTCTTTCCTTTGCCCTCTCTCTCTTCCTCTCTCTCAGCTGCTTGTCTCAGAGTAGGCATTGGAGCTCTCCCTGTCCCTCAACTTGTTCACCATGGAAGTGTCAGGATGTAGACGTGACTGATTCTATGAGCTTCATGGAGAAGCAGCCACATCACTTTATAGTCTAAGCACACTTGAGTGATAGCGTGTATGCACTCATGTACACTCTCTTCTCTTAAAAAAGAGAATCGTCTAGTTGTATAGTTGGAATATACTTGGCAGAAAGTTTCTTGTGTTGCTAGAGCAGGATCTCATTTCTCTTTAGTCTTTGTTTATTATTCATTATATTTAAGTAATAATGGAGCTGCACTCTCTCCGGATCATTTGGAATTATTTTTCATCTCTTTTTGTTTGGCTCTGGAAAAAAAGAAGTAAAATAATTTGGGAATTCATTTCATGATTGGAAAAGCAATGCTGCTTCCTAAGGATATTTAGGTTTACCTTTGGGCTCTATTATCAGTCTCATTATCTCCTGACCCAGGGCTGGGCCCCTCTGACTTAAGCACTAGGACTGGATTGTGTCAGCACTGTATTTAAGGCGTTTATCCTAATCCAGGCGTCCTTAGATTGCACGGTGCCAGCAAGCAAGGTGGTAACAGTGATCATAGCCCGGGCTGCAGGTGTGAGTTCTGAGGAGATCTATGGTTTACCCAGCAAATTTATTACTGATAAATGTGAGTCGATTTTTCCTTGGGATGCTCCGTTGTGGGGCAAGTGGTGTTTCTGTTATTTGCTGTGTTATTCTCCTCAAACGGAAGGAATACCTGTGAATTTTGTTTCATAGGGTGCCATTAACCTGTTGGTGTATGGTACAGATTTGGATTTTTGGTAGTTGCGTTGGCCAGATTTCCTGGAAGACAGCTTGTATTTTTCTTCCTAAAAGTTATGTGTAACCATTACAAATTATATTTGAGGGGTTGCAGAAGAAAACAGTAAGAGCGGATTTCTTGTTTTATGCCTCAGTTGTGAGCTTTCCTGGATAGGCACCCTTTGCTTTTCCAGGCATTCTATGTTCCTATTTTCTGCTGTGATTTTAGCACCCACTTGAGCAGTGAAGGAAGAAGATCCTACCCCAGTCTGGTAAAGGTTATACACAGATGAGAGATTATAGTGATGCCTGTATTTTTGTTTTAAAAAAGCCACTATTCCACATCTTTATACGGTATTTACATCTATAGGAAATTGGAAGGTCAACAGTGAGAGGTGCATTGGGAAAACAAAGATAACAAGAGGAAAGTATATTTGGCAAAAGTGAGCTCCATTTGAGAAAACCCTGAGGGGTAAATTCATTCAGAAACGTGAGCTTATCACCTAATTGATTTCAGCTCATTGCCTGGTTGATTTAACATGTTTATGCAAATGAGAAATACCTGGCAACTATTTTTTGCCAGGAGGTTAGGTTTCTGCCTTTGCTCAGGATATTCTAAAAAGCTGATCTTTCAGTCAGTTAGCTCAGTCTAAAATTTCTTTGATTCTCTAATATCTGCATAATAAAGGGTTGGCTAAGTTATTTTCTTGGGTCCCTTCCAGATCTAAAATTAATATGATTCAGGAGGATTGTATAACCCTCCCAAGTTAATTCTAGCATGTTTTCTAGAGACATTTCTAGTTTCTTCTTGCTTTTCTTAGAATTTGATATCTTTTTGAAGCTAGTGACCCAGTAGGCCAGTCTTAATCCATGAGAAGCAATCATGCAGGGCGAAGATAGTAAATACCATGCTTCCCCCATTTTCTTGATAGGAATCTTAAAAGATGACATGAGATTTCTAACTACAAATGTGCCAAAATAATATTTGTTCCAATAGAGTGCTGTTTGACTTAATATTACAATAACTTTATTGAATCATTAAGATGGTTATCTTGGATAATAGAAAAGTAAGATTATAATGCCTAGAATGGTTTGAAAACTTAGGCATGCTGAATTTTTCTTATTGTTTCTTTCTGCTCAACATATATTAAGTAGAACTTTGTGCAAAAGGGTATGTTTGGTTGCTGTGGTGCATACAGAGATAAGTAAGACAGACTTGCTTGGTAAGGTGGATAAGATGGGTGCACTGGGCCTAGAGTGTAAAAAAGTGCTGAGCTCTGAAAGAGGGGTAGGGGACGCTATGGGATCTGGGAGAGAGAAGAACAGCATTGAGCTGGGGTAGGCAGGGAAGTCTGACAAAGTCATAGCCTGGTAACTGGACTCTATGGTGGTGCTCGTGATTATGGGCATTCTACTTGGTTGTCTGTCTTTTGAGAAGAGGCTTGAGGATTGAGCCTGGAGACAGTGGCTTTTACCTCCAGAATGATAGCTTTCATCCTGGGCAGAACTGAGTAGAAAGGCTGGAAAAGGAGAGTCAGGCCAGAGTGTGGAGGACTCTATTCGAGGTAGAAGAATTGCTTTCTGGGTTTGCTTTCCTCACTCAGTGGAGTCACTGAGGTTTCCTGCACAGATGAATGATATGATCAGAACTGGAGTTAGGAAGATGAGTTGGGTAGCAGTGTCCTGGGATTCAAAGTAGGATTGACAATTTATGAAACAAATAGTCACAGGGAGAAAAATTTACCTGTTGCTAACTTATTTACTGGTTTTATTTACTGTAATCAGAGTCTACTGTTTGTAACTACGGCTGAAGTTGTTTTTTCACAATATAGAAGTCATCAAATAGTTTTTTAGAGTACTGTCCACTGAAGATAACTAAGCACGTACACCTCAGATAAAGTGAGGAATGATCAGTTTAGTATCCTGATTATCATCTTTCCCCATCCAGTCTATTCAGATATGATATTTATTTTTTAACTAATCCTAACTCTCATCATTCCTTTTCTTCGTTTTTTTCCTAAGGCATTCTTAAGCTACTCTTTTAACAGTGTTTTGCAAGTGTTACTTGGTTGATCTTGGGTGGGTATATCTCAATTTCCCCTACACCCCCAATTCATTAAGCAACTAGCTTCATTTTTGTATAGTGTTACAGGAAAGTTCTTGTCCCATTTTTGAAAAGAATTTGTCCTTAATCCATGTGAAAATTACTTGATTTTCATAGTCTTGGAATTCAAAATATCTTGGAAAGAAAGTCAAAGTCTCATAGCTAGTAAGTGAAGGAGTTGGAATTGAAACTCAGATCTGGCTGATGCTGAGCTATGTTATATCTCTAAGCCTCAATTTCCTTACTTGTAAAATGGAGTCATTGGTAGTACATTTCTCATGGAGTGGTCATGAGAAATTAAATGAAATGATGCACATAGATTGCTTATCATAATACTGTTATTGCTTGTTTATAAACTACCTTTTAACAGGAATTATAGAAATACAGTGCTTATGAATCCAAAATTAATTCAATTGATAAGTAATGTTATTTTGTGATTTTTTAGTTATAATTTTATTTGCAAACTTAACATTTGCAATAACCCGATTTTTAAAACATTAGGTGCTCTTATATACAATAATGAGTGAAACTTGTGTCCTCAATAGTTTCTTTTAATTCTTCACTACAGACTGTCATTCTCCATGTTTAGCTCTGTTTTGTGTTAATTTTCACTGCCTTTCCCCCCCTGAAATGCAATAGTCCTGTAGTGCCCCACTGGAAACATTGTTCTCTTTGTTAGGGCTAAAGAAGTGCCTTTGTCACTCCTTTGAGACATTCTGCAGATGCCATTTTGCAGTCCTGAAAAATATGTCCGTCTGCCTTGTGCTGTGTTAAATTGTGCGTGTATTGTGCTTGATATTTTAATGAAGTCGTAGAGAAAATTTGACAGTAACAGTTGTCATATAACAAAGAAAGGCTCTTTCTTGATCTAATGTAGATACGTGTTCCCTGATCCCTTCGTAGCTCTGTGTGGTCTGAAAGTAGATCCCCCCCTGCACTTAGATGTGACCTCAGATGGTTGATGCTTTTTGACTACCTTCATAGGAAACTGTTAAAACAACTTCTGAGCAGGAACTCTTAAGTCTTTTGTTGATGTGTATTGCTTTTTAAAGACCTCTTAATTTACATGATCTTAATAGCGTTTTAAGTGGCAAGTACACTCTCTAATTTGCTAAGTGGCTTTAATCCTTGTATTAAGAACTGAGGGAAAAATCTCCTGGGAAATTGCTGTGCTAAAATCCAGGAAATTCCTTTCATTCTTTTAAATCCAGTTAAAATCTAACTTAAAGAAAAGTCCTCTGATGTAACAGTGTCTGAAAGCTTCTCAGAGTCCAGTGATTTCTTGTGTATAGTGCCAAGCTCAAAGAGGAATAGTATGAATGTACCTCTGTGTTTTTGGTAAATCTATACCACATGGCACAATACCAGTTTATTATAACTTCACTGGGACTTAGTTATCCTGTTTTGTACTGCCCTTAAAACTGTTAAGGAGTACAGAGTTAAAGGGAGAAAACCCTACATTTTTTAATTTTAATGGACTTTATTTAAATTTTTGAAAATTATAACACATGTTCAGTGCAGAAAACTTGGTAACAGAAAAATGCAAATAAAGCAAAAATTCCAGGTACCCACATTTCAGGAATAATTACCGTTACCATTTTGGTTGAACATTTCCAGTCTCTTGTCTGTGAATATGTTCACATAGGTTAAAACAACAGCATTATCCTTTTAAATTCATTTGTTTTCCCTTTGCAAAATAGGGCGATGCATTGCCACAAATTCTTAAGGTAGTAGAACTTAATTTTGGAAGTGTTAATCTATAGGGCATTCATTCATTCATTAGATGGACTCATTTGAAAGTTCACAGTTTGTAGAAAGTGTGTACATTTATTGCCTACAGAAGATGTGCATCAGAAAGACATAGGCTAGTCATTTTGGATGTTTTCCAGGATCATATAAGTGTAACAAGTCTATATTATAACTCTTAAGAAGGCTTTGAAACGAGTAAAGATGTTTTCCAGGATCATATAAGTGTAACAAGTCTATATTATAACTCTTAAGAAGGCTTTGAAACAAGTAAAGATCTGATCGCATAAGCCCTGACCCGTCCTGGGGAGCCAGCTCACTGATTTCCAACAAGAGCTGATCTGTGCTGGCCTGACTCCTGTCATCTGGGGCAGAGGTACACAGGGGTTCCAGTGTTTATTTATGTCTGGGCATCAGTTGTGCTTGTTTTATAGAATGATTCCAAGCTCTTGGTCATGCCATTCCATCTGTGTCTTTTAAAGATAAATACACAATCGGTACAGGACAGATCCTGTTACAGTAAACTTTATGGCAGAAACCAACTCTTTATATGGATGTTCTTTTGTAACTAAGGGGTATAAGTGAGAGGAAACCCTCCAAGGAGACTCAGATACTGGGGCCAGTCCCTCTCCAAGGAAGAGACAAAGTATCTCTGGCTCCCTTAATACTCTGAGGTCCAATGGGAAGAATATTTATTTACGATATACAGATAGTAGAACAGGAAAAACAAGTTTCCTTATCTATTCGTAACTGTGCTATTGAATTTATGTGTTCCAATATGGTTAACCTGGAATTTTAGGGGACAGTGGGAGGAGATAGAAAAGAATTGGGAAGGAGGATATGACAGCGTTCCAAAATATGGCTGAACTCAAACTGCTTGAACAGAGCTAGTCTAAATCATGGGAGTGAGGTTGACCATTAGGAGGAGGAAAGGATCAGGCAGATCATGACAAAGGGAAAGTTAGGTATGGCAGCTAAGTTAATTTTTATGAGTGCTACCTTTCACCTTTTTGTTCAGATATATAGTATGTACTGTGAACCCCGAATATCTGAGACAGGTCTCAGTCAATTTAAAAAGCTTGTTTTGCCAAGGTTGAAGACCTGCACCTATGACACAGCCCCAGGAGGTCCTGATGACATGTGCCCATGGTGGTCAGAGCACGGTTTGGTTTTATACATTTTATTTTATTATTATTTTTGAGTCAGGTTCTCACTCTGTCACCCAGGCTGGAGTGGTTTCACCATATTGGCCAGGCTGGACTCGAATTCCTGACCTCAGGTGATCTGCCTACCTAGGCCTCCCAAAGTGCTGGGATTACAGGCATGAGCTACTGTGCCTGGCCTGTTTGTTTGTTTTATTTATTTATTTATTTATTTATTTATTTATTTATTTATTTATTTATTGAGATGGAGTCTCGCTCAGTCGCCCAGGCTGGAGTGCTGTGCCACGATCTTGGCTCACTGCAAGCTCCGCCTCCTAGGTTCATGCCATTCTCCTGCCTCAGCCTCCTGAGTAGCTGGGACTACAGGCGCCCATCACCACACCCGGCTAATTTTTTGTATTTTTGGTAGAGACGGGGTTTCACTGTGTTAGCCAGGATGGTTTGGATCTCCTGACCTCGTGATCCACCCGCCTTGGCCTCCCAAAGTGCTGGGATTACAGGTGTGAGCCACCACGCACGGCCGGCCTGTTTTATGTATTTAGAGAGACATAAGACATCAGTCAACATATGTAAGATGAATATAGGTTCCGTCTGGAAAGGTGGGGCGGGACAACTTGAAGCAAAGGCGGGACAACTCAGTGGGGAGGGGGCTTCCTGGTCATAGGTAGATAAGAGACAAATGGTTGCTTTCTTTTGAGTTTCTGATTAGCCTCTCCAAAGGAGGCAATCAGATATGCATTTATCTCAGTGAGCAGAGGGGTGACTTTAAAAAGAATGGGAGTCAGGTTTGCCCTAAGCAATTCCCAGCTTGACTTTTCCTTTTAGTTTGCTGATTTAGGGGCCCCAAGATTTATGTTTTTCACAGTACATATACTTTTCTATATGTTTAAGTATAATATATAAACATGTATATCCTTTCATTGAGTGTAGTCATAGATACGTCCTTGTCTGTCATACTTCAGCTTTTATAGGTACAACTGCAGACACAGTCCTTTTGTCGCCTGGGGCAGACCATGCAAAGTCCAGTTGACCTGTTGCATCTGAAGGCCCTGTCTTTTCTCATAGAATGCAGTCTGCAGGGGCTGTTCATTCCTCTGGTTCCATTTCTATCCAGCCTCTGTGTCAGTGGTGAGTCCCAGCGTTAGGTTTTCCCCAGGACACACTCTGCCCTGCCCTCTCCTGTTGCACAGCCATATCCCAATTCTGTAGGTCATTAGTTGTGTGGCTCATGGATAGATGATCAGGTAAGTGAGAACAGTGGTTTTTCTGGGTCTCAGCTTGTCCTTGAAGTGTGATTTCTGATCAGATCTAACTGCCCCTGGTTCCTTCACGCACTATGTTACAGCTCAGGGTCATCTTGGAAAAGCAGCTACATTACTCTTAGCCCATTTTAGTCTTTCACATTCTTGGCATCCTGCTTACTCTGCCAGTGGATTTTGCTGGAGTGGTAGAGACTCCCTGCTGGGTTGGTTTGCCATCTACTAGATGTCTCTCACAGCCTTGTGATTTGTGAATGTGTGTACCATAAACTCACAAATAACTTCATGACGTTTCTCCCAACCCCAAGTTTTATTCCCGGTATACTGTGGCTTAAAATCGGTAACAGAGCTATTGTTAGGTTTGGTCATATACTGCCTATTTTTAACCTTATACCTGGAAGCTTGGGTTGGTTTTCAGACATTTTTCATGCGAGCCAAGGGTAACCCTGATGGTGGAAGGTGGGCCAGTATATTTTTTTAAATTAATACTGGGGCAACCTACTCTGCTTTACCTTTTCTATAACCAAATAGATAGGAATGAAAGATTCTCCCTGGGGCCTGAAAGCTTAAGGGAATGAATAACTCCTCCCTCCTCACGCCCAGTCGGTCCCGAGGAGCAAGGTCACTTGCACCAGCAGCCGGTGTCAGCAAGATAGCAGAAGCAGGAAGAGAGCTGGCTGGAAGACGCATACCCCCTGAAGATCGAGAGGGAGGCCGTCTGGGTACTACGTAGCAGTTACATCAGACTGAGACACTTTCTGTTTACAGGAGACTGTAAAACCCCTGTCCCATCCTCTTTGGTGCTGACGCCATTTTAAGCCTCAGCCCGCCTGCACCCAGGCGCCCTTTAAAACAGCGTGTTGCTACACACCGCCTTGTGTTGTTTGTTGGCGCGCTCTCAGGGTTGGAACCGATACAAGAGCCTTGCAGAGACAATTATAAGTACCTGTGTTTTAGAAATATATGTTGGGTTTCCTAGAAAATTACCTAATTTCCCTGGGCCAAGGAAGCCTCATTTCATATTTCTTTTATCTATAGCTGCTAGATGTCATTTCTGGGTCCAGTAATGAGCTTGTATTTCTTTCTGTGCGGTAACACCTGGTGGTATATATACCTTTTTGGGGTATTTATTGTAAAGGTGACTAGGATCAAATATTTAATTGTAATAGCGAATTTTGTTGTTGCCAATTAAATTCATTATGCTTACCACTGTAAAATAACACAAAGATTGAGAAAACTGATTTAAGGAGCTATCTTTGGTATTTGTTTTTCCTTATTATGAAATAAATTTGTGCCCAGTCTTAGTGTGTGCCAGGCTAGGGATTCAAAGGTGAGTAAGAAGACTGAGCTGCTGAGTTCACAGTAAGACAGACTGATACTAAGAATTCGAATTGGGGCTGGATGCGGTGGCTCACGCCTGTAATCCCAGCACTTTGGGAGGCTGGAAGCTGAGGCAGGTGTATCATGAGGTCAAGAGGTCAAGACCATCCTGGCCAACATGGTGAAACCCCATCTCTACTAAAAATACAAAAATTAGCTGGGCGTGGTGGCCCTGTAGTGTCCCAGCTACTTGGGAGGCTGAGGCAGGAGAATCGCTTGAACCTGGGAGGCGTAGGTTGCAGTGAGCCGAGATGGCGCCACTGCATTCCAGCCTGGCTACTGAGCGAGACTCTGTCTCAAAAAATAAAAATAAAAAAAGAATTTGAACTGGTAATTTCAGTAGTAGAAATACATACAGAGAAAGGACAACAAAGTGAGTCCCCATAGAGAGGAAAGCATGAGGAATGATGGCTGTATTGAGTTCATTTTTTGTTTTACTGGGATTTGGTTTGTAGCTGTACACCACTTAATGAATTAGGTGCAATTATTGATTAACTCATAAAGTGTTCCATTGACTACCTACTACAAGCCTAAGTTATTAGGGTGTGGGGGGTATGGATGTAAGATTGCTGGCTTTCCCCCAGGGATCTGATTGCTTGAGTGGCAGTCAGTCAACAGCAATTTAGTGGTAAAGAGAAGGATGCTGGTGATAGGAATTTGACCAGCAAAACTGTGGATACATAAATTTTTCATACTGAACCATTTTGCTTAATATTTAACGGAATCTTTTCATAATCTTATCACACTCACACATATCAAATGTGCGAGTGTGACTCTTTTCGCAAATCACCCTCTTAATAATTACTGAAGAAGCGTGTTGAGTCAATGAATGTATCTTTTGTGTAAGAATAGATTTTTACAAATTGGTATTAACTCAACATTTGTATAATTTGATACTGGCTGTCCCTCCATAGAAAAATTTTCTTTCTTTTCTTTTTTTTTCCCCCAATTGAAACTTCCAGGAAGTATCACTCTCCTAGGATTTCTGTCCAAGTACTTTTCTGAAGCCAATGGGTGGGTGTATGTTTAGATCCAAGAGAAACAAATTATAACCATGGATGTGAACTTTTCACAGTCTTCTCAAAATAAAAGCTTGAAAAAATATTTTTTTATATTTTTCTTCTACAAAGACCAAATCTCCTTCTGAAGAGGAATAAAGCAAAGACAACATGTTAAGCATTTATGCATCTTCATGTTGTTGACACCTTCCCTAATAATTAGCAGAACACCTCAAAATGTTTATTATTTTTGGCCATGATTTTAAACTTTAAACACCAGTACAAAGATGTAGCTATATCAAGTCCAACAGAGCTGAACGGTAAAAAAAATAAAAAAAGAAGTAGATACGTAGTGGAGTTCAAATAATATTGGACATTGCTGTTTTAACGAATGTGTTTTGAGTGTGAAGGAACAAAATACTGCAGGATTAGATTTATGAGGGTAAGCCAAGTAAAATGTGGATGCCCAGTAGTAAGATCTTTCTACTGTATCAAACATGAATTAGACATGTTGAAAGCCTCTTAAATTTATTAAATAAGAATATGACTGGGAAAGGGTGAAGGCTCTGTAAACTGTAAAGCCCCTGTACATGTCTCCTTGGTATACCACACTGATTGGTTTCTTAAGCAACTTAGCCCCCATATGACTACCATTGTGTTTTGTGTGTGTGGAAGAGGACATAGCTGTGGGGGTACACATTACTAACGTGGCAGATGGGGGCAGTGGAAATCAGGGTAGAAAAGGAGTATGACAGCCGCAAAATTGACATTTTAAGTTCAGAACTACTGGTGTTTCCAAGTCATGGCCTTGAACCAAGGTTGTACTGTTTGGTAAGTGGCTCATGCCTGTAATCTTAGCACTTTGGGAGGCTGAAGCTGGCGGATCATGAGGTCACAAGATTGAGACCATCCTGGATAACATGGTGAAACTCCGTCTCTACTAAAAATACAAAAAAACATTAGCCGGGCGTGGTGGCATGCGCCTGTAGTCCCAGCTACTTGGGAGGCTGAGGCGGGAGAATCGCTTGAACCCTGGAGGTGGAGGTTGCAGTGAGCCAAGATCACGCCACTGCTCTCCAGCCTGGGCAACAGAGCGAGACTCCATCTCAAAAAAAAAAAAAAAAAAAATTACCTGTATAATTAATAAGGTTATAAGCACCTTTAGAACATTTAATTATATGTCCTCAGCATAGTATACCAACCATACTCATTTGTGTTATTATGAGATCTTTGTCTAGACTTTTACAGACTATCCTTCACTCTTGCACTAAACAAAGCACTTTATTTTTGCTGTTTAGGGCTCTTTATTTTACAATCAAAGTTAATTCTCTATATCACAGTTTGCTGCTTCATGCCATCTCTCTTTTCCCATATTTTTATCTTTAAAATAGGTTTCTTGTACATAGACTAGAATTGATTCTTCCTTTTTAAACCAGCCTGACAATCTCTGCCTTTTAATTTGTGTCTTGAGACCATTTACATTTAATTATTGATATATTTGAGTACCATCTTGCTATGTGTTATGTATTTCTCCCATCTAGTCTTCGTTTCTTTTCCTCTTTTATAGGCTTCCTCTAGATATGTTTTTCTCTGACTTCATTTTGTCTTTCCACTATTGGCTTTTTTTTTTTGAGACAGAGTCTTGCTTTGTTACCCAGGCTGGAGTGCAATGGTGTGATCTCAGCTCACTGCAACCTCTGCCTCCCGGGTTCTAGCGATTCTCTTGCCTCAGCCTCCTGAGTAGCTGGACCTGCAGTCATGCACCACCACACTCGGCCAATTTTTGCATTTTCAGTAGAGGCAGGGTTTCGCCATTTTAGCCAGGCTGGTCTTAAACTCCTGACCTCAGGTGATCCACCTGCCTTGGCCTCCCAAAATGCAGGGATTACAGGTGTGAGCCACTGTGCCCTGCTGATCCACTATTGTGTTTTATTAGTTATATGTCTTGTTGTTACCCAGTCTAAATTGAACTCATTACTTGCCTCCAAAAGAGCCTAGTCCTTCCTTGTTAACTATTTCAGTGAATGGCTTTACTGTCCCATTTCTAATTGTTCTTTCTTTAGCTTTCCCCTGCTCTCTTAATTCCCAAATGTCTTTGGCCATGTGTCTTACCATTCTACTAATTGAATATTTCTTGAATTTATCCACTTTGTTCCACTGACACTTTCCCTATTCAGATACTGTAACTTGCATAAGGATGAGCTCACTCAGGGCCTAGTTTTAATTTTGATAACCAAAGAAACACAGATCCCAACATTGACAAATAATTGACAAACCGTTTAAGTTTTTAGTCTCTAGAGAAGCAAAAGGTTTTGTTATAACAGCAAAACTTAAGAAAAATTATCTTCGTCAACTTACCTTTTTTGATTTTTCATCACAGTATAGAGCAGACCTCAAACCCTCTCCCTTAAACCAGTTTCTCTCCCACCAAATATCAACTCTCTCGCAGTTCTTTTAGCAGCTATTCTTTTCTTTTTTCTACTCAGCCCATTCCATAATATATCAGTCAAGCTGTGTTCAAAATTGAGATTATAAAGGCATACTTCTCTTTGAGGGAGAGAGAGCAGAGGCTGTGACTACCTATTTGTCAACCTTATATTTTATTTTAAACATTATACAGCCTTGTGGAGCTTGTAACCACAAGAATGTTCTTGTCCCTTTTTCCTACCAATGGCAATTCATTCTCCCTTTCAGAGTTTTATTAAAGTTTCTTCTATTTACCATTCTAGCTAATAGTAATCTCTTGGTCCCAAGCCCGTAAATCTGTTGATTATGTTGTTTCAGTTAAAAAATAGAAACGAGAAGTGTGATCTAGAATGTATGTATTAAGGAGACAGTGGGACAGAATATTTGAAACCAGAACTGTTCTGGGAAACCTGGTATATGTGTTGGTAGTCCTTTAGGCATCTTTTTGAAAATGTATTTACAGTTACCTCAAGTTTATACAGATAGCTTTTCATTTGGACTTCTCTGATCTCCCCAAATACATAACAACATTTTTGTCAACAACAGACCACATATAGGATGGAGGTCCCATAAGATTATAGTGGAGGTGAAGAATTCCTATTATCTGGTGACATCGTTCCCATGGTAATGTCATAGCACAATGCATTACTCACATGTTTGTGGTGATGTTGGTGTTAACAAACCTACTGTACAGCCAATCATATAAAGATCTAGCACATACAATTAGGTACAGTACATAATACTTGATAATGATAGATGATTATGTTACTGGTTTATGTATTTACTATACTTTTTATCATTATTTTAGAGTATACTTCTTCTACTTACAAAAAACAAACTTTAACTATGAAATAGCCTCAGACATGTCCTTCAGGAGGTATTTGAGAAGCAGGCATTGTTATCATGGGAGATGATAGCTCCATGTTATTGCCCCTGCGGACCTTCTAATAGCACAAGATATGGAAGTGGAAGACAGTGATATTGATGATTCTGACCCTGTATGGGCCTATGCTAGTATGTGTGTTTTTATCTTAGTTTTTAACAAAAAAGTTTAAAAATAGAAAAAAGCTTATAGAATAGGGATATAAAGAATATTTTTGTACAGCTGTACAATATGTTTGCATTTTAAGCTAAGTGTTACAAGAGTAAAAAAGCTTTAAAAAATGCAAGTTTATAAAGTAAAAAGACAGTAAGCTAAGGTTAATTCATTGAATAAAAATATTTTAAAAAATTTAATGTGGCCTAAATGTACAGTGTTTATGATAAAGTCTGTAGTCAGGCTGGGCATAGTATCCCATGCCGGTAATCTCAGCACTTTGAGAGGCCTAGGCAGGAGGACTGCTTGAGCCCAGGAGCTTGAGACCAGCCTGCACAACATGGTACAATCCCATCTCTACAAAATATAAAAAGAATCAGCAGGGCAGGTGGTGTGTACCTGTAGTCCCAGCTACTTGGGAGGCTGAGGTGGGAGGATCACTGGAGCCTGGGAAGTTGAGGCTACAGTGAGCCATGATCACACCACTGCACTGCAGCCTGGGTGAACTTTCAGGTGAACTCAAGACTCTGTCTCAAAAAAAAAAAAAAAAAGTCTATAGTAGCGCACAAGTGTATAGTAACATGCTGTACAAGTTTGTAGCCTAGAAGTAATAGTCTATGCCATCTAGCCTAGATGTGTAGTAGGCTATACCATTACGTTGTAAGTACACTCTGTGACGCTGGCACAAGGATGAAATCACCATCACCTTAAGGATACATTTCTCAAAAACATGATCCTCATTGACACATTACTGTAGTTCTCGGTGTTCTGAAGAAAGGCATATACTCATATATCTAGCCAGTAACATTAAATGCCAGGCAAGCCTCTGTTGATACGTATATATGTGTTTGGAAGATAGAAACATCTGCAATTTTCACTTGCGGTTCCTGGTTTCTCTTATGAAATCTTCTTGAGAACTTTATGGTACTAGAGTGGAAACGGTTGAATAAAGTCCTGATGATTATAGTAAAGTCCGTGGGCAAATGTGAGACACCTGAAGGTGAGGCTGTTTACCTAAAGGCTGCTTTTTTGTAGTTTAGGCTGTATAAGCATCATGGTGTGATGTCAAGAATGTATCTCACATAAACTAGAATTGGATTTACACATGGCTGTTAGGTGGTTGAGCCAGAATCCAAATTCAGGTTTGTCTAACTACAGGACTGTTGATTAACCACTGTATGATTTTTGCATTTTATGCTGTTAAGGGAAGTTATTTAATTTCTCTGAGCCTCATTTTCTTTGACTACAAAATGAACTTGATAATACGTGCCTTACAGAGATGTTTTGAAGCATAAATTTGTTTGTGAAGCATTTAGCAGAAAGCTTTCTCACCAGGTAAATAGGTCTTTTATTATTAGTAAAATATTTTCTTCAAAACAATGACTCCAACAAAAAATGGTTTTTGAAAGAAAGTCTGAAACTTTTGCAGAGAACGTTGCATAATTCTTGGAATATTGAGTTCTTTACGTTTTGACACAAAGTTTTCATGTTTGGTTTCTCTAGAATTTAGATAATGTTCCAAGTAAGTCATTGGTTGGTCATTACTTTATTTCCCCCTATTGTTTTTTTGTTTGTTATTCTGAATGAATTGTTGTCAAAAAGGTAACAGAATTATACCCTGTCTGTCATTAACTTCCCTTCCAAAGAATTGGAGAACATCTGACACTTGTGGTTAACTGCAGCTGTTATATATTTAAGCCTTAGGTTTTGAAGTTTATAGAATGAGGTTTAGAAAGGCTGATTTTTTGTTGTTGTTGGAAGCCATAATAGAAATAAACTAGAGAAGTGGTTATTGGTTTTCATCTTGGCTGCAGAAGTATTTGTTGGTGTTGCTACAGAAACATAGTCAAAACTACAGTATTGAAAACATCACAAAATAAAGCATTGATTTGGTTACCTAAATTGTGTTTCTTGTGTCGAAGTTATTCCTGATCGACTTAAAAATGCCTTCTTTTTTTTTTTTATTCTTAGCTGTCATAAATATCCAGATATAAGTTTAAATGAAATAAAGCTCAAAATAAATCAGTGTTGTGAATATGAATGCCAATCATCTAAACTTTTAAAATCACTATTATTCCTTAGTAGTTTGAAAAAATAATTCTGTTATAATAAATTCAAATTTCCTGCTGGCGATGGTGGTAAATTGTAATTTTAAAAATGTATATCTTTATATATTTGAGCATAATTTTGGTTCAGTTGGGGATTTTGCATAATGAAAACCACATATACTTTTTTCTCCAAATTTTATTTATATTTTATTTTACAAATTTAAATGGACATGCTATTTTAGCTTTTTAATAAAGCTACAATTTGGATCAGTAGAAGACAGTTCCACTAAACAGTTTGTAGGGGAAAATAGCTCTGCTTTTGGCTTTTATAGACTCTTGCTCAAAGGAAGAACTGCTATTGAGTCAGTTACAACTTCAGTGGAAGATGTCTTGCAGCTGTGCCTTTTTGGTTTTGTTCCAGAGATAGTATTTGTGTGCACTGTCAGAATGTCTTAAAGGCCCACCCTGGAAAGGATTCAACCTTATAAAAGGAGTTTTGTTTTATAACCTTTCACATATTCTTACGGAGTTCTGGTGGTGATGGTGGTCTTCATTATCTTGTCTTTTAAACTGGCATTTTATTGAGAGACAGCCTTCACAGTTTGAGAATAGGAGCTACAGTTGTAGGTATTGTATCTAATAAAATAAATTTAGTCAAGCCCTTGGCACACACTATGATGAAAACAAAACACCCCTCCCCAAACTTTGCAATTTCAGTGAATTATTTTTAACAACTTTTCTGCCTCTGTACTGATAAGGAGATTGGCACTCATTTGATTATTCTCCGGGGTAACTTATTTAATAGATATTTATTTACAAATCAAGTTACTATATAAGAAGAGTTTAAAACACCAACGACTTCTCATATTGAAAATTTTTCGGCCTAACTGTTGTAAGCCATATATTTATATAAATGCCAAGAGAATTATCATTGAATATATTCTGAGTGGTTGACCATATTTTCTCCAAAACTTCCCCCTTTCTCCTTAGCTTTTTTCCTTTACGTTGTTAAAATTACAGCAAATTTATTTTAAAGATTTTAAATGGTTTTTATTTGCCATTCAAGACTGGAGCAACACCTCATTCTATAAAATAGAACGAATGTCCGATAAGCGGAACAGAGGAAGTTGCTTTTATAGACAGAAAAGAGCTGAGGGAAGCAGAAACAGAGAACAAAAGCATGTTGGTTGCTTCAAAGTGACTTTTCTTATAGTGTTAAAACAGAGGGGACTTCCTTATTATGCCTACCCCTTTGGATTGGTTGTTGTGAATTTCTTTCAAAACAACTGCCCCGTTTCAAAATTAGTTTGATTACCTGGCTCCATTCTGTTGTGGCATGGTCTGCTGGAGCCTAGTGCAGGAGGCTAGTCCAAAACAATGGCCTCCTATAAATTTTATTTAACAAAATGCTCCAAAGTTGTCAGATCCACCCCCCCCGCCCCTCCCCCAGTCTTTCTAGCTTCCTTAATCCCCTTCCTCTCCCAGCCCATGTCTATTTCCCATTACTGTTCTCTTTGGCCTGTGGGGTCAGGATGTTCCTCCTGCTATTGAAGGTTAAACTCTTCTCTGTGGTTTTGATCCTTTTCCTCCATCTTTTTTGAACTACATGGCATTCATTTTCCTTTCTTTCTACTTTGTGTGTTGAACCTCTCCTCTCTATCTCTCCCACCGAAAGACTGCACCAAACACAAACAGCCTAAACGTACATCTCCCCTCAATCCTAGACTTTTTAGTTATTACTTGCCCTTTCTTCATTGCTAAACTTCAGATATGAATTTACACTTATCTCTTGCCCTCCCCTCTTCTGATATTTTATCTGTAGCCATTAGCTTTTTCTTCTCCTAGCCACTGAACTTGCTCTTAGAGGTTAGCAGCAATCTTATGACCCTTTTAACCCTTATTGTTCCCTGAAGCAATCTGCCCTTGCCCCTGTTGGCCAAGCCTCCCTGTTAGACTCTTCTTTCTTGTCAGTGCTTTCTTGGTTTTCTTTCTCTTAATGCTGATCCTTCTTAGCCTCCTTGATAGGTTCTTTGGTCTCTCTGCCTGGGGATTTTTGATGAGCATTTATCCTACTGTTTGTTTTCTCTACAGTTTCATCTACTTCTGATACCACTGATTGGCTGAGCAATTCCACATCTCAGTCTGGAAACCAAGGCTCTGTCATTCAGACTCATACCTTCAACCATCTTCGAATTTCCACCTGGATGTCACACATTTTCAGCCCAAATGTATTCAAGGTGGAAGCTTTTGCTTCCTTCCTTTCTGTTTCTTACTTTGTTTGGAAGTCTCTTTCTAACTTCATGGTACCACTATCTAACCTTTGACTCTTAGGAACTTGGGAGCTTTATTTTTCGTTACTCCCACAATCCAATTAATTATCAAGTCCCATTCATTTTATCCATTAAATATTTATTGACGCCATCTCTTCATTTGCATTCTTATTGCTTCTGTCTTAGTCTCCTGGATCCCTAGAGCATCATCTTAACCAGTTTCCTTTTTTTTTTTTTTGACAGTCTCACTCCGTCACCCAGGCTGGAGTGCAGTGGCATGATCTTGGCTCACTGTAGCCTCCGCCTCCTGGGTTCAAGCAATTCTCATGTCTCAGCCTCCCAAGTAGCTGGGATTACAGGTGTGTGCCATCATGTCTGGCTAATTTTTGTATTTTTAGGAGAGACGGGGTTTCGCTATGTTGGCCAGGCTGATCTCAAACTTCTGACCTCAAGTGGTCCACCTGCCTCAGCCTCCCAAAGTGCTAGGGTTACAGGCGTGAGTCACCACACCCGGCCAGTCAGTTTCCTTTCATTGTGTCAGTTGGTCTCACGTGGCTGCCAAAGTCATCTTCCAGAAATACAAAGTTAATAGCATTTTCTTACTGCCTGCAGAATAGAGTAAAAACATCTGAGCTTAGCATATTGATCATGCATTATTTGGGTGTTGCTTCCCTTGTCCTATCTCCTCCACTCCCTACCCTGTGTTCCAGGCACTTGAAGTTCTCACTGTTCTCTACAATGCATTTATCTTTCACGATTCTGTGTCCTTCACTTACTGTTCCCACGGTGAGGAGTGTGCTTCTACCCACTTATAATAAGCTCAGTAAGCTCCTTCTTATCCTTCAAGGTCAGGTCAAGTGTCACCTCGGGAAGCATTCTTCCTTCATCAAGTCTGTTAACCGCTAAATTGTTTATGCTTCCATTTTAGCTCTTATTCTCTTTGTAGTTAGCTATTTAAATGCCCTGCTCTCACACCGCTGGAGCCACATTTTACACAGGTCTGTATCCTCAGCAGCTATCAGCAAGCACAAAGCAATTCCTCATGGAATGAATGGATCTTTACAAAACCCAAAAGTAGAGTATTAAAATCAAGATTTCATGGGCAGAGGTAATGGTGAGTATAATGGCTTGATAATAGATAATTTTTATTTATTGTTTTGAGTAGGTGTGGTTGTGGATTGAGAGCATCTTGGCACTTGTGGTTAGGATTTTCTAATTCAAGTTTAGAGAGTTAGGTTTTGAAAGTGAAGCTGCAGAGCTGTAGTCTCAAATTATGGAGAGCTAATAAAGTTATGAAGGATTGTAAGTACACTGGTTCTCAACAAGTGGCCACACCATTGCAGATCATATATCAGGCAGAAGGAGGGTAGTGAGACTGGTGAAGTGAGGAGAGGGCCCCAGTTTGGGGCTGTACCTCCCCAGCACCCTCTGGGTTTGTAGCTGTGCATTGCTTATTACATACACCTTAACGTTTCCCCAGCTTGCCCTAGTAGAAGCAGCATTCAACTTTATACAACATGTTTTTTGATAAAAGCTTTGTGTATACACGTTTGATGTTTATATGGTTCTAGCAGAGCCTCTTGGAATGGTGGTGGCTGTCTTAAAGTAAAGGAGAGAAAAGAAAGAAGGGAAATTATAGGGGGTGGGTTAGGTAGGGATATAATTTTCCTTCTACAAGTTGAGAAAGAAATAGATACATTGGATTGGTAGGAAATTATCATACATTAATGTTTGCTTTTTAAAAATAAAGTTAAACCATAATGATACCTTCCACCACTTTTAGGGGAAAAGGCGTAGATGAATCTTTTGACCATGGAAATTCTGTGTTTAACAGTAAATTGCATTCATTTAGTGTTTTGCACTTTACCAGTAGCTGTTATGATTCTTTTTTGATCTTTAAAACAATCCCATTATATAGGTAGGTTAGCAGCTGCTACTTTTATTTTAGACATGTAGCTAACTGGCAACATGGGAATATATCTAAAGCTGTTTGAATATGAAGGTTAAGAAGAGTAGATAATTTCTTGACAATTGCCCTTTTATTGTTGGAGACTTACAATTTTGGGGGAAGAGGGAGGTTATGGCATTTTTCATGGGTACAGAAGTTGGAGCACAGTTAGGGAGCATTGTAGGTCTCTTGGATTCCTAGTCTTAGGGCTGTTTTGTTTCTTCTGGCCCTTGGACAACAATGAAGGGTCTCTATTCTTTTTTTCTTTTTTCTCTCCTTAACAGTGTGTCTCCGCTTCTCGTCCAGGCAGGACAGTTTGCTACAGGAAAAGGCATTGGGATTATTAGTAAGAATCTGACATCTAGCCTGGCGAGATCTTGCTACTGATTTGCTATGTAAATAATCTAACTGCTGGGCCTTAGATTTCCCATCTAATTAAAGGCAAGAGGTAGAGGTACATGAACATTGAGATCCTTTTTAGCTCTGAACTACTTTGATTCTTTACAAATTCCATTTTGCTCAGTCATATGTAGAGTATTATACAGCTGCTAGCAAGACTGTTGTTTCTGCTTTGTATGTAGTGGACTTTGTGATAGGTGCTTTTGTTTTATTTCTTTCATCCCTAAGGCAAGGTGGGTGTCATTATGACCTAGTGGTAGCATCTGCTCATTCAAAGTGTGAGAGAAGAATGATCCTGTAATTGTAAGCTTTATAAAACTTTCTTTGACCACCCAAAGGAGGTGACCATTTCCTTTGTGCCCTTCTTGTACCTCTCTTACAGCCCTTATCACATATGGTGTAATGATTTGTTTATGTGTCTGACTTCCCTGCTAGACTGTAAATGTCCAGTAGACTCTTGTGGGCAAGAACTTTCCCTAGGTCCTTAGGGCCTAGACCAGTGTCTGGTGTAAAGCAGGAATTCAGCACATATTTCTTAGACATAAAGTAGAATGAAAATAATACAGTTTAATGTACCTGCTGGATTACTCTACTGGTCTGATTGTGTAATTTAAAAAGTAGTGCTTTTGACTTTTGTAGTTAATTAAAAGCAAACAAGAAGGATTTGTTAAGAGTTTTATCCTAATACTTTTTAGATGCTTCTTTGATTCAAAATAGCAACTTTTTTGTTAGAGATTCTCAGCCACCACTCTTTTATTCTTTTGTCCATTTTCCTCCTTCTGTACCTGCTCCCACTTTCTCTCTATACCCCTTGTAAAAATCTGGGGTCATGCAGTGTCTTTCTTTCCTAGAGTCCCATAAATCTACAGTACTTTTCAACATTACATCTTAAAAATGTAATTGTTTTTAATGTAATCGAACATATGAGTCAAACGTGGCTAAGATGTCTGGTAGGGAAGAAACTTTGCAGGTGACGCATGTGCAGTTGTATACATTATTCTGGTTTAGAGCCTGAGAGAAGTTAAACTGTGGTATGTGGTCAAAGAAGAACTTGCACATTAGAGACTGACTGGGAAGTTCATCCATATTGAAGAGTCATGAAACTCCTGCCTGTGTTTGTTCAGAAAGTAATCTTGCATGACGTTTGGTAGATGGGAAGATTGGATTCCCTGAACAATCAGAATAAAAAAGGAGTTTTTTTTTTGTTTGTTTTTTTGTTTTGTTTTTTTTTGAGATGGAGTCTTGCTCTGTTGCCCAGGCTGGAGTGCAGTGGCACAGTCTTGGCTCACTGCAACCTCCGCCTCCCAGGCTCAAGTGATTCTCCTGCCTCAGCCTCCTGAGTAGCTGGGATTACAGGCACATGCCACTGTGCCCAGCTAATTTTTTTTGTATTTTTAGTAGAGACGGGGTTTTAACCATGTTGGCCAGGATGGTCTTGAACTCCTGACCTCAGCTTGGCCACCCACCTTGGCCTCCCAAAGTGCTGGGATTACAGGCGTGAGCCACCACGCCCGGTCAGAGGTTTTTAAAAAAATTTCTTCTGAGTACTTTTTAGGTTATTTTAGTTTTTTTCCAGAAAATTGTGTTGTCTGGTTCTTTTCTTAGTAGGATAGATGATAATCACTTTACAGATGGGGGCTAGATGAGCAGAAGTGAGATGACCAAAAGGAATTCTTCTTCCTCATTGTCTTTTCTGTGATATTGATAACTGTACTTTCTGCCTAGAGTTTGTGTCTCGTAAGGTTTTCGAGCCATGAGTGACTGACTCATCAGATTATTGGGTTCTCTATATCTTACTCATTCTTTGTCCTCATAAAATAGGAGGTAGGATGATTTTTAAAAGTCAAATTATGATACTGGGTTTAAGATAAAATTCTGTGTCTACATAAACTCACATACACAAATGTAGGGAAAGTGTTCCCCTCCTAACCTTAACCAACTTCCTTGAATATTTTAAAATTAACTTTTGGAAGATAAACCTAATTTCCTGTTTTAATGAAATA
Organism: Hylobates moloch; assembly: GCF_009828535.3. Taxonomy (NCBI): domain Eukaryota; kingdom Metazoa; phylum Chordata; class Mammalia; order Primates; family Hylobatidae; genus Hylobates; species Hylobates moloch. Next base: position 148,657,182 of record NW_026652277.1, on the reverse strand, counting down.
ATGAGACATTGTCGAAACATGACCTTTTTTGGTCTTCTTAAAATACATGTTACAGATATAAATTCATATAATAATAATTTTTGAATATTAAGACATTTGTAGATGTTTCCTATATATTTTGTGTACTCAAATATATTTAAATCATATTGGAAATAAGTAAATGACACTGGACCTGGTTTGTATACTTCTCTGCTAATAACTCATCAAGTAACCTCATATGTTATTTCACCTCTCTGGGTTCACTTGACTTATCTGGAAAACAAGAGTGTTAAAACGGCTGCCTTGCCAGCCTGGCCAACATGGTGAAACCCCGTCTCTACTAAAAATAACAAAAATTAGCCAGGTGTGGTGGCGGGCACCTGTAGTCCCAGCTACTCGGGAGCCTGAGGCAGAAGAATCACTTGAACCCAGGAGGCAGAGGTTGCAGTGAACTGAGATTGCGCCGCCACTGTACTCCAGCCTGGGAGTCAGAGCAAGACTCAGTCTCAAAAAAGAAAAAAAAAAAAAAAAAAAAAAAGAGGCTGCCTTGGTGGAGAAGTCTATTGGCTTTGAAGGCAGACCAAATTGATGTGAATTCTGGCTCTACCACTCATAAGTGGGTATATGAGTTTGAGATTCAATTTCTCTAGGTTCTAATAGTCTAATTTTTAAATTCACTCTATTAATAGTTCTCTTTCAAAATTATAGTGCCACAAAACTCATCCTCTCTGAATTCTCCCAACCTTTTTTTGAACAGTGAGATTCACAGGTCTCCTGAGTAGGATCTTTTGAGGCCAGGGAGGAGCTGAGCAGTAGCACTGGGTTCCATAGCTAAGAAGTAGGCATCTTAGCTCATGCTGCCATAACAAAACAGGTACTTATTTCTCACAGTTAAAAGTTGGGGGATTTCTGGTAAGGGCTCTTCTTTGCTTACTGACAACTGCCTTCTACTGTATAGAAGTATTTATATATAGAATACTTATATATAGTATTTATATATAGAATATAGTATAGAATCCCTTCATGGTAGAGAGAGAATGAGAGACTACACAAGTTCTCTGGTGCTTCTTTTTGTGAGTACACTAATTTCATCATGAGGGCCCCACCTTCATGACCTTATCTAAACCTATCTCCCAAAGCTCCTACCTCCATCACATTGTGGGTTAGATTCAACACAGGAATTTTAGGGTGATGCAATTCAGTTCATAGCAGTAGGAGAGTAAGAGAAGAGAGCAGGAGACACATGGGTGTTAAGAAATGCCTAGGATGGACCAGAAGATCTACCACTGTTGAATTCATAGGGCCCAGTGCTGCTATAGGTTAGAAGTTTTCACATTTCTGGATTACATGGAGTTATGAATTTCAGAAAAAAGGTTGAAAGTGTGAACCCTGAATACCTGACGACATGTGCCCATGGTGGTCAGAGCACAGTTTGGTTTTATACATTTTAGGGAGACAGGAGACATCAATCAACATATGTAAGATGAACACTGGTTTGCTCTAGAAAGGCGGGACAACTCGAAGTGGGGAGGGGGCTTCCTGGTCACAGGTAGATAAGAGACAAATGGTTGCATTCTTTTGAGTTTCTGATTAGCCTTTCCAAAGGAGGCAATCGGATATGCATTTATCTCAGGGAGCAGAGGGGTGACTTTGAATAGAAAGGAGGGAGGCAGGTTTGCCCTAAGCAGTTCCTAGCTTGACTTTTCCCTTTAGCTTAGTGATTTGGAGGCCTCAAGATTTATTTTCCTTTCACAAAGGCAGTATTTTTCCAAGTTAAGTATATTGTAACAAATTTACAGTTACACCAGCAGTATTTATTAAAAAACGCATTTAACATAAAAAGGTGGGAAGAACTTAATCTGCATAAGGGATGATGCTCTGAATTGAATAAAATTGGCTCTACTAAAAAACTCACCAAATTGTCCCTTTGTGAACCAATGAAAACTTTATAATGGATAGTAAAATTTACTTCCCCTATGTAGAATGACTTAAAAAAAAAAAGTTTTGTGTCTGCCCATTTTGACAAAGATGAATCTCTTCAGAGGTGCCAGGGAAACTTTTACCAAAATAAAATTTAAAAAAAATGAAAAAGTGAAGAATAAAAGTGAAGACTTTCATCAAGTCTTCCCATTAAGCAAACCTTACTTTTTAAATTTTTTTTTTTTTTTTTTTTTTAGATGGAGCCGCTCAGGCTGGAGCGCAATGGCGCGATCTCGGCTCACTGCAACCTCCACCTCCCGGGTTCAAGTGATTCTTCTGCCTCAGACTCCCAAGTAGCTGGGATTACAGGCGTGCGCCACCACACTCGACTTTTTTTTTTTTGTATCTTTAGTAGAGATGGAGTTTCACCATGGTGGCCAGGCTGGTTTCGAATCCCTGACCTCGTGATCCACCCACCTTGGCTTCACAAAGTGCTGGGATTACATTACAGGCGTGAGCCACCACGCCTGGCAGCTAATTGGTACTGGTTACATCTTGTTTACCTATTAATAAATATCTAAAGCATTTTCTTTGTAATTTACAAGAGGCCCATTAAAGACTTTGCTGTAGGTGAATGTGAACAGATAATTACGAATGCTTTGTAGGAGAGTAACACAGTACCTGGGTAAAGTTGTAAAAATGCACAGGTGCACTTATAGTCTATCTCAGTCCTGAATTGTCAATGCAAATATGTGTGTTGGGGAAAAAAAACCCCAGAATTTAAATTGTGGAAATGTAAAAGGGGGTTGGTACTGTAGAGTTAAGGAACATTAGTTATTTCTCAGATTGCGCTGACCTGAATCTTAGAATTGACACATTTTCTTTTAATGACTTTACATTTATGTTGCTTCCATATTTCTTTAGAGCCATATGATAGGTGGATGTAGTATTATCTTATTTTTAGTCATTTCTCTTTTTTTTTTTTTTTGAGACAGAGTCTCATTCTGCTGCCCAGGCTGGAGTGCAATGGTGCAATCTTGGCTCACTGCAACCTCCACCTCCTGAGTTCAAGCAATTCTCCTGCCTCAGCCTCCTGAGTAGCTGGGACCACAGGCATGCGCTACGACACCCGGCCAATTTTTGTAGTTTTAGTAGAGATGGGGTTTTGCCATGTTGGCCAGGCTGGTCTAGAACTCCTGATCTCAAGTGATTCGTCCACCTCGGCCTCGCAAAATTCTGGTGTTACGGGTGTGAGCCACTGCACCTGGCCATTTTTAGTCATTTCCCAATTTAGGATTGAAATATGAAACAAGGATTTAACAGCTTTATAACTATATCATGGTACGTATACTATCTAGGTTAAAATGCACCTCCATTTTTATGTACAGGGTGAATGAATAGACATTCTTGTATAAATGAGTCGAAATGAATATTTTATTTTTTAATGTTGAAATATGGATGATGTATTTGCAGTTTTTCTATATCTGAAACTTTGTCTATAGTAATTTATAAAAATGAGTAGACTGTACAGTAGGCCTCCCCTTATTCATAGTTTTGCTTTCTGCAGTTCAGTTACCTGCAGTCATCTGTGGTCTGAAAATATTACATGGAAAATTCCAGAAACAAGCGATTCATAAGTTTTCAGTTGCAAACCATTTTTAGTAGCATGATGAAATATCACACTCTCTGCTCCATCCTGTGCAGGACGTGAATTATCCATTTGCCCAGTGGCTCCGTGTTGTAGAAGCAGCCACTTGTCAGTTACTTAGTAGCTGGCTTGGTGATCAGATTGACTATCGTGATATCACAGTGCTTGTGTTCAAATCACCCTTATTCTACTTAATAAAATCACAAGAATAGTAATGGTGGCCATTTGAATCTGTCAAAGAGAAGCCATCAGGTGATTCCATTAAGCAAAAAGGGGAAAGTTCTTAAGGAAAAGGAAAAAAATCGCATTGCTGGGGTTGCTAAGATCTATGATAAGAACCTAATCTTCAACCTGTGAAATTGTGAAAAAAGAAAAATAAATTTGTGCTAGTTTGGCTGTCGCACCTCAAACTGCAAAAGTTATGGCCACAGTGCATAAGTGCTTAGTTAGGATGTAAGAGGGTGGCCGGAAGCGGTGGCTCACACCTGTAATCCCAACATTTTGGGAGGCTAAGGCAGAATGATCACTTGTGTCCTGGAGTTCGAGATCAGCCTGGTCTGTAACATAGTGAGACTCTATCTCTACAGAAGCGTAAAAAAAATAGCTGGGCGTGGCAGTGCATGCCTGTGGTCCCAGCTACTTGAGAGGCTGGGGTGGGAGGATTGTTTGAGCCCAGGAGGTCGAGACTGGGTTTGGTACTCTCAATGGTTTCAGGCATCTACTGGGCTTCTTTCCCCAAGGATAAGGGGGACTACTTTATGTTGTGTACATATACTTTTGGTGTCTATTCTGGGATGAGTTAAAATGACAAAAATAAAAACAAAGTTGCAGGATGGAGACCCAAAGCAAAGCAAAGATCATAACCAGAAAAACTAAATGAGAAAAAAATCTTAGGATAGAAGAATTTTATAAAAATTATAGAATTATAGTTGTGTCATTAAAACTAGTTTCTATGCCGAAGGGGTCTTCATTTATTGGGTAAAACAGGCAGCAGGAAGCTGACTTTTTTCTTTGACCCATGTGCATTTTCTAGCTGAGGAATGAAGTGACTTGGAACCAAACTGGGCTTTTCTACTCAGCATGTCCCTCTCCAGCAGGGTCTGGCTTGGGTGGAGCCAGTCTTGCTCATTAAGCTTTTGGACGCTGGATTTCCATCAGCTTTCCACAGTTTTCCAATGACAGGAAATAGCAGACAGCGGGCTTGATGTGCTTAAAAGCTGCGTATGTATTTCAAGGGGGGAGATTATTAGGACATTTTTGTTGCAGTGGTTGGGTTTTGTGATACATGCTTGTTTGTTTCTGCTTGTGGAGGAAGTTTGCTATTGAAAGTGTGACTAGTCAGGGGACTGAAAATTAGGAAAATACTAATGTACAGAGTAGATGGAATCTGGGTACGTACACTGTTTCGCAAGGGAATATGTTGTGATATTTGAACTAAGTCCTATGAAAAATATATTTTTCCAGTGGGCCGAGTTTAGTTTTAGATGGCTTGTTTGCATCTTTCTAGGCAAATGTTGACTTTTGTCAGGCTATCTTTAACATGATAGCTTTTTCAGCTTTGACCTATGAGAATAATGAAGCTAGTTGGTTTCTTTTATATGCTTGTCTGGTTGTTTCACAATTTTTTCAGTGGTATGACATAATACTGTACAAAATCAGTATGACATTATTTCTGGAAGCACAGTGAGGACTATGTAAGGTTAATAGTGTGCAGTTATTTTCTTTTTAGCATCTTAAAGAGTTATAACTTTCAATTTACTTATAACGTGCTCCATTTTCACCCTGACTTGTTTGATTAAAAGAAGTTGTACTGTAGCTATCAGAGATTTGGGTTCACAGTTTTTAGCATCGGCAGATTATTAGCCATTAACAGTTACCAAGGTCTGGTTATTGGTTTGATATTGTCACACCCTAAGTAAATACTGATAGAATAAGAATAGGTATCAACATCTTCTTTTATTACTGAATATTTAATTGGTTGTCACATTGAATAAATGTGAAAATGCATATTGCCCAGATTCTGACATCCAGACTTGGGAAAAAATCTTCTTACGTTTTCTTTATATAATCTTCAAAAGGATCAGTTTTCAAAAAGATCCTTGCTTCGTTTTGACTTCCTGACAAAATGAAAAACAGGGCCAATGTAATTAGCAGATGACCTCTGCGATTCCTTTTTTATTGTTGACACTGTTAGGGATGCTATCACTGAAGTATTTATGGTATTTTGAGGGGGGTGCATGTGTACTTGAGAAGTTTAAGTTTTCCGTTTTTTTTGTTGTTGTTGTTATAAGGAAGAATTGTCTCTTCAAATTATTTGCAACGTGGGTGTGGGTGCTGAATGAATGATAACTGTTGAGGTGATGCTGATGACCTGGACAGCCAATCATCCCCTGCATCTGCTTTGTAGTGTTTCTGTACGGATGATATAATATATTGATGATCTATAGTTAGTATCATAGCAGGATCACAAGGAAAGTTACATTGGAAAGGTAAATTTTAAACTTTGACGTTGGTTTTGCTTGCATTTTTTGGTGGACTCCAGACATTGAATGCCTGACATATTCTCCAGCATGATTCTCTACTAAATCACTTTTGCAAATGTTGAACTTCAAGAATTTTACCTCTAAGAAAACAAATACATTTCACTGAAGTGAAAACTTATCCTAGCCACCACCACCAAAAAATAGTTATTTGAAGTTCTTGCTAAGTAGTTCTGAACTAAATGAATCCTCAGAGTAGAAATACTTAACTTAAAAAAAAAAAAAAAAAAGGTTTTATAGCACTCCAAATGGCATGTCTGTAATTCCATTGTAGTTACAGCTTTTCCCGCCGAGGGAAAATTGCTCTTATCAAGCCAGGCTTGGAGGGTCCATAATTTGGATTCTCTCTGGCACCTTCTGCTGATCAGCCAGTGGACTGGGGCCAACATTTGGATATGCTTGCTTAAGCCAGAAGTGTCATTCAGTTTATAGTCTTAGTTTTTAGAATATATGCTGTGTATTGGTAGAACTCTTTAGTAGTGCTATAATTACTTAAAATGGCAGAAGAACTAATGGCCAAAATTTAAAAAGTGAATTATGTTTTTTGTGAGGTTTAGGTATTTATGCCTGTTGACTACAGCATTCCAAAGCTTATAGAGAAGAGGATTTGAAAGTATGAGGTCAGTGTAGGCTCCAGCTTGGTGGACTTGTCATAGTGTGGGGGAGTTGATTGACTTCGACAAGCTTTTGTCTTATGACCTATTAAAATGCAGCGTCTGCAGCCTGTGCGTTTATCCTGTGCAGTTAACCTTGGTGGATTTGTCGTTTGCTTATTTGGGAAATTCCTCCGGAACCACTACTGTTATTTTTTAGAGTTTGATTCACACAGAAACAGTATTAGACTGGTTGTTGATTACTGTTGGATACCAAGTGGGCACAAGTTTGATGATGGGGCTGGGGAGCCATTTTATGCATAAGATAGTTGTGGGGTTAGCTTAGGAAAAATAGACTCGCTGGCATCTGTCATGATCATGGGAGTTTGTTGGTATTGGCCCTGCTCTGGTTTGAGCTTGGTTATGATGTCACTGGAATAAACTGCACGGTAGCATTTTTTTTTTCTATAGAGCATTATAGGGGGGTGGCCCAAATAAATGTTCCCTAAATACTAGGAACATCACAAAAGATATTTATCAGGAAGCCACCGGATGCAAACACCGTGCTGGGAACATGTAGTTGTTTTATCTGCACAAAAGTTTTACCCTCTTCATATGAATATAGTTGCAGATGGGCAGGGAAGAGGTGTGGACAGGAAACTGATGACAAGCTTGTGCTGTCAGGCCAATTTTATTCCTGCTTTTCCCTGTGAGGAGGAAGCTGCTGAAAGAGATTGGGGAATGTTTATGTATGACCAGCTTAGACATTTAATAGGACTCTTCCCATTCTGTTTACTCTGCCTTAAAAAAAAAAATGTCCTCAACTTTCAGAGAACTCTATTTCCAAGTGCCCCGTTCCCAGCCCTCCAGCAGAGAATACGAATAATCTTTTTACGCTGCCTGCATATGCACCAGTATTATTGTTAGCAAAAGACACTTGTTTGTTTCAAGTCCACACTGAGGAAAAAAGGATAAAAAACAAGCAACGTTTTCTCAGGAACTGTAATTGACCCTTGAACAACACAAGCCTGCACTGCATAGGTCCACTTATATGTGAGTTTTTTCAGTAAATCTAATCAGCCCTCCATATAGGCAACTTCTGTATCTGCAACCAAATTCAGGTTGAAAATAACTGTGTTTGTAGGGTGCTAAACTCGGATACAGATGGCTGACTTTTCCTGTCCACAGGTTCAGTAAGGCTGACAGCGGGACTTGAGTATGTGTGGATTTGGGTATCTGTGGACCAATCCCTCACAGATACTGAGGGATGACTGTATTTTTTTAAATGAAGAACTGATACACTTCTTAAAAAAAATGTTGCTGCACTAAAAGCTTGGGTGTTGAGCTTAAACTACTTAGGGGAACAATCTAGGTGGGGGGTCAGTGGTGGGTTTGTGAAATATACTGAAGTGGAGGCTGGCAGAAATCTGTTTCTTTGAGGATATAGAAACAGTCTTAACCTTCATACACTAGGAAATCCAAAGCTTAGGCCATCTTAATGCTACTGCTGAGCTGGAGTCGATGTTCATTTGTGTGGCTAGAGCTGTGTGACAAGGCAAATTGGCATTTTGGCTTGTGGGAGTCATATTGGCACATGTGTTGTCTCCAAGGAAGCTGGCTAACCAAGCTGGATTCACTTAATGCATAAATATGGTTCTGCTAGTAAAGTACTTAAGTGCTTAAGTTTATGAAAACTTCTGTTCAGTAAAAACATTGTCTCCCATGTCTGTACCTCGGCAGTCATCTACCCAGCACCACCCTCCATTCCCCGTAATCACTGTTGTTGCTCTCTTGCATTCTTCCCTAGTTTCTTTACTCATTTAAAGGAAAATGTGTGTGTGTGTGTGCATATTCACATATGCATATTCACATCCTTTATTTGTGTATCTCCCACATGCTTTGCTTTCAACCTATAAGATGTGATGTCTATAAGGTATCCTATCCCTCTAAAGTGACCTATCACTTATACCATCTGAATCTTGCTTTTTGTACTTAACAATGTACTTAATAATTGGAGTTATTATCCCAAGTGGGGTGGTAGCCTTTCTCATCTTTTCTCTTTACAGTTGCCTAGTATTCTGTTGTATGAATGTGGTATAAGGCCCCCTGTTGATGGACATGGATCCTTAGCTTTTACAGTGTTGTAGTGAGTCACCTTTACATAATTATTTTACATATGCACAAATATATCTGTAGGATACCTTACCACAAGCTTGTCCAACCTGTGGCCTGCAGGCCGCATGAGGCCCAGGACAGCTTTGATTTCTGCCCAACACAAATTTGTAAACTTTCTTAGATCATTATTAGATTTTTTTTTTGCAATTTTTTTTTTAAAGCTCATCAGCTGTTAGTGTATTTTATGTGTGGCCCAAGACATTCTTCTTCTTCCATTGTGGCCCAGGGAAGCCACAAGATTGGACACCCCTGCATTACCACAAGCAGGATTACTTCTTTAAAGTGTGGACATACTTAGAATTTTGAAAGCTATTGGCAAATTGACTTCCACTGGGCCCATACCAGTTTATTCTTCTGCTAGCAATTGTTTGAGAATGCCTTCGTTCCCATAGTCTTGCTCAATGAGTGCATGATTAAACTTTTGGATGTCTCCATTCTGAATTTTTAGTTTCATTTCTTTTACTAAGAGTGTGACAAGTACCTCTTCATATGTTTATGTGCCACTTGTGTTTCTTGCTTTTTTCTTTTTTTTGATAACTCTGTTTATCTATTGGCCACTTTCCCCACCATTGGACCGATTATTTAAATCGGCCTAGCCAAAAATTTAAAAATAAAATTTGTTTTTTATTTTTTTGATGTTGAGGCAACTTACACCCAGACTTGTTTTATTGGGCTTTTTTATTCAAGTTACTTGAATTCAAATACAGACCAAATAAAATTGAGAAGGAGAATTAGTCCTCTCCAAAAATCATATAATGATTATTTTGTATGTTATGAGTGTTTAACCAGTATTTCCTATGAAGGACCGACCATTCATTGTGTGATTTCCTGAAGAGATAACAAGAAAATCGTGGCTGCTTTTCAAACTAGTAGTAATTTTTAAATCTAAATTACCAAGATTTATGAATTGGTTACAAGTTGTTTGACTATGAATGCTTATCTTATTACCTATGTCTCCCACTATACTGAGAGCAGGATTCTTTCATCTGTATTACTGGTGCCTGGTGCATATGCTTTGAGAGTACTCAATAAACACTTGTCTTGAAAGAAGGGGATAAGATACTGACCCCACTCACATCCTGATGGTCACTGAAATTCATGAGGAGTGCTCCGTTAGAACATGCTGCTAATGATTATAAAGCCCCAAAAGGTAGTGGTAATTATCAATTTCACTTTTCAACAAATCATTAACTGTCGGGCATCATGCTAGGTGCAAGTTATACAGTAGTGAAGTTGTTTTGGGATTGAAGGCAGTGTTGTACAAGGTCTTTAGAGCTGGACGGCCTGGATTTGAATTCTGGCACTTCTCTTTATTGGTTATGTGGCTTTGACCAACCCATCTATCCTCTTTTTACCTTCTTCATCTGTAACATGAGAATAATTTCAGTTCCTTCCTAAAAGGGTTGAGAAGGTTCGAGTTGCTGCATGCAATGTTTCTAGAGCAGTGTTTAACAAATAGCTGATATTATCATGATTATTTCTGTTGTGATTACTGTTATTACTACCATTACTTTTTTTTTTAGTAAACAAATATAGTTATTTTCTTGGCAGAATCTCTATGTGATGACAGTGGCTGATCATTTATTATGAATTTATTATGTGCCAGGCACTTTATGTATTACAGCATCTAAAGCTTAGAATCAACAAATGAGTACATTTTATATCCTTTTTGTTTTTGCTTATGAGGAAGCTGAAACTCAGCAAGGCTAAAATAACTTGTCTGCGGTTACATGGCTAATAAGCAGAGCTGAAATTCTAATCCTGTTTTATTTCACAGTCTTCATCTCCAAACCACCAGGCTATTTTATTCAGACATAGGTAACTTCTCACAGAAAGAATATAGCTTCAGGCTGGGCGCAGTAGTTCGTGCCTGTAATCCCAGCATTTTGGGAGGCTGAGGCGGGTGGATCACTTGAGGTCAGGAGTTTGAGACCAGCCAGGCCAACATGGTGAAACCCCATCTCTACTAAAAATACAAAAATTAGCCAGGCATGGTGGCATGCACCTGTAATCCCAGCTACTTGGGAGGCTGAGGCAGGAGAATCGCTTGAACCCGGCAGGCAGAGATTGCAGTGAGCTGATATCATGCCATGGCACTTCAGCCCTAGGCGACAGAGGGAGACTCCGTCTGAAAAAAAAAAAAGGAAAAGAAAAGAAAGAATATAGCTTCATCTTTGATTATTACACAGAATTGGGTCTCTACCTGAGAGAAGGAATTAGAGCAGATGCAGTTCACCAAGATTTCTGACCATACAACTCAGTGTGCATAATTGATTGATGAGAACTCAGCAGGGTTCTGGATGTCTCTAGATAATCTCTGCTAGTGTGTGTTGTTGGATTGCCAGTATTACAAGGTTTATGTGCATTATGGTTATGTGAATAAAGATATCCAATATTAGAGTCTTTCATGATTTATGTATGGCTTCTGGTTGTTTAGCTTTAACTTCAGGAAATTGTATCTATTTCCAAGATTGCCTTAGTTGCTGGTGGAGGATGCTTTAACAGGTCTTTTTCTTGATTCCATCCTTAATGACAGCAGTAGGGACTTGCTTTCAACAAAGAAGATTATTGTCTTGATTGTTATTGCAACTGGATGTTATTGAAAAGTATGCCTTAGTCTTCATATACCCCTGTCTCCAACATATGAAGAAAGGGACTCATATGTTGAATAAAGTAAGATTTTTTTTGGTTTCATTCTTATTTAGTGTTGTTAGAATAAAGAATTAGTGACTTATCTCACTAATATTAACTCAAGTATTAGGTTTTTAAAAATTGAACATCATTTGGAAAAAATGGAGTACTTTGACAACCATAGCTCTTAGTTATGAGGGTCATAAAATGCAGTGGGAATAATAATGACCCAAGATCTATATGTACTCTCAGTTTCTTAATGCTTATTTTCTAATGCTCTCCTCAGAATATGCAGAAGTCAACATCAAGATGTTTCTGACTACAGTAACTGAAATCCCTGGCTCATTGAGCCAGAGAGGAGTATGTGATTTCACAAACAGGAAGCTCCAGCACAGGACCGGGCCATGTGTGGCACCATCAGGGAGCTGGTCCTCTTCTCTGTGATTCTCTTGCCAGTGTCCTTTGTTGTGTGTCAGTATGTCATCAGGCTTTTTCTTCTCTGTGGATTCAAGATGACAATAGCATTTAACAGAGTTATGTATACAATGTTGAGAGACAGCAGAAAGGGCCTCCTCTTCCTGTGGCTCTTGTTAGAGGGAGAGATCCTTTTCCAGAAGCCCACCAGTGGACTTCGTGCATATTTTCTTGGCAAGGAGTGGGAGACTACCATGATTGCCCTAGACCAATAGGAGCTACCCTTGAGACCAATCTGGAGCTAGCCTCTGTTGAAACACATGTGGAAGGGGGGCAAGTGGAACAAAATTTAGGTTCTATTAAAAAGGAGAAAGAGTGGAAGAAATATATGCTCTGAATGTCACCTGATCCCATCTAGACTTGAACTAGCGAAGATTGTAGTTCATATGTTTTGTATGTGTGGGTTTAATTTAAACCGGATATTAGTTTACATCTTTATAGTAATAGCTCTGTCTAATAGGTCCCTTATCCCTCTACAAATAAATAAACAAGTGATATAGTGGGTTATAAAGGTAACTAGGGTGAGCAGCATTGGATCACTTGTTCATCCTCCCCATACAGATAATATGAACTAACAAATAGTTCCTTTGGAATGTATTTATACTTACTTGAATGTGAAGTATAGTATTTTCTAGACCATCTGACACTTAAGAAACATAAACCTGTGAGGGTAAGGACTTACTTGCACTCTGCTCTAAGTCTGCCTGTTTTTGTTATTCCTTCTTCCTCTCCAGATATTTCTTCTTCCTTGTTCCCCTTACCCCCCCTTGCTCCTTCCCCTCTGCCCCTGCCTCTCCTGCCTCTTCCCCTTCTCCTTTTAAATGATGAATATATTTGAGAAGCATCACCTCTTTATTTCCCAAGTAGAGTTAGGTGGCTGCTGAATCATTTCTATAATTTTTTTTTTCCCTCACGTTTGATGGCATCAAATAGTGCATTATTGAAAGACCTTCTCTTTCAATAGCTATAGGCCCTTCGGGGAGGTGAACATACAAGCACGTGATTGTGGGTATCAGCAAGATGCTCTACATATCCTCTACCCACAAGCAGATGAAAACTAGTTTTGTCAGATGTAGAAAATGGCCAGAACTGTCTACACATTGCCAATATGTTTTAAGTTCAATGGTTATTTGTTGCAAAGTTTTGTTGTTTTCTCAAAGCTGAAATGAAAGCCTCCCGCCATCCTCTCGCTACCATTTTTAAAGCTTAGAAATACATACCTTCCCATTTTGTGAATCTTGGATCCTTAAAAAATGGGTTGAGTTCTCTTGGTAGAAATCAAAGACTCTCATATTGCTTGTGATCTCAGCAGAGAATGGGAGCTACTCAGCTGGCAGCAGCACCTACCCTGTTCCCTGCTCGGGGGTTTTATTAATAGTAAGGTCCCAGTTTCCGCAAGGTTTTAAGGAAACATCTGAACCCAAGAATTAGCATGAACCCCTTGCTTGAAGTTGTTTGTGTGTTTGTGAGGTTGTGTATCTGCTTTGCTTTGCTTGCTGTAGTATTCTGATTAAGGGCCAATGTTTTAAGTAGCATGATGTTATATGGTTGGCGGTTCAGCCTAGTGATAGAGATAGCACATTAGAATTTACCTCCCTTTTTAAACGTTGGAAAAAAAGAATGGGTTTACGTAACACAGCTCCTTACCTAACCAGTACTGATCCTCTATTGATGATGGTTTTCTGCTTCATTGCATGTTAAATGATGCATGCTTTTTCTCATGAAGCTGTCACAATAACGAACACTTTTATCAACCCAGATGGAGCATGCCAACATGGTAATTGTGTCAAAACCACATGCTTGTCTAATGGGCGGGCTGTTCACAGCAGTGTTCTTTTTGGTTGATGATAAGTAGAAAGATCATTACTTAATGTATTATATAACTATACTAATGATGGATTTGGGGTAATTATAATTGAATATTAGTCAATGAGCATTGCCAGAGTTTGGGAAACCTTAGTTCCAATTTTGGCTTGCCCATCTGACTTTACCATCTCAGGCAAATCTCCTGGTCTTTCTGATCCTCAGTTTGGTTGTTAATAAAATAAAGTGAGGATATTAGACTAGATGATTGAACAATACTCATTTAGTAATTACTTATTAGGTATCTATTTTGTGCCAGTCTAGATGCTGGGAACATAGCAGTATATAAAAGAAAGACCCCAGCCCTCATGGAGCTTTCATTTTAGTGGGAATGTCAGCATTCCACTGCAAGAGTTCTCATTTTCATGGGTGATAGAGTTTAAAGGCTTATCCACAGCTGAAAGAAACTCAGGGTCATAGGCATGATAATTAGGGTGAGTGGCTATACTGTAATCATGTTTTCTTGATGGTGGTAATTTGTTCAAGAAGCCATTTTATCAACAAAGAAGGTAGTGTTTTGTTTTGAGCTCTGTTGAACTCTTGAAACTGTTTCAAGAATATGTTGAGTAATGATCCAATTAGTCTTTTCCATTGTTTTCTGTCTTGTAACTTCCATTTGGATGGGTGACACTGATCGTCACTTTTGAGGCTCTTAACCCTTATAGGTGTTGTGAATACAGTGGTGATTGAGGATGACTTCGTGAGGCTTAACCATGTGGTTTTGTCGGTGCTCTTCATGTCTGTATTTGTACTTTGTCTTCAGTTTCTGTCAGCCAGCTCAGTTATGATTACATGGTCAAGCAAAAACGTTCAAATGGGATTTTCTTTGTTATTTAAATTCGTCTATAAATTTCTTACTTTTAAGAGAGAATATTCTGAATAAATCTGAGAATACATTTATGTTATTTCATAGTCATTTTCACTAACTGGCAGGAACCTTCTTTGAGTACTAGGCCAAGGACTCTGTGGTTGAGTAGGTCATTCATGCATAATGGAGCTGTGATTGCATTATGAAGTGTGTGTGAGGGAAGGTGTACACAGCTGTGTGGTTCTCCATTAGTGGCCTTGGATAAGTGACTTCTGTTTATTATTTGTAAAATAGGGATAATACATACTTTGTAGAATATTTTGAGAAACAGATTATGGGCACTGTGTCAGACAGTAAACAGTGAGTGGAAACCCTTATGATTAAAATATAAACAACTATTAATGCTTTTAACATAATAGTGGAAACTCAAGTTTTATATTTCACTGCTTCTAAAATATTTTGGCCAGAAATCAGCCTTAGTTGATTGGTTCCCAGACTATTTCTCACAGCCAAAGTAATTAGAGAGCTGCCAATTTATCTTGGTTAGCTTAGACAAGTATGGGGGCATTTTGGTTTTAATTTTACCAGGACATTTATTCAGCTCTCAGAATGCAATTAGAGAGCATATACTAGAAATACACTTTGGTTATTTCATGATTAAAGTAAATAATATTGTCCACTTAAATGGTACATGGGAAATGGTACGTTAAAGAAGGAAAAAAGGTTTTCTGTGCAATATGGAGCCAGTTTACCTGTCCTCGGGTCTTGGAAGACATACTTTTGAATTTCAAATGCCTGAGAATGAGAAGCAGCATAGAATATGTGGGTATGATAGTTAACTATTCCCTCTTACATAGTATTGCTGTCAAGGATATTACTGTCTCCTGATCTCCCTGCCTCACTATGTATTTCTGCTGGCCCTCATGCCTTTTCTTCTGCCTGATCTTATATGTTGATGGTGATAAGAGCTCCTTTAAGGATCCTCTCAGTTTAAGCTACCCTTTTTCTCTAGGTGATGTATCCCCTGCTATCCCCATGTGATGACAACTTCCAAACCCTATCTTTAGTGTGTATCTAGTCTCCAATCAAAACCTGTGTGTCTTGGGGTCATCTAGACATCTCCACAACTTCTCAATCACAATGAATTCAAAATTGAATTATATGTGTCAGCCAGACCCACTTTTACAGGTGTTCTCCATTTCCACGAATGGTTCTGCCATCACCCTAGTCTTCCTTGACCTGGGATTTGTCGTTAGCTCTTCCCTCTCTTTGACTTTCTATATTCAGCCTGGACATCAAGTCATATCCACTCTACCTTATCATTAGATTAATTTCTTGTCCTTTACCCTAATGTTTCTGCTGTAGTATAGACCATCGTCTTCTCAGGTCTGGATCAACCAGAGATCAGATCAACCCAATCTCCTGGATGTCGTTTTGCTTCAGTCTTTTCTTTCATCCTGTGCTTTACAGCCAGGTTGGGCTAAGTGAAATGAGAATCTTATTACATTTCTCCTCTACTTCAAGTACTTATGTAACTTCTCATTGCTTTTCAAATAACCCCCACATTGCCTTTAAAATAACACAGAATCTTTTATGTTTTCGCTTCTGCCTTCCTTTCTTACTTCATTATTACCAGTTCAGCTTCTGCCTGTCCTATCTTCACTCATAAGCCCCCACTTCACTTGTACAGTGGATTATTGTTCTGTGCCTGTGGTTTCCTTTTTTATGAGGAACGTTCTCATGTTTCCACACAACTCCCTATGCCTGACACATACCTTCCATTCTGGCTATTTTGTCTGAATAATGAGTACCCATTTAAAAAAATAAACTCGAATGTCAACTTCTGCAGAAACGCCTGCCTGGTGACCCTCTTCTTCTCCTAACCTGGCTTAAGTCCTTTGCTTTTTTGTTGTTGTTGTTTTGAGACAGGGTCTTGTTCTGTTGCCTAGGCTGGAGTGCAGTGACGCAGTGTCAGCTCACTGCAACCTCTGCCTCCTGGGTTCAAGCTATTCTCCGGCCTCAGCCTCCCGAGTAGCTGGGATTAGAGAGACGTGCCACCACACTCGGCTAATTTTTGTATTTTTAGTAGAGATGGGGTTTTGCCATGTTGGCCAGGATGGTCTTGAACTCCTGACCTCAAGTGGTCCACCCTCCTCGGCCTCCCAAAGTGCTGGGATTACAGACATGAGCCACTGCACCTGGCCTAGTCCTGTGTTTTTTTGTGCAACATGCTATTGACTTAATGTATGCTTATTTGTAGCCCTCACTCCCTTAGCTCCTCAAAGGTTGTCTTTATTCATGTGCCCATGACTTACCACATCGTAGAAGCCATTATATAGGCGAATTGACTTGACTGTTTTTGTGATTGCATATTAGATGTGAAAAACATTTTTAAGTTATTTTTATTGAGAAAATTTACATATCACAAAATTCACCCTTTTAAAGTATACAGTCCATTGCTCTTGGATATATTCGTAAGGTTGCCAGGGGGTGGTGGGGAATGCAGAGTGACTACTAATGGGCACAGGATTTCTTTTTGGAGTGATGAAAATGCTCTAGAATTAGTGGTGATGGTTGCACCACCTTGTGAGTATACTCAAAGTCACTAACTGTATACTTTAAGAGGGTGAAATTTATGGTACGTGAATTATATCTTAATAAAGCTTTAAAACAAGTGTACTTTTTTTTTTTTTTTCTTATTCAAGTTTGTACCACTTAAAAAGTTAACACAATTTTTTTTTTTAAGAGATGGAGTCTCACTCTGTTTCTCAGGCTGGCCTCAGACTCCTGGGCTCAAGCATGTTTCTTGTCTCAGACTCCCAAGTAGCTGTGACTACAGGAATACACCATGTGTCTGTCTCTAAGTTTTTACCACCTTTGAAGATAGCTGGGACACTACTCATTGTCCAGGGTGCCAGGACTCTGGCACTTATTATTGGCAAGGGAGGGGAGAGTGAATGTGATCAGCTATCTCTGCAGGCCCTGCCTGTTGTTCTTTATGTCAGCGTGTTGTAACACTTTAAAAGTCCCTCTTTGCTTATGTAAAATTTAGTTATTTTCAGAATTTATTTAAATTTTGTTCTAATTAGTTATGATAAGAGCAATCGTCGGATGCATTTTTTCCACCTCATAATGTCTTCATTTGGTTTGGATTATGGCCCTTAAATATTTTTCTTATATATACAAAGAAAAGTGTGATTATGGTTGGGTGGGATGGAGGTTCGGAGTTTTGATTAGAATTTGAGTACCTTTTCCAGAAGATTAACTTTTGCATTGGAACAGTGATGGTGAATTACGGGATTTAATATTGGAACACAGAATAATACATTTTTATTATTTTACCTTCTTGCTGTTACACAACATACACTTAAAACTGTTTTTTCTAATACCTAGCATTTTGATAGATTTTGGGTTTAATGTATGAAATTGTAGTGCATTGTGTCTCATTGCTTTCTAGCACTGTTGATAACATCTTCATGTTGCAGAATAAAGAATACCAAGTACAGATAAAAGTAATTTTTCTTAAAAAACTTGGATTTTAGAAATCAATTATTGTTTATAACAAGTTGAAACCAAATAAAAATAATCCCTGTTTCTTGAGTTCTTGATGATTTTAAGTTCTAGCTATATAGAATTCAGAACACACAGAGTTCTATTGTGATGCTAGTTTTGAGTCTGTGATGCTGACAGAGAATTCTAAAAGAGCAACAGTCTCCATTTTGTCTTGTGCTTTTGAATCTTCTTTCTTGATGTGCTTTCTCCCTGTCATCTGTTACTCTCCCTCCCATCTTTCGTTATCATGCCCCTTGCAACCAAACTAAATTTGAGAGAACTTATAAAATGACATTTTTTGATTTTTTGTTTTGATTACAGCATAAGCTGTGGCCATGACTACTGAAGTAGGCTCTGCATCTGAAGTGAAGAAGGACTCTAGCCAGTTAGGAACAGATGCAACCAAGGAAAAACCTAAAGAAGTAGCAGAAAATCAGCAGAATCAGTCTTCCGATCCAGAGGAGGAAAAAGGTTCCCAGCCATCTCCTGCAGCTGAAAGCCAAAGTAGTCTACGCCGCCGGAAGAGAGAGAAGGAAACATCTGAGAGCAGGGGTATTTCTCGGTTCATACCGCCATGGCTTAAGAAGCAAAAGTCATATACCTTAGTAGTGGCCAAAGATGGAGGAGATAAAAAAGAGCCCACCCAAGCTGTTGTTGAAGAACAGGTCTTAGATAAAGAGGAACCCGTTCCGGAAGAACAGAGACAGGCTAAGGGTGATGCTGAAGAAATGGCTCAGAAGAAAAAACAAGAGATTAAAGTTGAAGTCAAGGAAGAAAAACCCTCAGTGAGCAAAGTGGAGACGCAGGTATGTTTGGGAATAATTGCCTGGAAATGAAAACCTGATAGCGTAACCACATAATAAAAAGGATTTGTTTGTTTTGGATCATATCCAGATTTCTTGTACTGAGATACTGCTTTGGCTTAATGTATACGGAATGGGTCTTAGATTGGTCTACCATAGCCTTTCCCTGTTACTCCTTGTAAAAAAGTCCACTATATATGCAAATTACTAAAAAATTCATGTCTGTAACCTGTTTAGGTGGGGTAGGTACTCTGAGCCCTGCCATCTCTTTTTTAAACAGAATGCTCTTTTATGCCTCTTTAAGTTTTCACTGGACAGCAAGTAGTAGATTTGTGTGTGTGCATTTTAGTTGCCTAACAAAGCCTAGGTTTTGCCATGGTATAAGATTTTAATTGGAAATGTTATTATTTGAGATGATACTTAAATTGTAGTTGCTGGGATGTAGTTTCTTTGATTCATTTAATGCCAAATAACCAACCCGGCAAAATGAGAATTTTGGCCATGAAAAGAGGATGAGGGGAAATATCCTTTCTATTGGAATTTTCAAGTCTTTAAAAATCTGAAAGTTACAGTGTTTAAAGTAACGATCCTGATTCTTATGAAAGATTTTCCTTTTAGTATGTTGTCATCTGCAAGTTGGTTGACTATGGTATGAATTTAATTTTTCTTCCTCAACAGCCTACTGAATTAGTAAGTAAGGAGAGAGAAGAGAAGGTAAAAGAAACACAGGAAGACAAATTAGAAGGAGGAGCAGCAAAAAGGGAGACCAAGGAAGTGCAGACCAATGAGCTGAAAGCAGAGAAGGCATCTCAAAAAGTCGCCAAGAAGACCAAAACTGTCCAGTGTAAAGTGACCCTCTTAGATGGCACCGAATACAGCTGTGACCTGGAGGTGAGATAGGGAGCTGAGTGAGAGCTAGCTTGATATGTGGATTGTGGCATGGCATGATGAATAGATTTTTGTGTTTTACTAAGTTCCTATAAGCCAGTTTATTACAGTTTTGCACTAAAAAAAATACATTGAAGTGGGTCATCATTTCTGTCACAAATAATATTTCATGACCTTAGGATAAGCAGGGATGCTATTCTGCCAGTCTGCACTAGTCATGTTTACTGGTTGGTGTGTATTCTGAATGGGTGTTAAATATTTGGAATATTGCTTTTGGCTAGAAGATGTTTTTCTTGAGGAAAAATGATAGCACTAGGCTGACATTTCAGAATGAAGAAGTTTCAGCAGTAAACTTAGCCCCAAGTGTTTTATCCTGAGACAGATACTGGCTTAACATCTAATTTATTTAGTTTCATTTAATTAAAAAACATCTATGATTTGCAAAACATACAGTTCATTAGCGCTGGTGCTGACAGAAGTCAGTTTAATCTTTTAACGCATCTAGTACCTTGTAATTTTATGTCAATCAGAAGAGTTTGTTGCTTTCCACAAATTATTTACGTAACATATACTAATAGCTAATGTTTACTGAAGAACTGTGTGAAGTGCTTTGAATGGATTATCTTGTTTAATGGATTATCTTGTTTTATTGATTAAGAATCAATAAAGGTAGATATTATCATTGCTATTTTCAGTGTTACATGTTAAATGGGGAACTTAAGGCTTAGAGAAGTTCAATTCCTTGCCCAAAGTTTTAGGGCCGGGTGTGGTGGCTCAAGCCTGTAATCCCAGCACTTTGGGAGGCCGAGGCGGGTGAATCACGAGGGCAGGAGATCCAGACCATCCTGGCTAACACGGTGAAACCCCATCTCTACTAAAAATACAAAAATATTAGCCAGGCGTGGTGGCACATGCCTGTATTCCCAGGAGGCTGAGGCAGGAGAATGGCGTGAACCCGGGAGGCGGAGCTTGTGGTGAGTTGAGATTGCGCCACTGCACTGCAGCCTGGGCGACACAGCGAGACTCCGTCTCAAAAAAAAATAAAAAAATAAAGAAAAATAAAAGGAGTAGCAAAAGAGGATTAAAAATCCTTGTCTTAGTTTTTGTTGTTGTGACAAAACACCTCCAACTGGGTAATTTAAAAACAACATGAAGTTATTGCCCACAGCTCTGGAGGCTAGGAAGTCCCAGATCAAGGCACCAGAAAATTTGGTGTCTGGTAAGGGGCTTGATCTCTGCTTCCAGGATGGCCCCTCCTTTCTGGATCTTCACATGGTGGAAAGGGCAAGTGCTGTGTCCTCACCTGATGGAAGGACAAGGCAGCTCCCTTCATCCTCAGTTACAAGGGCACTAATCCCGTTCATGAAGGCAGAGTGATTAAGTCATTTCCTAAAGACACCACCTCTTTTTTTTTTTTTTTTAATACTTTAAGTTCTAGGGTACATGCGCACAACGTGCAGGTTTGTAACATATGTATACATGCGCCATGTTGGTGTGCTGCACCCATTAACACGTCATTTAAGTATATCTCCTAATGCTATCCCTCCCCACTCCGCCCACCCCATGACAGGCCCCAGTGTGTGATGTTCCCCTTCCTGTGTCCAAGCGTTCTCATTGTTCAATTCCCACCTATGAGTGAGAACACGTAAGACACCACCTCTTAATGCCACCACCATAGGGATTAGGTTTCAGCATTAATTTTGGAGGGATGCATTGAGACCATGGCAGTCCTTAAAGCTTTCTTTTCTTCTTCTGCTCTTTTTAACACTTTCCTTTGCCCTTTCCTGAGACTCCCTTTCTATCCCAGGGAGAGAGGAGAGGTCTTAGGGATAGGAGTGAGAGACCATAAAGAAAGGGACAGAATGGTTTTCTGAACTTGACTCAATTACATTATATTTGATTGCATGTCCCTTGTCTTTCCTACCTATCCTAGAAATTAGGGGATGTAGATTTTTGAGAACCAACTTGATGTTATGTGACCTTGAGTCATTTACTCAACCTCTGTAGACCTCAGTTTCTTCATCTATAGAATATAGAGTTACTTAGATCATCTAGAATGCCCTTTTATTTCTGAAGTTCTTTATATCACTAAACCACAAGACTGACCAACGTACTTTATGGTTTAAATCTTTGTTCTCTAGCTCTTTAAAAAAAAATCATTAAATATTTTAAAAATATAAAAATAATAGAGGAGACGGTTGTGTATCCAGCATAAAAATTTCTATCAGTTGTTACCATTTTGCCATGTGTTTTAGATTTTTTTTTTTTTTTTTTTTTTTTTTGAGATGGAGTCTCGCTCTGTCGCCCAGGCTGGAGTGCAGTGGCGTGATCTCGGCTCGCTGCAACCTCCGACTTTCTGGTTCAAGCGATTCTTCTGCCTCAGCCTCCTGTGTAGCTGGGATTACAGGCATGAGCCACCACACCCAGCCAATTTTTGTATTTTTAGTAGAGATGGGGTTCCACCATGTTGGCCAGGATGGTCTCAATCTCCTGACCTCGTGATCTGCCCACCTTGGCCTCCCAAGTGCTGGGATTACAGTGTTGTAGATCTTTAACAAAATAGAACATTTAAGACATTGCCAAAGTCTCATTCTCATCTTTTCCTTCTTGTCCTGCATGTATCTTTTTGTGATATATAAATCTATTCATTTAGACTGTTGTATAGTATTTCTTTGACTAAACTAGTTTATTCCCCTCCTGAGTCACAATTTCTTTGTATACTATAAGAAATAGTTCTTTAGTGAACATCGTAAGACGTGTTTCCTTGTGTAAGAGTTTCTTCAGGGTAGATACCTAGTGGTGGAATTGCTAGATTGATGGAATCCAGTTTTACTTCTTCAGTTTCCCCAGATATTGCCAAAGTAATAAATGAAATTGATAAAATTTACCATTTACATTTCAACCAGCAACCATTAAGTTTGATTTTGCCACATTGTCATCAGTGATTCTTGTTACCAGACTTATTAATTTGGACCAATCAAATGTATGTGAAATAGCTTCTCAGTATTTTAACCTGTGTTTGTTTGATCACTGTCAGCTTTCACTAGGTTATGTTGCAGTAGCCAAAAAATCTCCAAATCTTCATGACTTTTAATAAAAATGGTTTATTTCTTGCTCATGTTACATGTGCTTGCTGGGTTTGTTATGGCTCTTTTCCACATCATCGGTTATTTCTGATCAAGATGGAAAGAATAGCCTTTACCTGGGATATGCTGGTTTCATGATAAAGGGAAAAGAACACATGGTAGAACCATACTACAGTTCTTGAATCTTCTACTTGGAAGTGGTATATATTACTTTAACTCACATTTTGTTGGCCGATTAAGTCTTATGGCCAAGGCTGATAACAATATAGTGGGCAAGTATGATCCTCTCATGGGAAGAATACTCAAAACCATGAAAACAGTACTACAGCTTATATTAGGCTGGTGCAAAAGTAACTGCAGTTTTTGCCATTAAAATTAATGAGGCTGGCCGGTCACAGTGGGTCATGCCTGTAATCCTAGCACTTTGGGAGGCTGAGGCAGGCGGACCTGAGGTCAGGGTTTCAAGACCAACCTGACCAACATGGTGAAACTCCATCTTTACCAAAAATACAAAAATTAGCCGGGCATGGTGGTGGATGCCTATAATCCCAGCTACTGGGGAGGCTGAGGCAGGAGAATCACTTGAATCCATGGGGCAGAGGTTGCAGTGAGCCAAGGTCGCGCCACTACACTTCAGCCTGGGCGATAGAGTGAGACTGTTGTCTCAAAAAAAAAAAAAAAGTAATGAGGCTGAGCATCTCCTCCTCCTTCTCCTTCTCCTTCTCCTTCTCCTTCTCCTTCTCCTTCTCCTTCTCCTTCTCCTTCTTCTTTCTTCTTTCTTCTTTCTTCTTTCTTCTTTCTTCTTTCTTTCTTCTTCTTCTTTCTTTTCTTCTTTCTTTTCTTCTTTCTTCTTTGAGATGGTTGCTCTGTCACCTAGGCTGGAGTGCAGCGGCATGATCTCGGCTCACTGCAACCTCCACCTCCTGGGTTCAAGCAATTTTCCTGCCTCAGCCTCCCAAGTAGCTGGGATTACAGATGCATGCCACCATGCCTGGCTAATTTTTGTATTTTTGGTAGAGACGGGGTTTCATCATGTTGGCCAGGCTGGTCTCGAACTCCTCACCATCTTTTTATGTTTTATTTAGGTTTTATATGATCACTCTGAAATTTTTAAAAATAAATATTATTTCTCAGATTAAGGACTTTCTCCCCTAGTTTCTAGACTTACTCATGAGTAGGTGGTGAATTTTATCAAATGTATTTTTTGCATCAACTAAGAGGATCATGTATTTTTCTAACCTGCTAATGTTGTAATCTAAATTATTTTCTACTGTTAAACCATCTGAATTTCTAATGTAAACTTGGTAGTGATGATTCTGCATTCATTTTGTATTATTTTTATTTAGGACTTTTGCTTATATTGCCTTTAATTTTCTTTTATCAAATTGTCTTCATCAGATTTTGTTATCTGGGTTGTATTCTATCCTCATAAAGTTGCTTCCCTTTTACCATTACCTAGAAAAGCCTTGGATAAATTTACTGATGGTCTATTTTTGGTGATCTGGTAGAATTTGACTTTAAAACTCTTGGATGGTAGCCTTTTTGGGACAAGAGTGGAAGTGGCAGGTAGTTTTTGTTGTTTTTTTAAATCATTGATTCAAATTTTTTTTTCCCGAGTTAGTTACAGCAATTAATATTTTTGGTAGAGATTGTCCATTTCATCTAATTTGAAAAATTTATTGGCATGAAGGTTTTCATAATATTCTTGTTTGGTGCATTTGATTTTTATTTCTTATTTCTAGTGTTGTTTGCCTTTTTAAAATTATTCTTACTATAGATTTACCATTATATATTTTTTACCAAAGGAAACAACTTGGTTTTATCATTTCTGTTGTATCTACTCTATTTTATAACACTTCATCTTGTTTTGCTCTTTTTCTTTGGAATAACTGTTCTTTTTCTAATTTCTTAACACTTAAAACATTGCTTTCATGGCTCTAATTTTCCCTTGAAGTACCTCTGATTGACTGTACAAATTTGAAATACAGTTGACCCTTGAACAAGGAGGGAGTTGGGGTACCAGCCTTCTGCACAGTTGAAATTTTGCATATAACTCTTGACTGCCCCCACATGTAACTACTAATAATCAATCTGCTGTTGCCTGGAGCCTTTCCAATAACGTAAACAGTCAACACAATTTTGTGTGTTGTATTATACACTGTATTCTTACAATAAGGTAGAGAAAAGATGTTCTTAAAAAATAAGGAGAGAAAATTTATTTACTGTTCATTAAGTGGAAGTGGATTATCATTAAGGTCTCCATTCTAATTGTCTTCATATTGCCTGAGGAAGAGGAGGAGGAAGAGGAGGGATTGGTCTTGCTGTCTGTTGGTGGAAGAAAATCTAGGTGTAAGTGGATCCATGCAGTTCAGAGCTGTGTTGTTCAAGAGTCAACTATATAGTGCTTTCATTACCATTCGGTTTTAATTTTCTCATCCTATCCCATTTGGGCCTTCCCCTCCCCTCCCTTCCCCTCCCTTCCCCTCCCCTCCATTCCCCTCCCCTCCCCTCCCTTCCCCTCCCTTTCCCTCCCCTCCGTTCCCCTCCCCTCCATTCCCCTCCCCTCCCCTTCCCTCGCCTTCCTTCCCCTCCCTTCCCTCCCCTCCCCTCCCCTTCCCTTCCCTGTCCCTTTTCTTCTTTTTTCTTTTCTTTTTTCGACAGGGTCTCTCTCTGTTGCCCAGACTGGAGTGCAGTGGCAGTCCTTCTTCTTGCCTCAGCCTCCAGAATATATGGGGTTACAGATATATGCCACTATGCCCAGCTTATCTTTAAATTCCTTTTGTAGAGATGAAGTCTTGCTTTGTTGCCCAGGTAGGTCTCAATTACTGGGCTCAAGTGATTCTCCCTCCTTGGCCTCCCAAGGTGCTGGGATTACAGGCATGAGCCACTGTGTCTGGCCCCATTATGTATCATTTTTGACCACTGGATTTTTTATAGGTGTGATTTAAAATTTCCAAAATGTGTGTGCATTTGTGTTTATGCATGTTTTGTGGGAAGAGAGAATTTGTTTGTTTGTTCGTATTTCCAGTTTTATGTTACATAGTGGTCAGAATGTGGTCTAAATAATAGAGATTCTTAAATTTATTAAGACTGAAATACATAGTCAATTTTTATAAGGGTTCTTTCTGAATTTGGAAAGCATGATCTTATTGTTGATACCGGTTTCTAGGTCTGTCCTCTTGGTCAGACAATTATGTGGGTCATGTTATCTATCTCTATAAATTGTTTAACTGCTTAGTTTATCAGTTAATGAGAGATGTGTTCAAACCTTTCCTTGTAATTGTTGATTTGATAATTTCTCTTGGTATTCCTGTAAGTTTATGCTTTATAAAATTTGAGGCTAGATTGTTAGATGCACACATGTGCAGAATTATATATTCATGGATAGCCTTTTCTTTTTTTACCATCATATAATACCTTGAAATTTATTTTATTTGATACTTATGTTATTGTACTAGCTTTATTTTAGTTAGAATTTCTCAGGACTCTCTTCTGCCTTTTATCTTCTGACTTTTTTGTGTGTGTTTAAACATTGTATCCTTATGTCTTTGAGATGACTTTTTAATCACGTTTGAGAATTCTGTCTTTTAACGGTAAATTTAGACCATTTATTTTTAGTACTACTGAGATTAGTGACTCTGTTTTGCCATCTAATTTTGGATTGTCTATTTTTCTTTGTTTACTTGAATGTTCTTTTTTCCCTTTTACTGCTGCTGTTTTAGAAATTAAGTATATTACAGACACACTTGAGTTAATAAAGTCTAATGCTAATCACTATGCCTACTCCCCTCTTTCCCCATCTTATTTAGTATGCATTTCTTAGATCTCGGATCTCGTTTTGGAATGACACAAAAACAACAATTTCTTATCTATGTAACTAGTCCTTCTATGATCTACTACCTGTAGGGAATCAACTTACTGTGTTGCCTGAAACAGAGTTGAGATAGTATCCAAAGCGAAAAGCAGCAGTTTAGTCTTCTAATTCACCAAGATTTAAATTGATTGGGAAAGCATAGGAGTCTTCATTTTTATGACTATTAATTTATAGTTAGAGTATCTTTTCATTTAATAGATGATTACTTAATATTGCCATTATAAGAATGAACTTCGGAGGACATGATGAAATAAGCTTAAAAACAGCATTTGTGTTGAGTAATTAATCCTTTCTTTTTCTTTTGAGTTCATAGCAAAATGGAGTTTGAATAGATTTTAGTGATGGTATCCCACAGCAGATCTTATGTACCAGCAGTTCACTTGAATTCTAAGCTGTGACTTTACATCTCAACATAGGCCATAATTCATCGATATCCTAATAGCTATTATAACAATGCAGAAGTTATAAATTATATTCCCCATTTTAATGAATTTTCCTTTTATACAAGTTTTCCTCTTATTTTGGTTTTCCCATTGCTTGCTTAGTATCATTAGTTTGGGTCTGTTACTCATCAGACCTGCTCTTGTTTCCTCCTCAGGAGTGGAGCCCAGAGTACAGCCATCACAGGGTTGAGCAGGCTCATGTTTCCCAGTTCCAGTGTTGACCTTAGGCAGATTGGATGATATGCTGATGCTGCTTATCGGTGGTTCTGTGTCTCTACACCGGAAATCACCGTCTGAGGACTATTTGGGGAAGTAGTTGTGGGAAACTGTAGCTATTAATGAACTTTTGAGCACTCAAGGAAGGAGAATAGAATATGGGAAAGAAATACTTGTATTTAGTTTGAGAGAATAGATTTGTTTCCATCTGTTTACTCTTAGCAAATATTGTATTTCTTTATGGCTCTTCAGAGGACTGTAGTTATTGTTTGTTCTTTTTCTTTCTGTATGTACATGTGTCTAATTTTCAATTAAACCTTGATATGCCCACTGAAGAACACCTAATTGTCTTCAGTTAGGGTGCTTACAACAATGGAGAGAAGCCACTCAAAGCATGGGCTGTGCAGGAAGTCATGAAGTGATAGCTTGGCTGACAGGAATCTTATAGAGAGTATGGTGAAGTTCTAAAAGGCCTCAAATGCCAGGATGAGAAGATTAAAACTGATCCATAGCAAAAAGGAGCTGCTTAGTAATGGACCAGAGGTTGTAAAGTCATTGGTATATAGGACCTAGCAAAGTCAAGGGCACTGTTTAGATTTTGGAACATTGTAGCTAGCTACATGGCTGCAGTAATTTAAGGGGCTGGAGGGGGGGGGGTCTTCTTTATTCACTGCATTGCTTATGATGCACATCAGTGGTCTCTGTAGATAATTTTTTTTTGTGATGCGATTAGAACATTGGGTATGTTAGGCACTTTCCTGTTCTTGTTACTTATCAGTACCTTTGGTCAACAAAAGTACCCCCTTTAAACCATTTAATGTGAATATTGCTATATCAATGGAATAATTTTTTTAAAATAAAAAAACATAATTCATGGGGGCATTTTTGTTTGACATCTGAACATCATCTCTGCTTCCTAGATTACTCACTCTATATAGGATATCATTAGTATATTCTGTATACTCTATATTAACACGTTGTTATATATTTATATGTATTTTATGTGTGTATATCCCCATATATCTGTTCATATCCCTTCTTTCTCCCCTCATCCTCTACTCTTTATGGCTTCCTGTTTCCACATTCTTTTTCCTGTAGTCTATCAGCCTATTCTTTATCTCCTAAACTTCAGGAATTGGATAAAGACAACTGCCCAAGGAACCAATACAGCACTGTTTTTAAAAACAAATCGCCATCTTTGAAATTTGTGTTCTTTTAAGGAAAGAGGGCATTTGCTAATATTAAGTGGATAAAAAATTTTTATGCCACACAGAATTTTCTGGATTCCCGAAGGCTGGAAATAATAAATGAACATAAACATTGGGTAACAGTGCATTTTTAAAGGATGATTATATTTAAGTAAAAAAAAAAATACTATGGAAATGGCCCAACTTTAATGTTATTTTTGGCTTATGTAACAATAGGTTTATTGCTAAGCCATGCGTTAATTTTGACCTGAGGCCTAGGCTCTCTTTGTGCATTTGTTCCAAATCTTTGTGGTAGGTACTGTTTCATTGTTGTCACTGATAATTACAATTTACATTCTATACTAATTTATCATCTATTGATAGTAAACTGAGATCTCAAGTATTTTTTGAAAAAACTTTGAAGATTTTTTAATGAAGAAACTTTATAATTTGATTTTTTTGAAATGTTTTTATCTCATTGAGATATTTAAATGGTATGTGCCAACCTTCTTTGGTTCCAGAGTTAAATTGTAAAGAATTTTTGGGTGTCTCTTGGATCCTGCATGTTTGCTTCAGGGACTTGACGCTAGCACTCTTTATGATATTGCTGCTAAGGTCATTTACATACTCAGTGTGTTAAAACAGCAGAGCTCTTTCCTCTAAGGCGGGGGTGGGGGGGTGGGGGTGGAACAATAAGGTTTAGTTGAAGCCATGGATATAAAGTCAGGCGATCTATGTTTACTTTTCTTTTTACTCTTTGGGTATCTTGGGGGAGTCACTTCCTCTCTTCTATTCTCGGATTGCAAAGAGAATGAAAATATTTGCTTCCTCTATTTCTAGAATTGAGCTGGTTTTACTACAACTGATAAGTACCCGGTATATGTGTTTTAAAATTTGCAAATAAGTGTGAAAGTTCCTGCAAGACTTTGGAAGCTTGAGTGAATGTGCATTCTGAGTTAGAGTTGCTCACATTTTCCTCTGGCATCTCAAAGTTGTTCCCACATGTTGATTTTGTCTGAGAATCGAGGGCATTGTTTCTGCCCACACAGGAATGTCAGTACCATTTTTTCTTAGTTATGAATAAGGCTAACAGAATGTAGGCTCTCTTCATCAGTGTTCTGTTGATAAAAGTATTTCTCAGAAAGCAGAATGTGTCAAGGTCTTTTTGCCTTTCTTGTGTTGAGTTCGGGTCTTGGAAATCCAATTTGCTATCATTACTTTGAGTGTGTTTTATTTGCTTGTTTGTTTGTTGTTGTTTCTTTTCACCCTCCAAGGTGGTATTTCAGACCTATAGTACTGACACTTACTAAGTTTACTAGTTAAACAGTTTCAGCTATCCACATATTTGTAGAGGATCTGGAAGTTATGGCACTCTATAAGATTCCATAAAAATAGTGGCAGATTTATATGTCATTTTGGGAACTAGGAATAATTTATGGGCGTGTATTACGTGCAATTTAAAATTCCAGTGACATTGGTCAAGGTGGAATGTCTTTATCCTTTTAGCTTAAAACAGGATTTAGGGTGGTAATTCTATTCAAAACTTAATTCGTATTTACTAAATGGGAAAAGACTGCCGTGCCATGTAAGTGATAGAATATTTTGGTCCAGCTTGAAGAACACAAGGAGCTCACAGCAGCAGAGCCTGGCCTCATAATCAAGTCACTCCTTAGCTGGACCTCGGCCCTCCTCCCCACTCCACACTTGGTCACGTATAACCTCAGGCTATCTTTTGACCTCTGTTAGCACTTGATTTTCTGAGTCTTCTCTTGCGTCAAATTGGTCCTCTAATCAGACACATGCTGAATTGCCTGGCCTTCCTTCCAGTTTCTGACCCTACCAACTCCACATTTTGCTTTCCCCATCACATGATTCCTGCCTATTTTAATTTCCAACTCAAATCCAGCTCTCAGAATGTTATTTTCTTCCTTGGAACTTGTTTGCACCATTAGTTTGGCAATTAATCATGCACTGCCTTGTGAAAGACTCTCTTGTATTGCTGTGTTGAACAACTGCTAAACTCTTGTATTGTTCGATTTTTCTCATGCTGATGTTGTTTCTTCACCTGGTTTATTATTAGTTTCTGTAGAAAAATAACTTTCTTCTCTCTCCCCATAGAGTCTTAACGGAGGACTTTGCCTAAAATACTTCTCATAGAAAGTAATTTTTGATTTATTTCCCTGTACTTTCTTGTACATTTATAAAGTTATTATCTTTCTATCCAAGATAAATGATAGCATTTGCTTATTTATGTTCCTAAGTCTTCTCTCCATCCCCTCTAATTAGAAAACAAAGATTTGGGCGTGTGTGTGTGTGTGTGTGTGTGTGTGTGTGTATGTATATATATAATCCACCCACCCTCATCATTGTGACTGCTGTCCACTATTGCCCTGCTTTTCAGATGCTTGGAAACAGCAGACCGACTTGTTATATAAATACTTCAAGGGCTTATTGTAAATGAAAACTATTACGTTT
Source organism: Hylobates moloch (assembly GCF_009828535.3). Taxonomy (NCBI): domain Eukaryota; kingdom Metazoa; phylum Chordata; class Mammalia; order Primates; family Hylobatidae; genus Hylobates; species Hylobates moloch. Next base: position 148,626,027 of record NW_026652277.1, on the reverse strand, counting down.
CTACAAAAGGTTGTGAAACTGTAGGCATGAGAGCCATGTAGAAGTTACTATGGTGTGACCCTGGCCCTTTACAAGCTAACATTCACAGCCCAGGGGGAATTGCAGGCTCTCGGAAGCTCTGTTCTTTCACTTCTGTTGGAGCTGCTATCAGACCAGGTTGCTTGCTTGCTGGCTGGGCGTATGCTGGGCTTGAAGAGACTATAATTCTTATTCTTTGCCCCTTGTTTTCTAATAATGCCTCCTCTTCTCTTGAGGAAACTAAAGAATGATAGGCCATTTTATTTCTCAGCATTCGGGGAATTCTCTCACATGCTTTTTTCTTCTCTGTCTTCTCCATGTTTGGTTTCACAACCAGGGGATTACTTTGTCCCTGCATCACTGCTATTTTAAAAGCATTAAACTTGAAAGTAATTTCTAACTATAAGCAGCCATCCTGACATACTTTTGAAGAAACTATCCACCTCTTGCTGGATAGGCATGCTACACACTGGCAGCCATGCCAACTCCTTGGTGATTTACCACTTAGTAAGTTTTTGCTCTCATCAGAGGGTGGTAGTAGAACAGGAACTAGATCTTTGAATTATTTTTCTATTTTGGAATGAAAATTACTTCAGGGTCGAGTAGGGTTAGAAATGGTGGGAAAAGTTATTTTCAGAATAAAATTTGTACTTTAAAATCAGTTTGGACACATTTTTGTTACTTTAAAATATGTACTCAGGCCAGTTAGAATGGCGATCGTTAAAAAGTCAGGAGACAACAGATTCTGGAGAGGATGTGGAGAAATAGGAAAGCTTTTACACTGTTGGTGGGAGTGTAAATTCGTTCAACCATTGTGGAAGACAGTGCGAAAGATCCTTAAGGATCTAGAACCAGAAATACCATTTGACCCAGCAATCTCATTACTGGGTATATACCCAAAGGATTATAAATCATTCTACCATAAAGACACATGCACATGTATGTTTATTGCAACACTATTCACAGTAGCAAAGACTTGGAACCAACCCAAATGCCCATCAGTGACAGACTGGATAAAGAAAATGTGGCACATATACACCGTGGAATACTATGAAGCCATAAAAAAGGATCAGTTCGTGTCCTTTGCAGGGACGTGGATGAAGCTGGAAACATCATTCTCAGCAAAACAGAAACAGAAAACCAAACACTGCAAGTTCTCACTCGTAAGTGGGAGTTTCACAATGAGAACACATGGACACAGGGAAGGGGACATCACACACCAGGGCCTGTCAGGGGGTGGAGGCTAGGGGAGGGATAGCATTAGGAGAAATACCTAATGTAGATGACGGGTTAATGGGTGCAGCAAACCACCATGGCACATGTATACCTATGTAACAAACCTGCACGTTCTACACATGTATCCCAGAACTTAAAGTATAATTTAAAAAAATATATGTAGGCAGTAAAATTTAAAAAATCTTTGCCAGAGTTCATCAAATGAAAGGATGTAATCTAATTACTCTCTCATGCAACAACAATTATCAGTATCTTTTGTTAAACCCACTGTGTTTAGAATCATTCTGTCATTATTACTGTTTTATTTCTAGTCTTTGATTTCTCTTCTATTGCTTTCTGTTCTTCTGAACAAATTAAAGATGGTGTTACTGACATAGTTTTTGTTTTTCAGCTGTCAGGAAATTCTACCAATTATTTGCTTTCCTCATCCTACCTCCACCTTCCCAGCTGCCAGGCATGATATGGGGGACAGGGATTTGAGAATCTTGTCTCCACCTGTGAATGTTGTTTAATTTATCGCACAAAAGCTGGAGTTAGGTGTATTCTTTTGATCCATTCCCTTAGCAGGAGCGCATACTCTGTGGCCAAGTGGAAACATGGACAGAATTTATCATTAGTATTTATAGCTCTATAACATAATATGCCAGCATTTCAAGCTTAAAGGGATAGAATGCGTTATAACATAATAAAATATAGTCTATAAAAATCCCTGGATTATTCAGAAAAATAGTTTTGTGATGCAAGGTAGCTAAATGATTGAAGCACTGATAAATGATCTGTCAGTTTGCTATTTAAATATTTATTTAATTTTGCTCTACAATGGAGTTATACATCAACTCTGAACTATGTTAGAAAAATTATTATTAGAAGTATTAATTTATCTTTTATTTTGTTTTGACTCTTATATTCTGGAGAGGCACCTGAAGACAAAAGCTCCATTCTATCTAGTAATCAAACTACATCTCCTAAGTGTACTTCATTTGCAGAATATGCCATTTTAGCCTGTTTTGACATTAAACCTGATTTTGTGCATCAGTCTAGTTGTTCGCACAGAGAGGAAGCTTAATCTGAGTGTTACCACCATCTACTTGTTGTATTCATTGATATCTCCTTCCAGATTTCTGTCAGCAACAATTTCAAGTGAATCAAATAGGACTGCTCTGATAAGCTATTCTTCTGTAGCACAGAAAGCCTGTATGAATCAAATGTCAAAATTCATTCTAGGCAAATAGTTTACAGAGAATGTGCTAGCCTACAGAAGTTTGCTGCTCATGGTTTTTGAAATAAGTTTTCATGGAAATATGGTGCTTAGCAACTTTTATGAAAGATACTGAAAAAAATTGATGTGCACCTCTGGCTAGAAGTTCGATACTAGCCTCTTCATTATCTAACAGTTATAGTCACTTCTCCGTCTTTTAAAAGAGATTATAATTCGTTACAGACTTAAGCCAAGTCTTGCTGTTTAAAGTGAGTAATAGAAAAAGTTGGACAAAAATCCTGGGTTTTCATTTTAAAAAAATTAATGACAGGGTTGCTAGTCTCCCTTAGTGATGGTATATAATTTTTAAGAAAAATGAGAAGTTAAGAAAGTCATATTTTCACACTATTTTACAAATTTCCTCTCAAAATAGTGTTTATTTAAATATATCCTCTATGTTCAGAAATAACTTTTATCCCCCAGATACTGATTTGGTTCCTACTTGGGCTGAGAAGATAAAAAGAAAAGTATGAGGTATCATTTTTCCTTTTATTTATGAATTTTACTTTCAGAGATAAGCTTTACATATAAGACAGTAATAGCAGGTGTTTATACACACACACTTACATCCACACACGTAAGCATATGAGTCAAATTGATAAAGTATTGTTTATAGTTCTGAAAAGTAATATAAAAGCACAGAAGTGCCAAGTTACTATAGGCTGGAGTTGGTATGCATGTCTTCATTGAAGAGAAACTTTTGGATTTCAAAGAATGATATATTTAGGGCTGAGCACGCTGGCTCATGCCTGTAATCCCAGCACTTTGGGAGGCCAAGGCAGGCGGATCACACTTGAGGTCAGGAATTTGAGACTAACCTGGCCAATGTGATGAAACCCCATTTCTACTAAAAATACAAAAATTAACTGAGCATGGTGAGGGGGCACCTGTAGTCTCAGCTGCTCGGGAGGCTGAGGCACGAGAATTGCTTGAACCCAGGAGGTAGAGTCTACAGTGAGCCGGGATCATGCCACTGCACTGCAGCCTGGGCGACAGAGTGAGACTCCATCTCCAAAAAAAAAAAAAGATATATTTAGGAAAAACTCAGCTATACCTAACCTATTACATTTTTCATTTGAAAACTGCTTAAATAGTAGAATCCAAGCAAAAATTGGGGGTTACAAGAAAGAAAAGGTTTTAATATATCCTTGTATACCAAGGATGACATAAAAAAAAATGTACCATAAACATTTGTTCAGGGCAAACCACTTTCCTGGATTTACAGGGCTAGTGTTGCCATTTTTGATCCAGGCTTTCTTTGGCTTGGCATTAACTAGGAATCTTCCATCTTGCAAAACAAGTGTATTTATTGGGGTTTAAATAAATTAAGCTCTTTGCTTCTGCTAAATCATATGGAGAAGTGGGTTCCCACCCATGAGAAAGAAAGCATAAAATACAAATGCACTGATCCTGCCTCCTATCCTTTTTCAGTCTGCTTATCCTAATTTTGCTGGTTGCAGGTTCCTTGCATTGGGGGAAGAATCCATGTGTGCATATGTACACAGTAACATGTACACTCTGCATTGTCTTAGAACAGATTTTGTAGGGAGCAGAGCTAAATGTGCATGTTCATTCTACCATCTTTAATTGGAAGTCTATTTTCTACTTAATAAAAGTTGAACAATGAGCATGTTTTATCAAATACTAAAATGAAGTGGACTCTTCCCCTGAATATAGCACATGTCAAAGTTACCATTAGGCTCTCTGGATATCTTCTAAAAAGACTTTTGATTGTGGTAGCTTTAGTAGCATCTGTTTTGACATAGTTCATTCTTTTCTTGCAGATGCTTTTCATTAGTTTTCCTTTTCTTGCTTTATTATTCCCTGCTGGTGTCTAGATAATCCGTTTTATTTTGCGGGTGTGTTTAATTGGGGGGTGGGTCAGAGGAGATGAAAGAGGATAGAAATGCTTTTCTCCTTAAAATATGTTGGGGCCGGGTGCGGTGGCTTACATCTGTAATCCCAGCACTTTGGGAGGCCGAGGTGGGCGGATAACGAGGTCAGGAGTTCGAGACCAGCCTGGCCAACGTGGAGAAACCACATCTCTAATAAAGATACAAAAAATTAGCCGGGCTTGGTGGCACACACCTGTAATCCCAGCTACTTGGGAGGCTGAGGCAGGAGAATCACTTGAACCCGAGAGGCAGAGGTTGCAGTCAGTGGTGATCATGCCACTGCACTCCAGCCTGGGCGACAGAGTGAGACTCAGCCTCAAAAAAAAAAAAAAAAAAAAGTTATTTGGGTTTTTGGCAAATAATAGGTGCAATTCATCTGTTATTCACTTGGTTTGGGTCACTATTTATTATATATAGTTTTGTGGCTTTATTCATTAAACATTTCTGGACCAAGCATTGGTGATACTATGAGGAATTTTTAGTCTCCTCTGACCCCTGGTTGGAGCCTGTGCAGTAAAGGAGAAAGGTTTCGTTCTTGTGTTCATGGTTGGGTTTCACACTGATTTACTTTTCTATTTCTTGGTGCTTTTCGCCCTTAGACTTTCTTGTTACTAGGTCCATGATGATATCCAGGTGTTCCTTTATAGTATTATAATACAAAAAATGTTCTAAGCTTCCTGCCTACTTTTTCTTCCTCTGGAAACAAAATCCCTACTTTTTCAAATCTAGCAGATAAGCAGCTAAGTAACAGAGGATCAGCAGTTTGAGCGAATGACTTTAGTGTGTGAATTACCTGTACTGCCTTCTAAGAGATATCTGCATTTTAAAAGAAGATACCTGTTTACTCTAAAGAATCTAGTGGTCAAATTCTAGTGGTAGAATTTCACTACTGAAGCCAAGAGAAATAAAAAAATAAAGGCATTTTGGGGTGGGAGGAGGATAGAGGGCTGGATTTTTGGCATCTTTGGATCAGGTGGGCACACTACCAGTAGTACAGCCTTTTTGAAAGGCACGGTTCAGGGCCATGTTCACCCAAAGCTGCTTAACTTTCCTGCTTCTGAATTCTAGGTTCTTTCTGATGCCTCACAGTTTCCGCCTTACATAGTTGTAGCATTTTTTGTGTATGTGTGTTTTAAATAAAGCAAGACCTTAAAGATTCACCCAGCCAGGTCCCCCTCCCTCCACACTCCAGTGGTGAACAAAGACCTTGTTGTCACTTTGTCTTTTATTTTACTTTGTTAGTCATCCACCAGGAATGAAAAACTTTTACTTGGAAAAAATGTCAAATTGAATAGAAACACTGTTGCCCCAAGTAGATCAATGTTTAAAAACTGAGATATCTCAAAATGAAATGGATTTTTCCCTAGATTGCCTAGAAGTTGCTTGTCATCAAATTCAAGAATCAGAAATTCAGGTGGTGAAGTGTAAGGCGACTACTGTTAGGAAACTCATCGAGACCTCTCCTTTTGTGTCACATCCTATCTCCCTCTGCTTTACAACCATCATAAAGTAAGCGTTTAAGTGATTAAGATTATTCTGCATCTATTCTGCATCGTAACTTGTCTTCTACTTTGGTTAGTTGTTAAAAGAATAAGCACTTCTGGCTAATAGAGGTAAGAACGGTTTCAGTGGATCTGGCTTGTGGTAAGATGTAGGATCTCTAGTCGTCTTGTGTTTTTCCACCTGATGATTTCTTTCACAAAGGTAGACTCAAATATAGTTGTCACTGAAGATGGTCAGATAAATCTTATTTTAGCAGGCTGTGTTAATCTTTTTTTTTTTTTTTTTTTGAGATGGAGTCTCACTGTGTCACCCAGGCTGGAGGGCAGTAGCACGATCTTGGCTCACTGCAACCTCTGCTGTCCTGGTTCAAGCAATTCTGCCTCAGCCTCCCGAGTAGCTGGGATTACAGCTGCCTGCCACTGCAACTGGCAATTTTTTGTAGTTTTTGTAGAGATATGGTTTCACCATCTTGTCCAGGCTGGTCTTGAACTCCTGACCTCATGATCCACCTGCTTCGGCCTCCCAAAGTGCTGGGATTACAGTCATGACCACCACGCCCAGCCAATCATTTTTTTTTTTTTTTAAAGGACTTTAAGTGAATAATTGAGCATTTGATTCATTATCCTGGCTTTTCTATCTGGGTCTTTGAAAGGGACAAAAGGAGCACATATATTCCATGGGATGTAGCCTGGCCAGATTGAAAACTGAAAATTGATGGATTTGGAGTATGCAGGCAGATAGTTGTATGCTGGGACAGGGATTCTCTTTGCTGACTGCCTCATGGTTAAGCTTTTAAAAATTTGTTGGTTAAGCTTTTAAAAAACATTTAGGGTTTTTAGGGCAATGAAGTTACTCTGTATGATGCTATAATATATCGTGGATACATGTCATTGTACATTTGTCCAAACCCATAGAATGCAGGACACCAAGAGTGAACCCTGACATAAACTGTGGACTCTGGATGATAACGACATGTCAGTGGAGGTTCACCAGTTGTAACAAATGTACCCACTGTGTGGAGGATGTTGGTAATTATCCCAATGGGGGAGGTTATGCATGTGTGAAAGCAGGGGATATATGGAAAACTTCTGTACCTTATGCTAAATTTTGCTGCGAACCTAAAACTGGTCTAAATAAAAAGTTACAGATGCTCAGGTTCCTCTTTTGTAGATACTAATTCAGTGGGTCTGATGCCGGCTGGAGCATTTGTGCAGGCAGGGTTAAGAACTGCTTTGAGAGGAGGTCTTATTAAGCACAAGTTTGGGTTCATTTACTTCACAGCTGTTTGCTAACTAATTGGTAACTGAATTTGGTTATGATTTGTTTTGAGCAATGCCTAGGACATAGTAAGGGCTTGATAAATATTAACTCTAATTGTTATTATATTTTAAAATCCTGATTATATGTTTTTCTCAGGATTTTACCAGCTTTCTTAAATTTCTGATGAAAATACTTAAGTCCTATGCCTTGGATAAATTCCTAGTATTCTTGTATTTTATCACTAACTGTGGCTTAGAAGGGCCTTAATGTAAACATATGCCACTTATATATTTGCAGTGTCTTTGTAATTTAAATAACTTGGTTAGACTGAAAAATTAAACCCTATTTAGTACTTTTACAAGTAAGAAAAACCCCACAAGATTTAAAAATAATATATTTTATCTTGTAATTTTGAATAAACCAATCGCTAGTGTCCAAGGACTTATCCTTTTGTTGGAGGGTCAGAAGAGAGACATTGGCTATAACCAGTTGTGTTACAAAAATGTAGAATGTCAAAGGTGAACTTATTTCCCACTGAAATAAACTCTAAGAGTAGAAATATTTGTTTTCTGCAGATAAGAAATTGCAAATTTAGCAGGCTATTTAGCAGCTGTTCACTTAGAGCAAATGAAGATTTAGATAATTCTTCCTCATAAGCTAGAATACTATTCCATTAAACTTTTATTACCAAAGGAAGGCATTTATGGAATGCCTGTAGGGCTGTATTTTATGAATGGCTGAGCAACTGACACATACTAGAACTGACAGAGGTGTTTATTGTTTTGTTTAAGCAAAAAAACTTTTTTTGTATAAAATTTGTGGGTATTTACATGTCATCAAATATGGTTTTCTTAGCAAGCTTTAAGATCCATTGCTCTGGGGCTTCTTTGAGGTTTTCTGCATGTTCATTCCAGAGGTTGGCTTTGGGTTTGTTGTGGAGCTAGAATGTAGATGTGAAGAGTGGGAATTGGTTCCTGGAATAGCCTTCTGCATACCTGTTTGGAGACAGAAATCCTCCAAGTGGGCACACTCTAGTCTACTAGCTGATTCTTGTGTCTTGAAAACTATTGAAAATTTCTGGGCTGCAGGAGATAAAAACTACAACTGCCTAAGAAATAAATTTGTGTGTAGTTATGAATGAGATATTAAAAGGTTAATATTGTTTAAAACTAAAAATTAGCATTTATTTTCTTTGTTAAAAAAAGGGGCCATATCACAGACTTCAACTGGTTATTGACAGTGTGTTTTGTGTGTGTGTGTGTGTTAATAATGTTGGTAGCAGGATTTCAGATTTTTTGGTGCCATTTCCACATAGCATAAAAATGAAATACATTTTTCCATCTTGTTTAAGCTTACCGAGTTGCTTATGAGATTAATTATATGCTCAGTTAAGAATTCTGAAATATTTCAAAACCCAGCAGACTGGGGTGGAAGAACATTCCATTGAATACTGCTCTTAGACTTGGTGGGCTTGGAAGCATCGTGCTCATGAAATAAGGGCCTTACTTATATAACATGTAAGACGGGCAAGTACTTCTCTACTTGAGGTGTCAAAGTATCTATGTGATTTTATTAAAGGTGAACCTGTGTGCTTCTAGCTTTACTAGGATTTCCTTTTAAATTATTGCAGGTTACAGTTACTGGAGTGTATCTTTGCAGTCTGTTCTAGTCTAGTGTGTGTTTTTCTAAGTAGCAGCTTTTTAATTTTAATTTTTAGCAACTGAAACTACATTGAATGGTATTTTGTGTCATTCCTGTCAACAACACTGCAAAATTCCCCCAATATTCTGTCATAATCCTCTGAATCCTGTGGAATGGAAAAGATGTGGCAATCCTTCATGAACTGTGAGAAGTTTTCCTTTCTCCCTCCCTTCCTTTTTTTGGTTTATTCTCTAAGGAATAATATACAAGAAAAATATGTTGTAAGAATCCAACATGTTTACATAAATCTCTTATCTATCTTAACTGTTTACTTGTATACATATATACAAAGTTTCCTGATTAATGAAAATTAAGTTTGAAAAAAATTTTTCAGTTACCAAAAAAAAAAGAAAAGAAAGGGACGGGTGCTGTGGCTCACGCCTGTAATGCCAGCACTTTGGAATGCCAAGGTGGGAGAATTGCTTGAGCCCAGAGGTTTTAGAGACCAGCCTGGGTAAGATGATGAAACCCCATCTGCCTCTACCAAAACATTTTAAACATTAGCCAGGCATGGTGGCATGCACCTGTAGTCTCAGATACTCAGGAGGCTGAGGCAGGAAGATCATTTGGGCCTAGAAGTTTGAGGCTGCAGTGAGCCAGGATTGTGCCACTTCACTCCAGCCTCAGCAACAGAGCAAGACCCCATCTCTTAGAAAAGAAAAATATGTATATATGTATATGTCTTCTATATTTATGTATCTACATGCATATGTTTGTATATTATATATAATATGTATCTTTTTTGAGTATTTGGAAAAAACGTTTTCAAACTTAATTCTTATTAATGATAGGGAAGCTTTTCTTAAGAATCTTTCTTTACTATATAAATGTCTCATTTACTACTGGAATTACGTTTTTAACACACACACAAAATTGACCAGGGTTTCTTTTTCCTGGGGTTTGAATAAACTTTGGGAAAGAGATGTGTTGACAGCTCCCTTAGATTGGTAAGAAAATAATTATCTGATAAATCACAGCCTTGGATTATGTGAGACACTCTCTCTTCTTCCGTATGGTTTTATTGGATTCCCATCCTCCTCCCCCAACAATGTATCAGTTGTTGTGTTTGCTCTGTGCATACCTTTCTTTCCTTGGCCTTTTATATTTGCATAGTGTTGTTTGGAGCTAGTGCAAAATACATAGCTTCAGGGCTGTAATGTATAGATTGCATTGTGCGCTTCCCATCATCGTCTCCTCAGCACACAATAACTGCAGTGTGGAGGGCCCTACACGGAGACAGTGATGGTGTTTATAAAACGCCAGTGGTGTGTGGCGTTCACTACAATCTGCCGGGTAAGCAGTTGCACAAATTCCTCCAAGTTGAGAGGCCTCCAGAAATGTCATGTTTTGGCCTCAGTGTTGAATGCCACAAATAACAGCACAGGCATGGGGGACTTTGCTCAGCCTGTCAGATTCCAGCCTGCCTTCCTTGGGCTGCATCTGCAGTAGATTTCATTGCCTCTTTTTCTTTTTAATGAAAGTTCCCAACAGCTAGCATTCTAATTTTTGAATAATGTATTTTGAGCCCATCTAAATTGTCTTGTTTTGTCTCTCTTCTTTGGGTATCTGTAATATAGTATGTAGGTTTTTAAAAAAACTAAAACTCTGATACCTGGAAAGTAGACCAAAGGGCTTTTTTTGTTTATTTTTTTAAAGTTTTCAACCCATTAACTTTATATTGCTAGTGAGTGGTATAAGTAGGATTAAGGAGAGGCAGACAGAGGAAAAATAGATAGCTAAGCTTGTTGGTATTTAATATAGAAAGTTATATTCAAAATATTTCTTTTTGAAGTGTATTTGGCAAGTTTTATTAACAGTCGCATGGTTTTTATTGTTTAATAAACTTGATGTCATATTATTAGAATAGAGATTGACACAGGTTGTACTTTATGAAGATTCTACTGTAAGAACAGAAGCAAAGCAAAGGCATGCTTCAGATAGCAAGAAGAAATGACAGCGAAAGTGATGTCTTAGTGGAGGAATGTGCAAGACTAGGAAACCCCCTGTCCTTTCTGCATAAAGATGAGGTATGGCCTACTCTTAAGAGGAAGGGGCAGATTGGCTTTTTCCCTCTAGTTCCCAAAACGTATTTGGAAATGCCCTAGTTTACTAAGGAAGAGTATAAGCATAATGTAGAATTGTGAAAATGAAGTATTGGTCAGTGCTGGTCTTCTCCCAGAAACTAGTTGGCAGTGTGTGTTTGGTTTAGGTCCTTGAACATTGCGGGTTGGTAGTCCATGAGCTAGGTAAGGAAGATTGTGGAAGAAACCAGCAGGCCTGAATTCTAGACTCAACTCCGCCAACTTTTTGACTGGCCTTATGGCATTGAGCCATTCCATCAGCAGATATTTTTTGGCCTACTAGTCAGCTAATTACTCAGTAGGAGGCATTGAAGTAAGATGTCCTCTTTCTTAAAGAACTCAGTATCTGAAAGTAATAAGTATCAAAAGGAGTAGAATAGAAGAATAAGTGCCATAGATGTGAAATAATGCTCTTGAAGGAGAATGATGCAATATTGAGAGATTGGAACAGGCTTCATAGGGAAGGATAATTTGGAGATTTGTATACAAGTAGAGGTAGTTTTGACACTTGTAAATAAATCAGAGGGAAAAAATTAGAATATGTCTTGATAAGTCAGTAAGTGGTTCTCTTTATCTGGGGCAATACCCCAAAATTGCTGTGACAACTAATGAAGCAACTATGTGTACTGGTATCTTAGGTGCAAGTTATGAGGCAAAATTATGTGTATATTTTGCTTGGTTAACAAATGTATATTTGTAGTCCTTTTATACAGTAGAATTCAAGTTGTTGATTATTTTTTTAAAAAAAAGCAATGTTAATGAGAGAAAATTACTTTTCTGGATAGGAGTGTGGAATATTAGTATATATTAAGAGCATACATAATAATTTAATTATTTTAAAAGAAATTCAGAAATCAGACTGAAAAATTAGATAAACTTTCTATAACGTTATTTTTCTTGTTTCTGAAATAAGGAAGTTTGATTAAATAATGGAAAACTTTAAAATCATATTTAAAATCAAGTATTATTTTAGAGCAGCTCAAAAAGGTCTTGTAATTTCAGCTGGCTTTAATGAATCCATGTAATAAGCCAAACATTTTATTGATCACTTTAAACATACTTCATTTAATTATCTCATCACCATTATAAGGTGGGTACTTTTAAAGAGAGGAACTGAGGCATAGGGAAGTTACATAACTTACTGTGATTACAGAGCTGTTAAGAGTAGGGCTGGGGGTCAAGCCCAGGACACTGTGATTATACTGCAGTACTTTTCTTCCATATCGTTAAGAATCGGTGATTCTCAAGAAAGAAAGGAACATACCAGAATCTCGGGGGAAAGGAAGAACTATTCTGAGGAACAATTTCAACTTACATGCCCCCGTACATTTTTATGTGCTACCATTATGCATTGTGCCTTGGTTCTTCATCCCCACCCCAAAGAGAATTATTATTTATGGAGTGTATTGTGAACAGTATGAAGACAAAGTTGTGAGCCACTAGATGGTGTTGCTGTCTGAGCCTACCCAATCGAGTTTGATTGAACATTAGTGCTATAAATGTTATAACTTGGAACATTCATATGTAGCATTTAATATGTGTCACCTGATAATCTGATGCTTTTTAGAATATAAGAAGAAATGTACTACTTATTTGGTTTGCCTTTTTGAATAAGCCTCCAAAGCACATCTGTTTTAGGTTTCTTAGGAGTGACTTTTCTGTGTTTTTTGTTACAATTTTCCTTCTCAGTCCTTCTTTTTATTCCCTAGCTTATGTTTCGTTCCCTCTTGTTTTGATGACTTTATTATAGCTATTTAAAAAAAAATGCGTGTTAGAACCTTTTATATGTTGAGTATAAATAATAAATTAGTAGAATAAAATCATTGTAGATTAATAAATTTTATTAATTTTGCTAGGGATTCATTGAGCTTTCTTAATTTGAAGTTTTATGGCATTGTTTCTTTTAATATTGCCTTGCCCTTATTCTCTCTCGTCTCGATCTAGGACTCTGATGAGATGTTTGTAGACCTCTCATTCTGTTCTCCATGTCTGTGAAGTTCTTTCATATTGTCCTTCTCTTTGTCTTTCTCAGCCACATTCTGGATAATTATTTTTCAGATCTATCTTCCAGTTCACTGGTTTTCTCATCAGCTTTGTCATATCCTGTCCATTTGGATTATAATTTAGTTACTATAGTTTTCATTTCTAGGTGTTTTATTTGATTATTTTCAAAATCTGCTTTTTCATAGTCACTTTTTCCTTAGTCATATTTTAAAATATTTCTTATAAACACATAAAACATATATATTTTGTGTTTTGTTCTTGATAATTCTATTATGTGCAGTCTCTGAAGATCCAATTCTAATACTGTGTCTCTCAATAATGGTGTCTGGTTTCCTTGTTGTTTTGTGATTTTTAATGTATGTTTTTTGAGATTTTTGTCTATGAGAATTTCTTGCTTCTCCCAGGCAGCTGGGCATATCTAATCTTGGACCAGTTTAAACTGGATTATCTTTTGGCATTTTTGAATCAAACAGATGTGAATACCAGTGTCTACATCTGCGTTAGAGTCAGATGGTGGTACAGGTTGAGTATCTTTTATCTGAAATGCTTGGGACCAGAAATATTTTGTATTTCAAGTTTTTTCAGATTTTGTAATACTCGAGCACTTCAAGAAATTGGAAATCCGAAATGCTCCAATGAGCATTTTCTTTGAGCATAATGTTAGTGTTGAAAAACTTTTGGATTTTGGAGCTTTTCATATTTTGGGTTTTTGGATTTGGAATGCTCAACCTGTAATTCTTTCCTACCTCATTTCTTGAGGTTAGGTCTTTAATACAGTAATTCTATTGTAGAATACATTAGTAAATGTTGTATTAAAAAACAACGGGCTCTTTTGCTAAATAGTTTTGGGAAACATCAGGTTTCCCAAGTGAGAGGAATAATCATGGGAAACAGGGTTTTTGCATTGCAGAACTCCTCACGGTGTCTGTTATACAAATAGGTGTTTTGATGCTCAGTAATCACATGCAACAAGCAGAATTTTTCTTGTCCCACTCTGCTGCTCTTTTTGGAAATGAGGGGTGTATATAACTCATGGAATGAGTGGGACCAGTGGAAAATAACTTTGGCAAATATAGGTTGGCCTCCTGATACCTTTGGCTTCTGCTAATTGCCTTCTTGCTGTCTTTCCTACTGTGTTTACACCACTTCATGACCGTGTGTGTGTGTGTGTGTGTGTGTGTGTGTGTGTGTGTGTATGTGTGTCTGTCTTGTATTTAATCTCCCTGAGGGAAGTCATGATTGTATCTGCTATTCCTTATCCCCAGAGTAAAACATTGTCATTGTGCAGAGCTCTTGTATCAGGCTATCTCGTAGGCCACTGGTCACTTTTCTTTGAGCCAGTTGGGCCAGGTACCTAATTATGTCCAAATTGGTAGATACATAATACTTTATTTTTGGCTTCCCATTCATTCTCTTTCTCTGCCAGTTGCATATAAATTTCCTGAGACCATGTTTGTCATGCTCATCGTTGATTCCCTGGTATCTTTACATAGGAACTGACACATATGGGTCAATAAAGATGGAGTGCTGGCTTGGCAAGTCCTCACAGTCATCTGAGAGTCAGACAGGGTAACCAGCAGTCATATCGCATGGCTTGTTTATTTTGGATAGCTTCCTTTTTTCATTTTACTGTATCCTCCAGTATCTTTTGAACAGAAATTCACTCAGTCTCTGTAAACATCCAAAGTAAAAAGTAAGTTATTTTGAATATCTGTTTTCTCTACCTCAAAAAATCATTTCCTCCTCTAAGATTCACTTCAGATATCATATTCTTGGTGCAGCTGTGATTTCTGTTAGTCACATTTACTCATTCCATTCCTGGTGTTCTGATAGCACTTTGTACATCACTCTCTCAACATGTGCTTCATGTGTTGTTGCATTTTTGCTTTTCCTTCCAGATGTTGAGTTCATTGAGGGTGGAGAGGCAGATGGAAGCTTAAGTAATGTGTATGTGCAATCAGGATCTCATCAAGCATTGAGAATATCTGTTTCCTGGAGAGAGAAGGAAAGAGTAGTAGAGAAGCAGCTTTAGCATCTAGAAACATTTTAGTGTTTGTTAGATGTGGACTAGTGAAGGAATAGTTGACAGTAGAGTACTGCTATGGTTGGTTGAGGCATATTCCATCTCACTGGGTTAATTTTATTCTCACGTGAGCTCTGAGGTAGTTATTACTCTCATTTTACAGACAGGGAGACTTAAGTGGTTTTACTTTGTCACACTGGTGCGGTGCAGTAATAGTAAATGCTACAAAATTTACTATTTTGGAAACTAGGTCCGATAGAGGAACTGGTCCAGCCATCATGCTGATACCTCATGTACTGCCAAATTGTAGTGGTGAGCTGTGTGGATGTTTTTTCCTCTTAATCTTGTAGGGAAATTCTGCCCATGAGGGCGTGTTCCTATTTTTGAAATGGAAACCAATGAGAACGTGTGAATTATTAATAAGAGTTGACTTGAAGCTAGTGTTGGAATTGGAATGTGTTTTCTCCTTGAGCTGAGGTGTATTTTTGTAGACATCAGTTGTTTTAAATATCCTTTTTACCCTAATTTCAAATAGCATCATAACCAATTGTTATGTACTGCAACTCTTTTAGTACTCACCGCACCTCCTGTGGTAGCTGCTATCTGTTATCCCCATTTCACAGATGAGCAGATTAAGGCAAGCAGGTGTTAAGTGTCTTGCCGTGGGTCACATAGCTTATAAGTAGTGGAAGTGTATTTAGAACTTTGGTGTTTGACGTACAGAGCCCAGTACTCTTATTCTCTACACTGTATTTGTATATACTTTTAATATATAGACAAACAAGCACATATCTATCTTAAACATACCCAGTAATTTAATTGACTATTAAATCCTGATTGCGAACCTATAATATGTATGTGACACATTGCTTTATTTTTAATTTTTTTATTATTTATGTATTTATTTATTGAGACAGGGTCTCACTGTCACCCAGCCTGGATTGCAGTGTTGTGAACACAGCTCACTGCCGCCTCAGCCTCCCAGGCTTAAGCAATCCTTCCACCCCAGCCTCCAGAGTAGCTGAGACTACTGGTACATGCCACCACACCTGGCTAATGTTTGTACTTTTTGTAGAGATGAGGTTTCACCATGTTGCCCAGGCTGATCTTGAACTCCTGAACTCAAGTGATATGCCTGCCTCAGCCTCCCAAAGTGCTGGGATTACAGGCGTGAGCTACCATGCCTGGCCTTACACTGCTTATTATGTTGAAATAATGTAATCTGTGTGGCATTTTCCTTCTTCCCTTTACAATTTGATGCAATTCTGTTCTTTTCAGAACTGTTACCATAAGAGGCTTAATAATAAAAGTACCAGATTCTCCTCTTCAAGGTACATGTGTGGGGAACATTAATTTTCACACACTGGATGAACTAGTACACATTTTGATAGTGAGAGGGCATTCGTTTTGAGGATGGAAAAGTCTGATGGCTTTTTCTTTTTCACTAGCAGTCCATTGGTGGCTTTTATCAGTGCATCTGGGGAAGAGGCGTGTGTCTGACCTGACCTCACAGTTGGGTTGTTCCAGGGGTGTGCATCTTAATTGGAAATGAGTCATCACTCTGCTTATGTTTTGCCATTGATGAGACAATGAGCTTTTCTTCTATGGCTGTCAAAGGCTCTTACATCTCTGTTCACAGCAGCTTCTTAAATTAAAAAAAAATATATACATATATTCAAGGTAAAAATATGTTAAGTCCTTAGGGGCAGTTGATTTCTTGTCCCACTTCCATTATCTTGTATTTTTAGAATTTATCCCAAGGAGCGAACACCATATCATTTCCTAGGAAATTGTAAATAGGAGCATAGCTCATATAGAAAATAAAATTCTATCCTACAGATATCATGGAACAAAAAATCAAACATGAAACCGGTGCTGATAGGATAAATTATGTTAGGATCTACTGAATAATAGGGCTAAATGATTTTCCTGGGGAGTAGTGTACTTTATAGATATGAGCCACCTTGAGGAATTGATGGAAATAGTTTGAACATTTTTAAAATAAGAAAATGAACAGCTAACATTTTTCCTTTTTAGTCCTTTTTATATCTATATGGAGTAGCAGTAAAGCAGACGGTGCTTGCTTATGCTTTTGTTTCAGATTTTATGCTTTGTATATGTGTGCAGGGTGGGAGGGCTAAAGTTAAAGAATTAATCACTTTTATATTGTTAGAAAATGAGAAAACAAATATTTAATGTTAATTTATAATAAATCATGTATCTGATATGATGTCTTATATTTATAGCAGTCTTGGAATCTTTAGTACTTGAAAAGTAAAGTTATTATTTTTTCTCTAGAAACATGCCAAGGGACAAGTGTTATTTGACAAAGTGTGTGAACACCTCAATCTCTTGGAGAAAGACTACTTTGGACTTTTGTTTCAGGAAAGCCCTGAGCAGAAAGTAAGTGATTTCAAGTTTATTTGTATCTTTTTAGAACATACTGTATTTTTTTTATTAACCAGTTTATCTCAGTTTAAAATTTAGCTTTAAAATAACTTAAGTGTTTATTATGACTTAACTGTGAAATTTGGTAAATACTGAAAAACTATCTTGTGTAGAGAGAAACCACCTGTAGCTTTTTGGCGTGTGTGTATTTGTGTGTGTGCATGCATATGTGTACATGCTTTGCACTTACCTCATGAGCAGACAGAATAGAATGTCATCAGTGGAAAAGTGATGTTCTGGCATAAAGAGAACACAGACTAAATGGTATTATTTTAATCACTTTTGGCTCTCAATCACTCAATCTGGCCTTTTGGTACTAAATAAGTAAAGAAGCTGGTCACATCTGTTCATATTTTGCAGTCACCTGTATGCTAGGTATTAAAGCATACCCGAAAGGCAGGGAAGGCGGCACATTGGAACGATTCTGTCTGAGGATACCAAGAACACTTGGTCACAGTGAAAGGGATTACTCTCCATGATCTAACATTCAAATCACAGTCAGTAGAACAGAGCAATCAATAGAAGAACAGAAGTGTGAATTTTATTTGCCTACATTGCTATCATTGTTAGTATTTACATGTCCTACTAATGAAATATAGGATAGTAAGAGTGGTAATTATGTATACTTTAAGTTTTCTCAACTTGCTAGCTTTAAATACTTGATATCTAATTTGTGGTTTAATTCCTTGTTTAGACTAAAGACAATTAAATTGCATGCCTGCCTGCTGAATACTACATGAGTATTCTTAATTGAACTCTGTTTAGAGTACTGTTTTCAGATGTAATAGCACACTTGACTAAATAAACTAGGTTTTTTAGACTGTAAATTATAAGGTGGTCTTGATAATGTTTCCAATTATGTGCTCTTCTGTTTGTCCTAAAAGCTGCAAAAGAGAAAGTGGTGGGAATTTGGCTAGGATTACCTACTTTTTTTGAGATCACATACTGGTAGATTCATAGGAGCATACAATATAATCTTTGTAAAGTAGAGGGACAATTCAGTATGTTGTACAATATGTAGAATAACATGTTCTCTTAGTAGGCGTAGGATATACTACATTAAGAAATCTGGGCTAAGTGCGGTGGCTCATGCCCGTAATCCCAGCACTTTGGGAGGCCGAGGCGGGTGGATCACTTGAGGTCAGGAGTTCAAGACCAGCCTGGTCAACATGGTGAAACCTCGTCTTTACTAAAAATACAAAAATTAGCCAGGTGTGGTGGTGGGCGCCTGTAATCTCAGCTACTCGGGAGGCTGAGGCAGGAGAATTGCTTGAACCCAGGGGGCAAAGGTTGCAGTGAGCCGAGATCACGCCACTGCACTCCAGCCTGGACGACCGAGTGAGACTGTCTCAAAAAAAAAAAAAGAAAAAGAAAAAAGAAATCTGATATTTTTGAAATAACTAGTTTTGCATAAGAAAATGTAGCATTTAGTAGTGTTTATTTAGATACTGGGATATACTATTTTTTTATTTTGACAACTCTCAATTTATGTGTCTACTTCATAGCTTTCACTGAATCTCAGACTCATATTCTTAACTGCCTACTGGATGTGGGAGTTGGCAATTCCTTCTGTCTGTCATCTACACATTTAGTACACACCTTGTTTGTTACTCTTTCTCCCCATTATTCTATGAATTCCTGGAGGGTAGAGGCCATGCCTTACTTATCTGTATAGCCTCCGTATATGTAGACATTAACTGCTATTTATTACCCGTGTGTTATATCACACCTTTAAGGATATGCACTCTCATGAAAATAGAAAATAGCAAGTGTTGGCAAAGATGTGGAGAGACTGGAGATGCTGTGTACTAAACTGATACAACCACTCTGGAAAACAGTGTGGAAGTTCCACAGAAAATTAAAAATAGAACTAGTGGCTGGGCACGGTGGCTCACACCTGTAATCCCAGCACTTTGGGAGGCTGAGGCAGGCAGATCATGAGGTCAGGAGCTCCAGGTCAGCCTGGCCAACATGGTGAAACCCCATCTCTACTATTAAAAATACAAAAATTAGTCGGGCATGGTGGCATGCGCCTGTAGTCCCAGCTACTTGGGATGCTGAGGCAGGAGTTGGGATGCTGAGGCAGGACAATCGTTTGAACCTGGGAGGTAGAGGTTGCAGTGAGCCGAGATTGCGGCATTGCACTCCAGGCTGGGCAACAAGAGTGAAACTCCATCTCAAAAAAAAACATAAATGTCCATTAATGGGTGAATAAAGAAAATGTGGTTTATACATACAATGGAATGTGTATGTACATATCAATACATACTCAGCCTTGAGAAAGAAGGAAATCCTGTCACATGTTATATCGTGGATTAACCTAGAGGACACCATGTTAAGTGAGTTAAGGCAGTCACTAAAAGACAAGCACTATAGGATTCCACTTATATGAGGTATCTAAAGTAGTCAGACTCATAGAAACAAAGAGCAGAATGGTGGTTGCTAGGGGCTGGGGGAGGGGGAGTTGAGGAATTGTTTAATGGGTAGAGTTTCAGTTTTGCAAGATGTAAAAGTTCTAGAGATCTGTTGGACAATGAGAATGTAGTTTACATTACTCAACTGTACATTAATAAATGGTTAAAATGGCAAGTTTTATGTTATGTGTTTTTTACTACAATTAAAAATAATCCCACTACCTGTGTATAAACCAGCGTGCTCACTGCTGAGGCTCTAACCGTAAACAGTGAGGACCTGACTCTGCCCTCAGAAATGTCCCTGCTTATGTTTTAGTTGAGGAGGCAGAGCGGAAAAGCTAATTCTGCAGTTAGTGAATTTTGATTACTACTCTGCAGGAAAAAGTTAGGATGCTAACAGAAAGACTCTGCTTAGGAGGAAGTGATGCTTAAGCAGAAACCTCATGTGTGAGTGGACTTTGGCTGGGCGATGGGACGTGGGAAGCACATACACGAGGCCCTGAGACTGGAGCAGCTGTCTGCTTAAAAACTGGAAAGAAGCCTGGTGTGGGTTTGTAAGGGGAGAATGAGATTAGGCTAGGGGAAAGGCTGGGTGTTAACGAGGCTCAGATCATGCAGGGCCACTTAAGGCTATATGTTAAGGCTTGGGACATTTCCTTTTTGCTAAGAAAAATGGCAAACCATTGATAGGCTGAAGCAGGGATATGAGATGACCAGTTTTGTCTTTAAAAAGGTCACTTTGGTTGATGGGTGGCATGGGATGAGAGGGGACTTGAGTAGGGCTGTACACCCAAAGCACAAAAGTAGCCTTGAGTAAGGTTTTGGCAGTGGAAGTAGAAAAGCGAATGATTGAAGAGAGAATGAGGAAGGAGGCTGACTCAATCTGATGAATGATTGGACATGAAGGATGACGGATACCAAGAATTAAGGCCTGGGTTTCTGGAGGGTTGGAGCTGTTCAGTAAGAAGGGTAGGAGGACTCGATTCGGGGGTTGGTAGGGGATATCGTGAGTGTAGTTTCTGACATATTGAGTTTTAGGTTCAATAACTTACCGAAAGAACAAGTAAATAAATGAATTTAGTTTTGGAGGTGTCTTAAAGAATGGCAGCTTGCATGGAGCAAATACTCCACTCTAGGTATAATCTGTCTTAGCAGTGCAGGGTGCATGGGGTAGCTTTATTTCCTGATGTGAGTATCATATTTATATGGAGGCTTGTAACCAGGCGTACTTCTTTGTAACTTACTTGTTTTTTAAAAAAAATCAGAGGTGGCTTTTACCATACAAATATTCCAAATAAAATAGAAATGGCTGTTAACAGCTAATCATTCTGGTATGATTAGGCAGCAGGCACCTTCCCTGTGTTACCTCATATAGTTCTCAGAATAACCCTAAGAGGTAGGTACTATTAACTACACTTTATAGATGCAGAAATTTGAGGCATAGAGGAAGTTAAAGAAGTCACTCAAGGTCACCTAGCCAATAAATGTTGGTGATAAGATTCGAATTCAGGCAAAAAACTCAGAAGAAAAAATACATTTTAGATTTTAAGGAAAATGCCAACAGTTATAAACCTTCTGTCAGTCAAGGTAAAAATGGGCACAGTTTTTCATAGCTATCATAACTGGAAAGTAGAAGAATACCATCTTGCCTCAGAGGAATTTTTCATGTTCTTAAATTCTGAAAGTCACCTTGCAAGACTTTAAACATAGGGTGTCGAAGGACATTGTGAGCTGAGTTCCTAGGATGAGTTTCACAGTTGATGTTTCTATTATATTGTCAACAAATTTAAGGGCATGAGCTAACTTACTGATGGTGATTCTGTGATGAGTGCTGCTCAAAAGAGACTTCTTCCTTTGTGTTAGAATCACCTGGGAGACAGATTTTCAATTAGGAATCTTATTTATCTCTTCTTCCTCCATTGTTCGTAAACACACATGCGTACATGCGCGCATATGCACATACATATAGAAATGCACGTTCATTGGGCTGGGCGCGGTGGCTCACGCCTGTAATCCCAGCACTTTGGGAGGCCGAGGCGGGCGGATCACAAGGTCAGGAGATCGAGACCACGGTGAAACCCCGTCTCTACTAAAAATACAAAAAATTAGCCGGGCGTGGTGGCGGGCGCCTGTAGTCCCAGCTACTCGGAGAGGCTGAGGCAGGAGAATGGCGTGAACCCGCGAGGTGGAGCTTGCAGTGAGCCGAGATCGCGCCACTGCACTCCAGCCTGGGTGACAGAGCGAGACTCCATCTCAAGAGCGTAGAGAAAAAAAAACGGAGGATTCATTGGGTATGCCATGATTCCTCCGTTTCCAGTTAAAAAATAGTGCCATTACTATTTAATTTACATATAGGATGTTGAAGGATGTTATAGGCTGTGCTACCAGCAGGGATATGTCTTATTCCTCAGATATGTTGGGCCAGAAAACAGATTAACCTTTGATCAGTTGATATTTTCAAGTATATAGCTTTCCAGTAATCTAATTTAATTCAATGATAGAGCTTAATATACCCTGTCCTAAATACCAGCTGGACATTTATTAGGGACTAGATAGGAGAGACACTTTGAAGTTTTACTACCTGACAAGGGCCTGTGGTATGAATATTTTATATTGTTATATTAAAGCAGATCTATAAATTTTGGAAATCATACGAGCAGTTTAGTGTTGGCATTCTATTATAGCTATTGAGAATTACGGCCAGTATTCTGGATGTGGGCAGGGAAGGGACATTTTGCACAGAAGAAAAGTAATTGTTCCAGCATGAATGATTACGATGTGGGTGCGGAGTTTAAAGTTGTCCGGAGGGCTGGAGGATGTGGCAGTTCCAGCCTCTCTGAATAGGAAAGACCTGTGAGGGGTAGGCAAGCTGGCAGGGGAAGGTAGGGACTCGTGTTGCAGCTGTGTTTTCTCGTGAGCACAGTTTTAACTTAGATCATGGGTTAATTTGGGGTGACTTTGCGGGGAGTGCTAATGGAGTTTATGGGAAAGCAGCTGGAAAAATAAGCAAAGATCATTCTTTGGATCTTGTATCTCATGCTGAGGAATCTAGATTTTAAGTAGGAAGTAACATGGTCAAATTTGCGTATCAGAAAGAACCTGTTCATGGTGTGGAGCGAGATGATAGGGGACTGATACCAGAGGCAGGAAGGTCAGGAAACAGTTGCAGTAGTCTCGTCTAGAGGTGATGAAAACCAGGGCGGTGGTACTAGGAGTGAAGAGGAAAGGACAGAGATTCTGTGTAGGTAATGTCTGCCGGACTTTGTGACTGCCACCTCTTAGCTATGGCAGCGAGGGGAGAGTTGAGGAAAAGTCCTAGGTTTCAGGGTTGGGTAGCTGGGGAGCTTGATGGAGACTTTTACACAGGTACCTTGGAGGAGGAGCAGCAGTTTGAGGTATGCTAGGGAGTGGAGATGGAATTTAATTTTTATTTTGCCAAGTTGGACACGTTTGTAAGCTGTTGGCTAGATGATTGGGGATCAGGGAGTAGGTGAAGGATGAAGAAATTTAAAAGTAAAGAATTTGAGAGGCCAGGTATGGTGGCTCATACCTGTAATCCCAGCACTTTAAGAGGCCCAGGCGGGAGGATCACTTGAGCCCAGGAATTCGAGACCAGCCTGGGCAACATAGTGAGACTCTGTCTACAAAAAAATTAAAAAATTAGCCAGGCATAGTGGCATATACCTTTAGTTCCAGCTATTCAGAGGAGGGGAGAGGGGTGCTGAGGTGGGAGGATCACTTGAGCCCAGTAGGTCAAGGCAGCAATGAGCTGTGATCGCACCACTGCACTTTCACCTAGGTGACAGAGCAAGACCCTGCCTAAAAAGAAGAAAGAAAAAAAGAAATTTGACAGTGAGTGTAAACTGTTGTTTAAAGAAATGTTTGGCTGTGGAGAAAAGAACAGATGGGAGAATGATACTAGAGGATGTAGACCTGCAGTGTCCAATACAAGTTTTCATGATGATAGATGTTTGATACCTACACTGTCCAGCATGGCAGCCATTAGCTGCATATGGCTATTGATCACTTGAAAGAGGGCTAGTGTGTCTGAGGAAATAGACTTAAATTTTATTTACTCTAACTAATTTAAATTGAAATAGCCTCGTGTGACCAGTGGCTATCATATTGCACAGTGGAGAGAGTTTACTGAGAGTTTTGGGGTTGGCAGATCTACTTTGATGGAAATAACTTTGACTTTAGCTATGAGAAAACCCAAGAGAAGTGTATGTTTGAAGAAAGAGGAGAGTGACTATGATGATGAAAGTCATGAAGAGGATTAGTCTTGAATAAAGATGTTATGTCATCCTGAGTCTGCAAGAAACAGAATAAAAAGTGGTGCAGTTGTTAAAAAAATCTTAGTTGAGCAAAGTGCATTCTCCAATCTCTGTGAAATAGAGGGTAAAAGCATTTGCTTAAGAGTGACTAGGGTAGCAGTGGGACAAGAGAAGGAGCCAACCAAGAATTAGTATGTGGATTGCTGTTAATAGTTCTGCTGAGACTGGGGGGTCATACATTTGGGATGGCAGCAGAATATATTTGTGTGTGTTTTTCTCTAATTGCCATTAGCAACCTGAGTATCATAGTTGAGAAATGGAGTATTAGCAGGGTTCTCAGCTGACTATGTTCATGGAGGCAATAGTAAGAGGATGCAGGATTGTGAAATCGAGTTGCTGATGAGATGTAATTAAGCTAATTATTTACAGGGTCACAGGAAAGAAAATTACTGAAGCAGTAATAGGCTGATACATTGGGAGAACATGGCTGGGGCAAAGGATGAATGTTCAAAGATGTTGAAGAGTAGGTACAGTGGGGATACATGAGTGGAAAATTAGAAGGAGAGGAAATGATTGCATCTGAGAATGGGCTGATGAAGTCTAATGAGGTGAAGAGCTATGTGATGATGACAAGACCCAGGGAGTGTGGCTGTGAAAGGGGATGGCTGAAGTCAAGGAGAGAGATTAAGGTCATTAAGGAAGAAAATACTAAGATAAAGGGACATTTGTTTGTGTCTACTGTAGCATTCTTATTGACAGATACTAATGCTAAATAAGGAATTCATAATTCCTTATTATATGTGGTAGTTTCTCTTATAGAAAGGTAAGATGAACATATAAAATTAGATACATGCTTTGTATATAGGCTGTAACTCAAAAAATTTGGGAACTTAAGAATGAGGTGTCCTTTCTGAGACATTCACTTTTCAGGAGTGAATATTTAAATATAATTAGCAATGTCTTTAGTTATTCATATATAATCTGATTTGCTATAACTTTTATGTTGTGTAATTTTAAAAAATTTCTATCTGCTTATGTAGACAAAATCCAGTCCTCAAGACATCTAGGCAAAACAACTCTTATTCTTCCACTATAGATTTGTATGGTATCCTATTTTTTCCCCACAGAAATTTATTACTATTATACTAACTCAGCTCAATCAGTCCTGCTTTGTTTAAAACCCATGCAGTTTTAACAACAGAATATAATGATGTAAGGATCTTTCCTTTCCATGCCGAATGTTATCTGTACTTATGGGAAATTTTGATACTTAATTCAACCCATTATAAAGTAAAGGTGAGTGAAAACCACCTTTATTTGTATACAAATTTTTCATGGAGAGAAAATCTACACATTTGTTTGGTTTTAATACAGTACTATATCTCTCATGGTTGAGACACTGAGGTGAAAGCCTTTTTAGTTCATTCTGGGTATGAAAATCTGTCATTGTTAGTGTTAAAGCTTTATTAATGTCTATTGAGAGTGCTTATATAAACTTTACTATGGAAAATGTTGTTAAAAATATGTGGAATCAAGCAACATATTATTCAATATGGAATTCCAAGTCCATATACTTCTTGTATTCATGTCTAAATGAAACCATCGTTAAGGGTTTTGGACTCTCTTTAAAGGGAAAAATATTGTCTTGAATTTTTGATGTTAATAGTTTGGCATTTGGCCCAAAATGACATTATAATGTCATTTTGCTGCAAGCTATATTGAAAAAGGAGCTTGTTAGAAATGTAGTTGATATCCACGGCTAACTTTATGAAAATTAGTTGAAACAGTCATCTAATAGACCATTTTGTTCCAGAAACTAGAACTAAAAGCTCAAATATTAAACTGTTTGCATATATAAACTATTCTTTAATAAAGTTCTACATTCAATCTAGTTAAACTTTGTAATCCCACATTCTCCTAGCTGTGTAGGGAATGTTTCACTGTGATGCAGTGCCTGTAACTTTTCTCCTAACACCAGCATTACTAATGGTAGAGTTCTTTTAAACCCAATTTAGTCAAACGTATATTAAAGGGGATCTGTTTCAGCACTGTAAATTCCTGTGAGAAAATGCAGATTCTAGACAAAACTACTTTTAGCTTTTAACATTTAGTAATACACTGTGAATTGGGTTGAATTTGTTAATTTCTCTTACCTAGCCAAATTAGAGATCACCTAAAGCAAGTGAGGAAGGCATGGCGAGGCATTTGAGAAACTTCGAACTCTGGGGTCTTAGGGTCTAACTTAAAGGGGAATTAAATGCATGAGATAGTTTTTTTGGGAGGAAAGAAACTGTTAAAGAAAAACTTATTCTAACACTTGTTAAAATGGTAAGGCCGACTTTATTCAGGACTGTTGTAATAGGTATAAGGACCTTTGCAGTGGGGTTTTGCAGTAGGCAAGAGAGATTGGGCTCAACTCCAAATACGACAAGGAAAAGTGGAAATTTATAGTCAAGGAGCAGGGTGGGGGTCAGTAGATGGGAAACTACGTGAGGAAACATTGGGGGGCACTTAGGGGAATTCTGGCTAAACCAAGTTAACAGGATTCTTGCTGAAGGCAGGTGAGGGTGATCTGATATCACTTGGGGGATGGTGGAGGATGAGGAACCCCATCAAATATCAAGGGTAATTAGTTATCAAGGGTAGGGGATTCCCACTAAACCAACTTATTAACAGGATTCTTGCTAAAGTTGGATGGTGTGTAGATGGACCCAGAAGTCTAAAAGTTGAAGCCTAATTGGGAAGAGGATTCAGAGGAGCCTGACTAAAGTTTGGTCAAGAAAAGACTCTTTGTCTTAACTAGAAGATGGATTTTGTGACTGTATTTTGGGTTCTTATCCAGGTCAAGCATGGTTAGGACCCTGCTGTGGACAACTGCACACCCAGACTACTAATGCCAGTTGATGACTGTGGTTGCATATCTCTTGTCAGGTGAAAGTGGTTAGCAAGTAGAATAAAAAGACCTGGCATTCTTTGGTACAGCTGCTTATTGTGATGGGGAGGAGTTCAAAGGAACACTTAGATATGGGAATGTGGACACTGTGCCCTGCCAGGGCTTTCTGCAGGAAGTTGTCAACAATTAGAAGGTTTACTCAGTGAAGGCTGACAAGCCAGTAGGACTTGAAAAATGTCTCTCTATATTGAGCTTTCAGGAAAAGAAAAGAATTTCTACATAAAAAGAACTCTAGGGCTATCCTACTCAAAAGAGTGGTCCAAGGACCAGCAGTGTTGGCGCCACGCAGAAGCTTCTTAGAAATGAAGAACTCTAGTGCTCACCCTAGACCTGCTGAAATAGACTTTATTTTGGCTAGATGTTCAGGTGCTTCATATGCACCTTTAAAGTTTGAGAAGCACTGATGTAGGGATAAACTGTTCTTTTGATGTAGCAGAGAGCATTACAGGAGTTTGAGATGTCATGAAAGCCATGGGAGGAGGGGAGTCCTAGTGGGCCCATGTGGTTTATGGTCCCAGAAGTGTTCAAATATTCATAGCCACTGAGGCAAGAGTTAGGCCGTTCCCCAAATGTGGACATTTGGACCATATATTCTGAGGTTCTTTCTAACACTGGTATTCTATGAATATAAATACAGTATTAGGATTCATAATTAAGCTTTTTTTTTTCCCTAGATGTTTCTGTCACTAGAGCATAATTGAGAATCATCTTTAACACTTTTTCTGGGAACCCGTAATGAAAATGTTGTAGGGGAAATGTCGTAAGACAAGACTTTCATCCTCAGATTGTGGCAGATAAAGAGTAAGATTAAGGAGATTCTCTAATTAACTAATAGAAAGATTTTAGTGTAAAATACATATAAGTACAGCTATTCACTGTGCTGCTTGGTTAAAAAAAATTCTGTAATCTTGTAAGGCAGGAAAAAAAAATCCCACCTCTTTTTGTGCCTTGGATTCCTTTGGCAGTCTGCTGAATTCTATAGGCTGCTTCTCAGAACAGTGTTTTCAGTGTATAACTATAACAAACGTACATAGGGCTACAAAGAAAGCCAATAACTAAATAACATTCCCAAAATAGTAATCTAAAATTTGAGACAAAGTAATAGGTATGTATATTAGTCTGTTTTCATACTGCTGATAAAGACATACCTGAGTCTGGGCAATTTGCAGAAGAAAGAGGTTTATTGGACTTACAATTCCACATGGCTGGGGAGGCTTCACAATCATGGCAGAAGGAAAGGAGGAGCAAGTCACATCTTACATGGATGGTGGCAGGCAGAGAGAGAGCTTGTGCAGAGAAACTCCCATTTTTAAAACCATTAGATCTCGTGAGACCCATTCACTATCATGAGACAGCATGAAGATCTGCCCCCATGATTCACTCATCTCCCACCAGGCCCCTCCCACAACAAGTTGGAATCATGGGAGCTACAAGATGAGATTTGGGTAGGGACACAGAGCCAAACCATATCAGTATGTGTTTTTATTTATTAATCATCAGTATCAAATCTAGTAGCTACGGTGATTTCAAAATATTGGCTAGCATAAATGGTATTTTAAGATTTGCAGCTATTACAATGTGATGTGGAAATGTTTTTGATTTCTGCAGGTGACAAAGAGGTTCTGCTGATGTTAACCAGGTTTTTTTCTGCTATGTTCCTAATTGACAGTGATGCTAAGTTTCAGTTAGAAGTTAGTAAAAATAAAGATGGAACATATTTCCCCAAACTTGAGTTCATTACCTCCCGATTTCATGTTTGAAGGCGATTTAACAATACTTGATATTCTAAGGCCACATTTTAATTTTATTTTACTTCTGATGGAAGCCTGTTTTAGGGTTCCTTGTAACTTTTATTATTAGTCTCTTATTTTACCTGATGTTCATTCAGGAGATAAATATTTACTGTGTTCATGTTTTGGGTTTGGATTGGGGAGTGGAGAGGAGAAAGTGAGGAGGATACTGAATTGAGTAAGTGACTGTTCCTGCCCTTAAGTAGTTGGCAAAATCCTTGTTTTATTTTTTTTAATAAACCAAGATAAATTTTATTGAAATCTGATATAGGTCAGCTCTCGAGTTTTGCATGGTTGCTTATACCTTAATGTTTGGGAAACACTGAGAAAATCCCTGTCTTGCCTGATCTTTAATTGCCTGAAGCTGTCACTTTCCTGGGTTCCTTCCCTGGAGAATGTTTTAGGATGTTCCGGGCAGTTGTCCATGGACAAAGCTGTCTTTTAAAAAATTTGCCAGGTGGATTTTTACCATTGGCCAAAAAGTAGAAAAGCTTAGCTGGATAATACTTTAACATGTACATAGAAGCTCTTAGACTAGTCATATAGAAAGGGCTTGGTTTTCATTTCATCTTGCCTGTGAATACAGTGACCCTATTTTGTGAACCGAAAGTCTGATTTATTAACTTCTTGTGGGTAGAAATATTCGTGTAGAGATTAAATTCTTTAATGTATATAACACATCACCTATGGAAATATAAAATTATGTGAAGAAGAGATATATACCAAAAGATGATAATTTAGTTTTATTATTGCAAATAGTGATCTACTAATGATGATCTGCTGGGGAAAGTACTTGTATGCGTATTTATTCTTCAGGCTTGAATATTGTTTGAAAAGAACTGCCCTATGAGGTAGATGTTGTGATCCCCATTTTGTATTTGAGGAAATTGAGGCTTAAAGAAGCCAAGGAATGTGCCCAAGTTAGAGTTGATAGAAAACCAGAATTTGACTGCATGTATTTCTGATTCCACAGTTTATATATGTGGCCATAGCAGGTGAATCTTTAAGTCTAAAACCTGGCAATGAATACTGTAATGTATCATGGGGTGAGGGCAGTTGTTGTATGTTGTGCACACACACCCTCATGCATTTTTCTCATTCTCTGATGGCATTTTCCATCTTTTTGTGTCTGCTTCTTGGTCTGCTCAGCCCTCCTTAAGTGTCAAACCAAGAAATTAATTTTTATTATTTACTGTATTTATTTAAAAGTTTTGTTTATTATTTCTTTGTAACTGGTAATGCAGATCATTAACTTGTATTTCTTTTAAGTCATTTAAGTCATTTTTTTTTTTTTACTTAGGAATTTATGATGCTATACTCCACTTACAATCTAAGTACTCATTAGAGATATTCAAGTAAAAATAAATATAATAAAAATAATATAACTTGTGATCATTTAAGATGATCACAGCGTGGAGAGGAAGGAGGAAAGCAATGGGCATATATCAGTCAGCAGGTATTAATTTAGTTCTTACTGATTGCCTAAAACTGTGTTAAGTACCTTGGAAGATATAAATAATATGGTCTGTTCCAGCCCTTGCAAAGTTGTAGTACTGGGGAGTGAGAAGACAGCCTAATGCTTGGCAGGAATGGAACTTACAGTGCGAAAGTGAATGTGGTTAGGAAAGGGAAAACCAGGTGAAGAAGTCATGCTGCTGTTTGATCACATTAGGTAAACCCCGCCCACTTAGTCTTTGGATGGTTGAAAGTAAGCCATTTCAGCCTTCAGTAATCTCTCTGGCAGTGTTGTGGAAAGTGGCCTGAGAACGACACCAAGTCTGAATTTGGCTGTCTGACTTTTCACTCATATTGCTGGGTTTATAGAGCTGACTCTCACCATGCCCTATGGAAACTGTTAGGTAATTTGTACAAGGGCTGGGTGCTTTAGGTGAGAATAGAAGGTGCCAGGTGGCTGGGACACAGGGTTGGTCCTTGGGGTCACAAGCTTCCACCATCTTCTGGAACAGAGAAGGGTCCTTTGTTGCTCTTCTGTACCGGGGATCTGTATCACTGCTCACACTTAGTGAAATTGGGGATTTGGAACAGTCTGTCTTTAAGACCAGCACTTTCTCCTCTACTGTCTTATTTCTGTGTGTTAATATTCTGGGGACTTTTTTTTTCTTCTCAATTTGGCGCCATCCAATTCCGTTTTTCTTGCTATGGTTGTTCCTTGGGTGAAAATTCCACCCATTTGCCCTTTCTCACCTCTCTCCCAGCCTCCAACCAGCCTGGGCTAGAGGCTGAATGATGTGTTTTTCATTCTTGTGCACTTATCGAGGCTGGCCATTTGTGAGCCAGCTGTTGGGTGGGACAGCAGCTGCAGTGCATGCAAACTGAATGGCAGGCTGTCTTCTGAAGGGAGAATTAGAGCTGCTCCCTCACATGGCACTGGAGGCACCCTTAGAGAGGCCTGCTGCCCCTCACATCAGTAGTGCATGCAGCTGGGACACCAGTAATATGAAACTAGACCATGCTCTGGTAGTTCTTTATTGAGAGGTTTGAATATAACCAGTGTTAGAACAGAGCCATGCACACCTTGGATCCTTGCTACCCCGAGTGCGGGCCATGAACAAGTAGTGAAACCCGAGGGGCCATGCAGCTCTGCTTTCACAGCATCTTACTGTTTTACTTTTTAATAGTGTCAGTTAATGTTCCGTTATACCATTTTAATATGGTATTAAGACAGCAGGTTATTTTCTGTGTACTAATAAGCATTTTAATTGTTTGCTTTATATATCTGAATAAAATTCTGTTTAAGCACAGATGTTATAATACAGTGGTCCCCAACCTGTTTGGCAACAGGGACTGGTTTTGTGGAAGACAATTTTTCCACAGCCCGGGGCGGGGGTGAGGGAATGGTTTTGGTATGAAACTGCTCCACCTCAGATCATCAGGCGTTAGCCAGAGTCTCATAAGGAGTGTGCAGCCTAGATCCCTCTCTTGTGCAGTTCACAATAGGGTTTGTGCTCCTCTGAGAATCTAATGCAGATGGTGATCTGACAGGAGGCGGTGCTCAGGTGGTAATGCTCACTTACCTGCTGTTCACGTCCTGCTGTGCAGCCCAGTTCCTAAAAGGCCACGATCGGTACCAGTCCGTGGGATGGGGGTTGAGGACCCCTGTTATATTATTTTGGACACTGCTTAGAATGAATAAAACTTATTAGACTCATTTATTTGAATTAGTTTATTGTACCTCAAAAACTGCACTTCTCCTATGTTAGTGATAACTTGAGGATAGAAAAATGTAAATATAAAAATATAAACAAAAAATCTAAATTTTTTTGTTGGACTTTTGCTTGTAGCTTCGAAAAACAAAAATTTAACGTCCTTGGGTGGTTCGAATCTAGTGGTTTAAATTTGGTCTTTTTTTGCTTTAAGATGCTATAACAGTTTCCTAGCATTTTTTTTAAAGCTTCCTTTTTTGTTGTTTAATTGGAGAGTTTATTTAATTCCATCGGATGTAACTATTGACTTGTTTTCTTTTTTTTATTATTATTATACTTTAAGTTCTGGGATACATGTGCAGAACGTGCAGCTTTGTTACATAGGTATACACGTGCCATGGCGGTTTGCTGCACCCATCAACCCCTGTCACCTACATTAGGTATTTCTCCTAATGCTATCCCTCCCCTAGCCCCCCACACCCCAATAGGCCCTGGTGTGTGATGTTCCCCTCTCTGTGTCCATGTGTTCTCATTGTTCAGCTCCCACTTATGAGTGCGAATATGCAGGTTTTCTGTTCCTGTGTTAGTTTGCCGAGAATGATGGTTTCCAGCTTCATCCATGTCCCTGCAAAGGACGTGAACTCATCCTTTTTTATGGCTGCATAGTATTTCGTGGTGTATATGTGCCACATTTTCTTTATCCAGTTTATCATTGGTGGGCATTTGAGTTGGTTCCAAGTCATTTCTATTGTGAAGAGTGCTGCAATAAACATACGTGTGCATGTGTCCTTATAAAAGAACGATTTATAATCCTTTGGGTATATACCCAGTAATAGGATTGCTGGGTCAAATGGTGTTTCTAGTTCTAGAACCTTGAGGAATCACCACACCGTCTTCCACAATGGTTGAACTAATTTACACTCCCACCAACAGTGTAAAAGTGTTCCTGTTTCTCCACATCCTCTCCAGCATCTGTTGTTCCCTGACTTTTTAATGATCGCCATTCTAACTGGCATGAGATGGTGTCTCATTGTGGATTTGATTTGCATTTCTCTAATGACCGGTGATGATGAGCTTTTTTTCATATGTTTGTTGGCCACATAAATGTCTTTTTTTGAGAAGTGTCTGTTCATATCCTTCACCCACTTTTTGATGGAGTTATTTTTTTCTTGTAAATTTGTTTAAGTTCCTTGTAGATTCTGGATATTAGCCCTTTGTCAGATGGATAGATTGCAAACATTTTCTCCCATTCTGTAGGTTACCTGTTCGCTCTGATGGTAGTTTCTTTTGCTGTGCAGAAGCTCTTTAGTTTACTTAGATCCCATTTGTCAATTTTGGCTTTTGTTGCCATTGCTTTTGGTGTTTTAGAAATGAAGTCTTTGCCCATGCCTATGTCCTGAATGGTATTGCCTAGGTTTTCTTCTAGGATTGTTATGGTTTTAGTCTTATGTTTAAGTCTTTAATCCGCCTTAAGTTAATTTTCTATAAGGTGTATACGGTGTAAGGAAGGAGTCCAGTTTCAGTTTTCTGCATATGGCTAGCCAGTTTTCCCAACATCATTTATTAAATAGGAAATCCTTTCCTCATTGCTTGTTTTTGTCAGGTTTGTCAAAAATCAGATGGTTGTAGATGTGTGGTGTTATTTCTGAGGCATGTATTCTGTTCCATTTGTCTATATATCTTTTTTGGTACCAGTACCATGCTGTTTTGGTTACTGTAGCCTTGTAGTGTAGTTTGAAGTCAGGTAGTGTGATGCCTCCAGCTTTGTTCTTTTTGTTTAGGATTGTCTTGGCTATACGGGTTCTTTTTTGGTTCCATATGAAATTTAAGGTAGTTTTTTCTAATTCTGTGAAGAAAGTCAATAGTAGCTTGATGGAGATAGCATTGAATCTATAAATTATTTTGGGCAGTATGGTCATTTTCACAATATTGATTCTTCCTATCCATGAGCATGGGATGTTTTTCCATTTGTTTGTGTCCTCTCATATTTCCTTGTGCAGTGCTTTGTAGTTCTCTTCGAAGAGGTCCTTCACATTCCTTGTAAGTTGTATTCCTAGGTATTTTATTCTCTTAGTAGCAATTGTGAATGGGAGTTCACTCATCATTTGGCTCTCTATTATTGGTGTATAGGAATGCTTGTGATTTTCACACATTGATTTTGTATCCTGAGACTTTGCTGAAGTTGCTTATCAGCTTAAGGAGATTTTGGGTTGAGACGATGGGGTTTTCTAAATATACAATCATGTCATCTGCAAACAGAGACAATTTGATTTCTTTTCTTCCTATTTGAATACCCTGTATTTCTTTCTCTTGCCTGATTGCCCTGGCCAGGGCTGCCAGCACAGCAGTCTGAGTAAAGTTTTCTTAAGGAGTTCCTTGCGATTGTTACTTCCAACTTAGAATGAGGTTAAGAAGAAAGAAGGATGTTATATTAAGACCAGGAAGGGAAATATTGTCTCCAATCTGACCTTACCTCTCCTTACAATTACAGAGTTGGAGGGAAAGGGAGGATTAAGGAGGAGGAGGAGTTGGTTTTAGGAGTTGAGATAATTGTGTTTGATTGGTGTATATATACTTTTAGTCAACAGTTTCAATTTTCACACTTTGTCCTTCATGATTAAGAACCCATTATTGTCCTTGAAGAGCTCTCATTTCAGTGTCTGCAGGGGCTATTTGTTGGCAGTTCTACAGAATAAACACTGTGTGAAGATATGTCTCATCATTTGGACCATTTTAGATGCAAGAGAATGAGGCCCATGAGACCCACCTTAAAAGCATGTGAATATTTTACTTATAATACACACTTAACACATTTACACACATATGTCCTCAAGAACAAAGCGATACTTAGCCCAGTAGAATGCTGATAGGTGCAAGTTGCTTTGAATAGAACTTTATTAAAATGTGTTTACACTTAAATAATTATATGAACTGTAAACCGTTCTATTTTAGACTCTAGAATATTTCTTATGAATTAATTTTTTTTCCCTCATGCAGAACTGGCTAGATCCTGCTAAAGAAATAAAGAGACAACTGAGAAGTAAGTATATAAATAATCATTCTTTGAAGTTAAGAGATCTTGATATCTATTTGTGATATAAATGATCAGTAATAGAATGGTCAGTTCTATTTTGCATTTATGCCATCTTAGAAGTTAATAATACTAATAATATTTTTGTGGAATTGTGACTGTTTCGTACATGGCTCAGGTGCTCTTACTTTTGAGAAGGTTCTAGACTCACATTCCTAAATATTCACTCAGAATGTCCTACCAAGTAACATCTGATTTTTTTTTCTGGGAAAGAAAGAGAAGCTATTTTTCTTTTTTTTCTTTTCTTTTTTTTGAGACGGAGTCTTGCTCTGTCCCCCAGGCTGGAGTGCAGTGGCGCGATCTCGGCTCACTGCAAGCTCCGCCTCCCGGGTTCACGCCATTCTCCTGCCTCAGCCTCCCGAGTAGCTGGGACTACAGGCGCCTGCCAACACGCCCAGCTAATTTTTTGTATTTTTAGTAGAGGCGGAGTTTCACCGTGTTAGCCAGGATGGTCTCGATCTCCTGACCTCGTGATCCGCCCGCCTCGGCCTTCCAAAGTGCTGGGATTACAGGCTTGAGCCACCGCGCCCGGCCGAGAAGCTATTTTTCTGTAAATTTTACTTTCTGTGTAAATTTTACTCCAGTGAGACCTGATACTATTGCTTTGTCTGCTTCATTTTGAAAGTGTATAATTAGTTCAATATGCACATCTTTGGCCACAGAGACATATAGAGACACTGTTCCTGGATGTACTGGAGTGAGGACTCTTTGCGGAGAAGCAAGGGGAACAATCTTTTCAGTTCTCTGAGGTCACTGCCATCTTTGCTCATTGGTTCTACAATCCAAGGCCACTTTGCATACTCTTTGAGCCTGGGCTTGTAGTTAGGCCTTATTGTTCCTTTCTTCCCCTTTTCCCATTTGTTCTTGTACAATCTGAAAATGACTCCAAGGGTCCCACTCTAACCAGCTTCAGTTCTCTCTATACGTTCTGCCTCTGCAGGTTGTGTTGCCTGTGGCTGTTTTTTTGGTATCTGTGCCAAGAAACATGATCAATAGAGAGAAATCTCTGTTAGGGAATCTGGATACCTACTTCAGGGTCTGTGAATGACTGAAGCAGAGAAGGTAGGCAGCTACAGGCAGTTGGAATTTTTTGGTCTGGAGAATAAAATCTGAAGGCTGGTAAATTTCTAACAGCCCTCCTCAACCGTGGGGCCCAGAGTTGTCCCAGGAGAAACCTCTTCTCCAGGTGCCAGCCTGCAAGATGCCCTTTGTACTGTTGATTTCATTTCCTTCCTTATTTATTATTCCTAAGGTCAAAATACTGAAACCAATTTGTCCTTTCCCTTCTTGCCCTTTTTGTCTACCATCTAGCTCCCATTTTAGGTTCTTCACATTTGTTTTCTTTATTTCTTTCTCTCTTGAATTATTTATCTTTTTGGTAGTCTTCCTGTCATTTCTTTGCTTCCCTAGTCTCTTTTTTTATTCTGAGCATATACCTTATTTTTCCCATTTCCTCTCCCTGTAGACTCATCTTTCTTTTCCTTTTTTAAAACGTCTTTGATTAGAGTGACCAACCTCCTGATTTGCCCAGGACTGAGGGGCTTCTCAGGATATGAGACTTTAAATGCTAAAGCTGGAACCAGTCCCAGGCAGGCTGGCGTGGTTGGTCACTATCGTTTGATTATTATTTCTGGCTTTCCCGCATTCTCTCTCTTGCATTTATTTTCTTGGTGTTTCATCCATTTATGCTTGCTTCATGACGGAAAAGGGAGAAAAAGAAGAGGAATAAGTAGACACCAGATACATTATGCTTGCGTTATGGAAGAAACAGTACCAGAGCTTTGAAACTTTTTCCTTTGTCCCTTCTGCAGTTGTTACTTTGCAAATTGCATGCATTCAAAAAGGTTACAGATGCTTAGTTCTTATACTTTCTCTGAAACCAGACCTGCCAAGTGACCCAAACAGAGAGAGAACAGGGCAACCTCTGAAACATGATTGATGTTCCATTGAGTTGTTTCCTATGGTTTTGTTTGGGTTCTTGTTTGATTGTTATTTTTTTTGTGTGTGCCACTCTCTTCAGAGTCATGGAGATTTCCTAACTTTTGGAAGCCAAACCTCTTGCCGATTATGAATCATGTTCTTATGTTTTGATTATCTGTGAAGTTTCAAAAAGTTATTTCAGAACTTTTACCCTTGTGGTTTGGCAATATGAGTAACAGTAAGATTAGACTTTTTAAAACTGTTGGAACAAGTTCTTTAAATGGCATCCTGTACTGTACCCATCATGAAAGCAGGCTGAGGAAATGAAGCTTTAGCAGTTGTATCTACCTCTTCCTTTCTGTATTAAAATGGACAAAAAAACCTGCCTATTCTATCCTTGGTCTCTGCTATAATTTTATTTTTATTTTTCAGCTCATAGGCAGTTAGCAAAGACAAATATTAATCTTTTTTGAGTTACCTATGACAACCAACAACTTAATGATTCCCGTTTAAAATTTGCCTTAAAACCTTTATTTTCTCAAACATAAATAAGACTATATGTCTAAGGCTTGCATATGACTAGTATGTAAACATTTCTGTAGCTAGAAGGACTATTTATAAACAGCTAGGTAAAAATTATGATGATGATAATAATATGTAATCAAATTAAAAGTTTAACTTGAAAACTGCTAAGGGAGTAGATTTTAAGTGCTCTCACCACAAAAATAGTATGTGAAGGGTAATGCATATGTTAATTAGGTTAATTTAGCCATTCCACAATGTATACATATTTTAAAACATCATATTGTATACCATAAATGTATACCATTTTTATTTGTCAGTTTTAAAAAAGCTTAGCATTATTGGTACATTTCAACAGCTTTTAGATTTGGAAGTATATTAGAAAATATGTGGTCTAGTAGAAATGTCTCTGAGTCCTGTCCAGGCAAGCATGTTCTAGTCTTATTACCTAGAAAACAAACAAGGAGCCATTAAGAAATGATAATCCTGTGATAACTTTACTTAATTCGAGATTAGCAGTCACCTTGAAGAAATGCTTACACAAACACGATGCGTGGATATTTGACAGTCATCATGGTGCTATAGGCCAAGAAACCTCATATATCTTGATATTCAGGAAAATCTTATATCCCATTATTATGTTTTAAATGTGTAAAGCAGAATTGAAATCTGCTTCTTAAGTTCAGCAGGATTGACTTCATTGGTTGAATCAGTGATGCACTGAGCCAAAATCCAGCAAAAATGCATTTGTATACAACAGTAGCCATTTAATAAATATTTAACTGAGTTGAAAAGATAGTGTGCTGATGGTAAAACAAAGGACAAAATGCCACACTGAACAAGAGAATGGGATTCAAGGAATTTTTCTTCAAGTTCATAAATTAAACATCTCATAAGGTCTTTAAATATGTATAGAATGGAATAACTTGGCTGGGCGTGGTGGTTCATGCCTGTAATCCCAACACTTTGAGAGGCTGAGGTGGGAAGATTGCTTAAGCCCAGGGATTCGAGACAAGCCTGGCAACATAGGGAGACCCCGTCTCTGAAAGAGTAAAAAGTAAGTTAGCCGGACATCATAGCGCATGCCTGTGGTCCCAGCTACTTGGGAGGCTAAGATGGGAGGATCACTTAGGCCTGGGAGGTCGAGGTTGCAGTGAGCTGTGATTGTGCCACGGCACTGCAGCCTGGGCAACAGAGTGAGACTCTGTCTCAGGGGAAAAAAAAAAAAGAATAACTTATATATATATACACACACACACACACACACACACACACACACACACACACACGGTTTTTTTTTTAATTTAAAAATATTATGAACTTGAAGTCAAATTCTAAATTCAGTCTAGTGGACTTATTTGGATTCCATTAGGAAAATAATACCTGCCCTTTCCCCCATAGTTTTTTTAAAGCTATCCTACACATGATCTATCAAAATAGCAGTTAAATTTTACATATAAATAGCAGTGTTTTCACTTTTAACAAGCCATTTATGATATGGTTGCTTGACTTATTCATTCTTTATGGCACAATACAGCCAAGTGTATGTTATATACGAATATACTTACACCTACTCTATAAAACCTGGGAAATAATTGTATTGTCCTGAAGTATCATGAAATTATACCATGCTTTTCCTTCTTGGGATCTCTTTTAACACCTTCTTCAAATAGCCCATTAATAATTTTTCAAATAGCTATTATCTCTTGATCATTACTCTCCTTCCTCACAACAATGTAGAAATCCTGAATTTAAAAAAAAAAAAAAAAAAAAAGGGTAGAGAATATTTGGCAACAGGAGATCCTGTGGTTAAATCGAGTCTTATCTCAGAACTATTACATGGAGGTTATATTAAAATTTTTGTATAATAGATCACCATATAAAACACATGTTGAGGTACCAGTAAATGTTTATAAGAAAGAGAACCTATTACTCTTTAATGGTGGCTTATTTATGTAATTGATTTCTATTTTATTTTTTATTTCATTTTTATTTTATAAACAATTTTAATTTTATTTAAATAAAAAAATTCTGCACGCTGATTTATAGTTGGATTAGTCTGTACGGTTTGATCCTTGACCTTTAAATTCTATCACAGTAGTCATTCTTCTGTTAATTGGGTACGTAACTGTGATATTTAATAATTACAGACCTTCCCTGGCTATTCGCTTTTAATGTGAAGTTTT
This sequence comes from Hylobates moloch, assembly GCF_009828535.3. Classification (NCBI taxonomy): domain Eukaryota; kingdom Metazoa; phylum Chordata; class Mammalia; order Primates; family Hylobatidae; genus Hylobates; species Hylobates moloch. The sequence continues at coordinate 148,586,286 of NW_026652277.1, read as the reverse complement.
ATCCTCCTGATCCTTCTCAATTGACTGAAGATATCACCAGGTACTTTATATTTGCATTTTTAAATGAACCTTTCCTTACAGCTCTCATTTATTTTTGTGCCCTGGGAGCATAGTGGTAATTTCAGGATTGAAAACCAAAACAGTTTTTCTTAAATTAAATTTTAGAAGTTTCCTTGAAAATGGGTACATCCAAAAATAGTTTGAAATGTTGCCAGTTTCAAAAATTTTATTCACTTTCTTTAATATCTTCATTTATATTCTAGTAATGAAAATTTTAAAAATGATACTGCTGACAACTTTGTTTTCTATGTTATACTTTTAAAAGTCACTAATATTTAATATTTGAGATTTTAATACCAAGGTCATTTTTATTGTGTATAACTCAGGTGTGCTTATATACTGGTCTCATATTACAAAGATGATATGACGTTAGCAAAATGAAATTATTTTAAAAGGCCAATTGAACTGGTAATTTCTTTCTCTCTTCTCCCTCCAGAACCAAACAAGGTAGGATTTCTTACGTAGAGTCAATAGCTAGTTCATTTCTATCTCCTTGGAGATTGTGTGAGCTATAAGAACATACACTTGAATTGCAAAGAAAGGATTCTGATTAGGAGCAAGAGAATATTTATTGATTCTGAGTACTTGAATGGCAACCAAGAAACATTGTGAATCAACAAGTACCTTGAAATCTTAGCCCAATTAGACTGGGTACCAGAAACATTGTGAATCAATCAACAAGTACCTTGAAATCTTAGCCTGATTACACTGGGTACCAGGGATAGCATTTCTTAGCTTTGGTAAGAGGAAGTATAAAGGGTTGATTTTTTTTTTTAAAGGATGATTTTTATATACCATATTTTTAAAAGGTTATTTACATGGTCAAGTACAACTGTGTACAGTGCATGACTTTTAGAAAACTAGAGGGGCTTAGCAAAAGAGTCTGCTTGTCTTTAGTTCCTGTATCTTTGATGCTTTCTGCTAGGCCAGTTTTGTTGTCAGACATCAAGTTGGTGGAGGTGGTTAAGAGTGCATAATATCCATGTGAAATAGGAAGGATGGAAATTTCTTTCCAATATTGGGTACATAGCAGGCCGGCCCTTTTTTTTTTTTTTTTTTTAAACTACTTGTTGCTGAATAGGAATGTACTAATTAAGCTCTGAATGAATTAGCTTCACCTAGTAAATAATAAATAGTAGCTTTTGTAACTGCACAGTGAGCTACTTAGAGCATAAAACCTGACCGAATGGTGTGTGTAGGATGCAGAGCTTCACTGCAGGAGTGCCTCTGAACAATGCATGTAATTGGGGCTTTGTGACCCAACACTCTGTACATACACTCCTCCTGGCAGTAATTTGGGGAATGATAATCCTTTGGTGATTGCAAGTTTGTAGCATCAGTAAGTACTTTGGTTTTCCGTATAAATGGAACTTGAACAGTCTCCCTATCTAGTGGAGGAACAATATAGTCTGCTTAGCTAACTAAAGGTCTCAGTGGTGCAGCCTGAGACCAGCCACCTGCCTGTACTTGTGGCCTGGAAGCTTAAATGTCATGATTGAAATCTTCACCATGACTTGAGTGAACATTTAGAAGGTGGGGTAGGTTTCTGAGAAGGGCAAGAACACTATTTCGAATAATGTTTGAAGAATGCTTCATAGTGCTGTGTGAAAGTACAGTTGGGTAATTCAGGAAGCTCATGCCATTTTTTGTTTGAAGTTTTTAGGGTTTAGACTTAGGCTTTGAAAACAGAGGAAAGGACTAATGTGAAAAGCAGAGACAATAATATAAAAGGAAGCAACAAGATGGAATCTTTGTGTTTAGGTTCTAAAACTTCCATAAAATGTGGAGAACTATCACTGTTGTTGATTAGAGAATTTGAGGATAACCTGGACCCATGGTTGAAAATTCAGTTTTCTGAAGTATGTACAGTTATGCTTATGTTTTTCTACAGGTCAAGGAAATATAATCCTCCTAAAAAGGAGAACTTCTGCAAGACATAAAATACTCAAAATACTGTAGTGATAGCGAGAAGACTTTTTCAGTCTCTCAATTACCGAGCACTTGTCATGTGGCAAGTCCTCTAGTAACTGTGGGACTACAGTGATGATAAACAGAGTCCCTGCCCTGCCTGATGATGTATTTGGGTGGTAATCCAGGTTCTGAACTGACCTGGCCCCATGTGCTGGGTTGTGCTCTCTGACCCAGTAACAACAAGGCCTGGACCAGAGGCCAGCACTCCCCATTTGATTGTGTAGGGTAGAGAGCAGGAAGAGGATTGGGCCCTAAAACCCAGGCCAGGCAAGTGTCCACAGGACTAATGTGGCCAGCTGCCAGTATGAATGCCAGTCTCTAAAAGGTCTTAAAGAATGAGGACTCTGCTCTTGATTTGGGAGGATCCGTGGTGACCATAGCAAGTGGTGAAATTAGAGAGTAGAAATCACATTTTTAAATGTTACCAAGAGGAATTGATAGTGGGGCTTAAAAGGGGGTGGAAAAAACCCACAGAGTATATATCACGTGTTTCTGCATTTTATTTCATGGAAAATGGAAATTCTTTTATAACTGTAGTGAGCCACATGGAACATTGAATGAAAAACATTATTATAGCCACTAATTATTATAGCTACTAGTTATTGATTCTTAAGCATGTGCCAGATATTTTATTTATATTATCTAATGTTCATGCTCATCTTCAAAGGGAGGTAGAGTTCTTAGCGTCTTACAGGTGGGAAATTACCCTTAGGCAAGTAAATTAACTTGCTCAAGGTCATACAGAGTCAGGTCTTCCTGGCTTCAAAGCCCAGGCCTTTTCTACTAAACTGAGCTAGCTACTGCTTTAGATGGGGTAAGTGGACAAGTAAGGGCTTCAAAGTAGAGATTCACCAATAACTGTTGTTAAAGGTGTTTCTGGAAAAGAAGAAATGTCAAGATGATAAAGGGTGGGTGACCTTAGCTTTTCTTACAAATGATTTAAGACTAGTTTTTTTAATCTATTAATCTTTACGTGTTTTGAGGGGCATGCTAATTTTTATTACAGTTTGAAATCCAAGGACACAGTTTAAGTGATTGAAATTTTTACTTCAGTTACAAAAGTCTTCATAGTAATCATATATATATATATACACACACACATATATAAATTAGCCTTCTGGACTCAGTTTCTATAAATAAGCCACCAGTTTAGAAGCCCAAGGAACAAGTTGAGGCTTTTTATTAGAGAAGATGATTTTTGCTGTGGATATGAAGAGTTCCTATATTGTATATTTGTTTTCAAAGGGGTATTAGCTTTTAAGGACTGTGAGTGTTCCAATCTCACCTAATGGTTCTCCTCTGACCCCTTTCTCCCTCTGCCCCTCACAGATACTTCTTGTGCCTTCAGCTCCGGCAGGACATTGCCTCTGGCCGCCTGCCCTGCTCTTTTGTGACTCATGCTCTCCTGGGATCCTACACCCTGCAGGCTGAACTTGGTGACTATGACCCAGAAGAACATGGCAGCATCGACCTCAGTGAATTCCAGTTTGCCCCTACTCAGACTAAGGAGCTGGAAGAGAAGGTGGCAGAGCTGCACAAAACCCACAGGTCTGTTGCCTTGCTTACTGGAGAGAATGGCCATGGTAGATTTAAATAGCTTCTCTTGTAGCACTTAGTAGACATTTGAGAACGATTTACAGGATTATCCAATTTTTCCTTTTGGAGTTTCATCTAGCACTAATCAAGGCAACGTGGAGCCCTTGAGGTATCCTTTCATTATTTTTATAACTATCATGTGAGAAACTATGCTCATGAGACTGTATGTTTTCATGTATTGGAAAAATGTACTTTTCCCCATGACACCTTCTTCTCCGTATTCCCCTAACACATACACATTGGAGACAAACATGCCCACATACTTATTTGACATTTACTTTATATTTCTTCTGCCTTATAATTGTCTTTATTACTATATGTGGTAAGAAAGCTAGGGAGTTAAGGAGGCATTAGGATTTGAATGACCAGTGTAGGTGGTGATGGACGTAGGAATAGTAACTGAAATGTACAGGTGGTTCCACTGGAAGATGACCTGTTGGTTTAGCTAAGATTACTGACATTACATTAATACCATATTATGCTTTGAGAACATTTATGTGTGTGTGAAAAGAAAATGGACTTTTTACACAAATTTTTATAACGCTAGCTACAAAATGATAATTTGTTCTATATTGCAAAATTAATAGTTTTATTAAATATTTACTAAAGTGATCTGAAAGGAACTTTCAAAAATTAGGTTTTTAAACAGGCCACATTCATTGATTTTTCTTTAAAAAAACAATACGGTATTTGACTCTAAATGTTTTCTTATTAATTTACTTAAATTCTACTTAATAGACATTTGTTGTATAATTCTAATATGAAATATCAGGTACTGACATGCCATGGGGAATGTGAAATTAATGGGACATGATCTTGCTCTTTAGGAGCTTAAAGTTTATTTAGCTGGGCATATAGATAGGAATGGAAATAATTTTAGTATGGACAGAATGTGATTTGTGTTACCTATCATAGGTATAAAATCAAATACAAGTAATTTCAATCTTTATTATGATCAACTCTAGTGAAATAAAATGAAGGAGTAAGAATGTGTTTATCACAGAAAGATGAGATCGCTATTTTTTATTCTCCAGTACTTATGTTGTACTCTGTTGCTGGGGCTTTTTTCCTTAGTGGAAATAATCAAAAGCAACTTTTTAAGATAAAATGGGTAAGAGTGGAGGTATACCTCCATACAGTTTAGCAGGTTTAGATTATAGGATCTTAAGGGAAAAATATTAGAGGTTGAGAGTTGTTTTCTTACCATTTCCTACTTTTCTGCCAACTTGGCTGGGTTACTTCCTCTCCTCCAAACCCTCTGAGCGCAGACACTCCTCCCATTCTGACTACATTGCTCTGCATCCATTAATAAGATAATACTGTTTCTTTTGATTCTCAGGGGCTTATCTCCAGCACAAGCTGATTCCCAGTTCTTAGAAAATGCAAAGAGGCTTTCCATGTACGGTGTTGACCTACATCATGCCAAGGTACTGTAAATGTAACGGGGAGTAGCATCACAGCAGTCTGTTGACTGAGGTTTTGAGAGGGCTGCAGTTTCAGGATAGCACATCTTATTTTTGGGAAAAGGATATTTGCCTTCGATTGAGGGTCTCTGGAATATTTCCTTGGTGACTAATTATGGGGTGTATGGTTGTGGGAGGGACCACGTATTCTCTCCCTACCACTTGTTTTCCCAGTCTTTTTAATTAATTCCCTTTCATAGGTACTTACTGTGACACACCTTGTCAGCCTTTTTTTTTTTTTCACCACTTATCCTGGTTTATTCTGCATCGCAGCTTCTGCTAGGCCAAGTGCTGTGTCTGTCTCAGTTCCCTCTCCCACCTCTGTCTTGGGAGAGGAGAGCAGACCTTAGCAACCATAAAAGGGCAAAAGCAGCATGAGACCACTTTCCAAAAAGCTTCTGTGTGATGAAGGAGCCCTAGAGTTGTCTTTTCCCTGTGTGTTTTGTACTTTGTGAAAGATAATGTAGGCGGGCCCAGGCTCTGGGTGATAAAGCACCTTCAGTCTAATTTGAAAGATGGTAAAAGAGTGGGACAATGGGGACATGGGAAGCCAATCGTAATTCTGAACACCATAATCCCAAAAGATCAAAATCTCAAAAATATAGTGCTTGAAAAAATAATTTTAAAAGTTATTTAAAAGATATTTATTTACATTTTTAAGGGGGGATTTGAGAAACATAAATCACAACAGAACTTAATAGGCCACTTTACACGATAAATTGGGCATGTAATAACATACATATTTTTGCAAGCATACACGTTCCGGTGTGCTAATGACAGTCACAGGGTATGAGTTATGAATAGACAAATCCTGTTCATAAAGAAATAAGTCAAAAAGTGTAATATGTAAGCGCACATCGCTATAGTTGGTTGCCAGTAACAATATCACTTACTTCATGGTTCTAGTTTAGATGATTATGTAGTGGGGAGAGTCGAGGAGGGGAATGACAGGCAAGGTGAAATATGGATTTGGTTTTAAGAAATATGTCCAAAGTCAACATGTCCTTATGGTTGCCTGCTTTTAAAAGACCCTGCCAATCTGTAGATGTTGTTTAGAAGCCCAGATTATATGATTTGAGAAATCTCTAGGAAAGCTCCCCACACAAAGATGTCTTTCCTCCCTAGGCCTCTGATTAATAATTCTTGCAATTGTGTTATTAATCATACTCTGTTCTAAGTATAATATTCTTTCTTGCTGTGTAGTTAGGAGCAGAACACTAAAAAAATTCAAGATAACCTTCATTCTGTTTATCATCCAATAGACTCCTTAGATAATATTTGATAAGCAGGATATTTGTGGCTTATTGAAAAGAATATATGTGGCAGTTTAAAAGAACTTTTCATATTTCATGTTTAAAATTTTGTCTTTTTCATTGCCTTAAAATCAGATTTTTAATTAGAAGAGTTTGTAATGTCATATTCATGTTAGGATGAGTTGGAGAGTGTTAAATAATCTCAACAAAGGTGCAGAGAAACGATAAGAGAAGCAAGACACCCGTGGTAGCCCCAGGCTAATATCTGCAGCTATCCTAATCTGTTTAGGTCTTTCTGAAGGAGGGAAGGGCAGAGTGGTTTCCAAAGCACTCTTTTACAAAGCACTCTTTTTCTCCTCAGTGGTTTCCTTTATTTAAATATTTTTCTTTATTACAAAACTAATACATGTTCATCACAGAAAATAGAGACAAACAGAAGAAAATAAAGATCACTTAAATCTTTTTATGCAGAAATAAGCACTCTTAATACATTTTTTCTTTTCTTTTCTTTTTTTTTTTTTAGATCCCTGGGCAGTTGAATTCACATGCCTTCTAAAAATGGGGTCATACTATGAGCATCATTTTTGTTAGTTTTTTTAACTTGCTATTGTAAGATTTTTCTGTCAGTAAGTAGTCTCTGGCAGCATCACTTTTAACCACTAGATGCCGTATGCCCTTAATTTTAAAAAGTACTTTCATACCATCTCATTTTTTACAAGTATACCATCTCATTTAAAGTTTGAATGTTTTTAAATTTTACAGCTACATAAAACAGTTCAGAGAATGACTTGTTTAAAGCCGTGTATTGTTAAACGGTCTATCTGCCTGATACCGTCTGGTAAATCCTAGTAGGAGGTGAAACAGATTGTCTTAACACTCCAGTGTTTTTCAGATCATTTTCTGTATAATGGGGACAGGCTAGGTTAGCCAAGAAACAGAAATAGGGAGGAAGGAAAAAATAAGTTTGGGACCAAAAAGACCTCCCAAACCTCTCCTCCTCTAGACCCTGCCATTCTTGCCACATGTAAATCTTGCAGCTCTACTTTGCTGATCGTTAGTTAGAAACCAACTCTTAAATGGCAAAAGCTGCCCTATGTAAGGTTTCAGGATTCTTGTTTTTAATGTTGTGTCTTAGAAGAGTAAGCAATTGTGGACTCTGTTCTAAGTATAATATTCTTTCTTGCTGTGTAGTTAGGAGCAGAACACTAAAAAAATTCAAGATAACCTTCATTCTGTTTATCATCCGATAGACTCCTTAGATAATATTTGATAAGCAGGATATTTGTGGCTTACTGAAAAGAATATATGTGGCAGTTTAAAAGAACTTTTCATATTTCATGTCGTTTAAAGTTTTGTGTCTTTATTTTTCATTGCCTTAAAATCAGATTTTTTTTTAATTAGAAGAGTTTGTAATGTCTTATTCATGTTAGGATGAGTTGGAGAGTGTTAAATGAAAGGAATCTCAACAAAGGTGCAGAGAAACGGTAAGAGAAGCAGGACACCCGTGGTAGCCCCAGGCTAATATCTGCAGCTATCCTAATCTGTCTAGGTCTGTCTGAAGGAGGGAGGGCAGAGCAGAGTGGTTTCCAAAACTCCCAAGGAGAGGTATGTGTGGAGAGGGCCGTTTTGCGGGGAGCCATTGTCAGAGGGACATAGTCAGCCTTAGGTGACCACGTAGGGAGGGAATCTAGGTATTAAACACCCTGACCTCCCTTCCTCTCTTGATCCTTTGCGAGAACTCCCTTTATACTGAACTCATTTGAAAGCCAGCCATCTCCATATGGGGCAGTGAGCAATGCAGAAAAGGTGCTCCTTTTCATTAGTTTATTTTTCTGATTTTGATACCATGTGGCATAACTTACATATGAAGGTTCGAGGCCTGCCTTTTCCTCTTTCACTTCCTACCCTTCATCTGTCATTTCTATTCACACAAATACTGGTAATTCTAAAATAATTACATAGAACAACAAAAATCAACCGATTTACTTGATTCTGAGTTGTGTCTATTTTTAAGTCAGATAAAATAGCTTCCTTGTCCTGTCCAAAGATTGCTTCAGACTAGAGATGGCTCATTCAATGTTTCAAATGCGGGTTGCCTCCCCACTTGTGGTAAGAACATGCCGTCTCGGGCAATCTTCTGCCTTGCTCTCCGTGGCCATGGGCAGTGATGGTTTTGGCAAACACACCATGGGGTCTGGTGCCAAGTTGCTTGGGCACCTGTGCCTGATTCACCCCAGCTTTTTAGTCTATTCCTAGAGAGAGTTGTGGCTGCCAAGATAAGGGTGAGTAAAGCAATTGATTGGATTTTTTAAAATGGCTCAAGTTGGTCTAATGTAATTTTATTTGTGTATATGAATTACTCAAGTGTTACAGCAGAGAAAGCAACTGGCATCAATTAGCTAATACTATACTTTTATTTATAAAAAACTGATTTAAATGGTATCAAAATGTTCTGAGTAATAAGATAGACAAAATGTTGTCCTTTTATTAAATTGGGAGTTAGACTAAATAATGGGGTTTGTTGCAGCATTTTTTGTAAGAATTTGCTTCGTATTGTTTGTGATTTCTGAAAATGTGAATATCTTTGAGCGGTAGTCTTCAGTTTCACATATGTTGAATGAGAGCCAGTTCTCCTCTTAGAGATAAACAACAATTTGTATATTTTGAATATGTGCATCTTAGATCTTCACTACTTGAAATGTGAGGAGACAGGTTTTCACTTTTGTCTGTAAGTTTGTTTGGTTTTTAAAACATAATTTAGGCCTGTGATTATTCTAGATCGTCATTGATTCCAAATTAAAGCTCTAGGGAAAGAAAACTATTAATAACTTCAAGAATAGTCTGCAGTCCTTTGAAACATGCCAGCCAAAGGAATGACTAATGAGAACTGGTTGTCAGCATTCTAAGTTAATGAAGAACTGCTTGAAAGAATTCAGAGATTTCAGCACTGTCAGCCTGGAAGAGAAATTATGGTGTTTTGCAAAATATTGGCATAATTTTAAGAGCTATTAGCTAGGGTAATCCATCTGAGGTAAATGCACCTAAAGGAAAATGGTTGAACACATCTTAGGGTAGGCCAACAGACTGTCCCTAAGGCTGGACTAGCCTACAGGAAAAGCTCATTTTATTTCCCATATCTTCAAGATCTCTAGTTCTGCTTCCTTTCTTCTCTGTTAGCTCCTACAGTGGAGCTTGAGAACATATGCATTACGCTTTTTGAAGGACACTGTGTCCTATAGTCACATTGCCATAACTCTTTGGCAAATCACACCTGATCCCTGAAGATGAATAAATTTAACATGTACGTGTGTGCACCGTAGTTTTCATTAACGTGCGTACTGTCACTAAAATTTAAATACAAACCCTGTTAAACTGGCATTCCTGATCATGATTTGAGGGAGCTAATTAGCTTCTTGATTTGTATAACTTTCACGGCTCTAACCATGGTTAATTGGGTTATGCTTGGCAGGACTCAGAAGGTGTGGACATCAAGCTGGGCGTATGTGCTAATGGACTTCTCATTTACAAAGACAGACTGCGAATCAATCGTTTTGCTTGGCCGAAAATCTTAAAAATTTCCTATAAACGCAGTAACTTCTACATTAAAGTCAGACCAGCAGAGGTAAGCAAAGACATTTCTAATCGGTTGCTGTTAGCCTCTTTACGACCATGAATTTAAAAATTCTTTTCCATTAATTCTAAAATTTTAAGAAAATAAACTGTTTATTCTTCCATTGTAAAAGGTCAGGGTTCTTAATGGTAAAATTGCAGTATATATATGTCTGGTCTGTTTTTTAAAAAAGCAACCATCACACTTTTTACAACAAAGAAAACGTGATAAGGTGTGGACTCGTTTTTTCTTGTTGAATCAATTAAGTTGTTATCATTAGGAAAGCAATAAGATGAGTTTTAGTGAACATTGAAGGAGAGTTGGTTTATGTGAGTAGTTGTTACTTGCTTTTTGTAGAAAATAGTATTGCAGTCTATGAAATTCATCTTTATATGATTATATTAGATATACAATATTTACCTTTTTTTGAGAAGAATAATTGCTTTTAACAGAAACATCTGAATCCATGCTTTTCAGTAGCTTCTAGTCAGTTCTTAAGGAAATATGCTGATTTGTTTTATGGATTTATTCCAGCTGGAACAGTTTGAGAGTACCATTGGATTCAAACTGCCAAACCACCGGGCAGCGAAAAGACTATGGAAAGTGTGCGTGGAACATCATACTTTCTACAGGTAATTTTAGGAAAGCAGCTTGGAAGCCGGGCATGATCGCACACACCTGTAATTCCACTGACTCAGGAGGCTGAGGTGGGAGGATCGCTTGACCCCAGGAGTTTGAGACCAGCCTGGGGAACATAGACTCCATCTCTCTTTTTTTCTAAGAAAGAAAGAAAACAGCTTGGTATTGCTTTTAGTAACCTCTGTGAATTAGGAGGTGGTAGTGGTGGGGAATGTGGCAGATGCATTAACCCCCTGCCTTTGGACTCTTTTCTCCCCTCCTTGCCTCGTCTCCTTTGTCTGCAGTCCCTCCCAGGTCCGTTTCTGTCCATGCATTGTCATGATTGAGAACTGAGCTGCCTCTGCAGCTGTCCAGAGCTCCACTTTTTGACTCTAACCATCTTTCCTTCCACCACAGCCACACTGCCTCATGCCTGCTACCATTCTTCTTTCTACTATCCCTCCTCTTAGGTTTCACTTCGATATTACCATCAGCTGCCTCCTGACTTAACTTCTTTCCCAAATCAACTTGAACCCTGTGGTCTGACTGCTTTGTCAGGAGTGTTCTGACCCCCTCAGACTACTCTCCTCTTTGCACATTTACCTTCTCTGTCTGCTAGTCCTGGATTAGTCCTGTGTCCTGACCTCACCACTTTTGGACCTATGTTGTCCAAGTGCTACTTTAAATAGTACAACTGTTGTGACACATGCAGTTACTGTATATAACAAAAAATAGCACAACTCTATGGATTAGTGCTATTACAGATAAATAGTTTCCAGTGTGAGCTGGATCCTCAGTGCTGCTAGGCAAGCAATTTGTCCTTTGACTTCCTTTGCCACTCCAAATGCTCATTGTCCTTGTGAGTCCCTAGGCACCCCTTCTTCCTCTTCTGATTCCCTCTGCTGTGCTGATGACTGAAAGAAGAAGCTGTGCATGAGTGTTCTTGGTTTCATGCACCTTCCCTTCTTCCCTTTTGCCTTTAATGAAGCATCGCTCCTCTCTCCTCCCATTCATTCTTTCCGTCTTCTCCTGTCTCAAGGAGGAGATAATCATTCCTCTGCTTTGATCCTCAATTTTGTGCCTCACAAAGTATCCTGCTTTGTAAATTATTTATTCTCTAATGGGTACCTTTAGCTTCTTTGGCCAATAAATATGTCCACATCTTGCTCTTTAAAAAATATGTCCACATCTTGCTCTTTAAAAATCAACAACAAATACATATATATATGGTTCTATAAGATTTTATATATAAAGTCTTTGATCATCTAACCATCATTAGCTTATATCGTGTCTCTTTTTATACTTTTCTTCAAGGACATATTTTTTACATGTAGTTTGCTTATCTTTGTTTTCTCCGTTTCCTCAGTTTTCTATCACTGCAGTTTAGCTATCTGTGTATCTAGATCCTTCATCTTTAAGGTTTTTGCTCTGGACTTATGGTCTAATACTGTTCTACCAAATACGAGCTGTGTGACCATGGTAAGTTACCCAACCTCTCTGCTTCACTTCCATAATCCATATATGATAGTAATACTAGTATCTACCTCATAGGATTGTTTTGAAAATTAAATGACATAACACACATGAAACAACTTAGAACCATTTCTGGCATATCATAAGATTTATCTTCACCATTATCATTATTCTTAGTTTGGTATCACAGTTTGCTATTTTTAATGTGAATTATCAGCTGGCAAAAATGATTCTTTCTTGAAGTTAAATTGACCAATATCTATTTTTCAATACTAATATGTTAATTTTCGAGGACAAATATAAAATATACCTGAATCCCTCAAGTTACACTGATCGTATAAATCTTTGAAAACTTTATAATTTTTCTTGGTAGCCATAACACATTTCTCCTCTAGACAACATGAGCCAGCTCATATAAAGCTAGTAGATGACATTTATGACACAGGTCCAAGCTGGGCAGACAACAGCTTTCCCTGTCACATAATGATAAAAAAAAAAAAAAAAAAGCAATAATCTGTTTAGAAATGACAAGTGCTAGCATTCATTGAACATTTATTAGAGTCAGACACAGAATTGATTGCTTTATATTGTGGTAGTCTATTTCTCGCCCTAGGCAAGACAGCTGATGCTTAGAGATCGGTGCCTATGGAGGAGCACAGCAGCCAGGCATCTGAGCAGAGATGGGGACCGGGCCCCCTGATTCTGAGACCTGTATTCCTCACCTCTGTGCTGTCCTCTTCTTGTATTCTTATAGCAGGAGTTTCCGAGATGCATTAGCTGTGCAAAGTCTCAGGCCTCCTCATTTTTGCTAATGTACCATGGACTCCAATTTAAAAGTAGACCAATTTGCTCCTGCAAACTTTTGATATAATGGTTAACAAAAGCAGTTTTAGATTTTTAAACCTTGCATAATGTTGCTTACAAAGCTATGTAAAAGAATATATCTAACACAAAGGGCCAGTCATACTTTGTCTATAGATTGCTTTGAATCAGATCAGTGGAATTTATTCCATTTCAGTTTATCACGAAAGGTACAAATGATTTCTTTAGGAAATTATAGTGGCTTGCAGATTGAAGCCATTAATCTATAAACAGATCTATTAATTGATAGCCAATCAGCTAGATTGATATTAGTGGAACAATAATGTAATAATAAAACTGATACGGCCGGGCACAGTGGCTCATGCCTGTAATCCCAGCACGTTGGGAGGCTGAGGCGGGTGGATCACAAGGTCAGGAGTTTGAGACCAGCCTGACCTGGTGAAACCGTGTCTCTACTTAAAAAAATACAAAAATTAGCTGGGCGTGGTGGCGTGTACCTTTGTAATCCCAGCTACTCAGGAGGCTGAGGCAGGAGAATCACTTGAACCTGGGAGGTGGAGGTTGCAGTGAGCCGAGATTGCAACACTGCACTCTAGCCTGGGTGACAGAGCAAGACTCCTTCTCAAAAAATTAAATAAATAAGTAAATACATAAATAAATAAATAAATAAATAAAGCTGACACCCTTGCTTGGAGCATTTAATAGAGCCCGTCACCATTCTGAGTGTTGTGCAGGGATTCTTTTTTTTTTCTTTATTGCAGAAGGAGATTTCTAAAAAAATTGTACAGAAGGTCTAGAAATACTTGAAATGATAGAGTTCTTTAAGAAATCACTCTTCCATAGTAAATGATAGGAAAAGTTTTGGTGGCATTCTTCATGTTTTTGAGTTGTCAACAAAAGTCTTCCTATTTAATAAATTAAGAGCTCTGAGATTATGTTTCTGTTAAGATATTTGTCAACTTTTGATCAAAGAGAGCAAAATAATTTCAGTTGAACTCCCAAAAAGATTGGCCCATTTGCTAAAAACATGCTTTTATATAATCCTGGAAATATTTGACATCAAGAAAGTTTGATTTCATTCTTTATGAACCCAGGGATTAAGCAGTAGAATTGCGCTGGCAAGAAGGGGTGTTAGCCATCTCTACAGATCCACTGTGTGGCGTGTTCTTCATGGGAAAGAATCACTTAATGGAACAGATTCCTGAGTTAGATGTTTTCTCCCCAGGAGAAATAGGCATAAATATTAAGAATTACTAATGGTAATGGATTGTTACTTGGTGCTTATAGCTAGAAGCAAAAATTCAGACATGTGTTTATATAAATGATTTAAGCTAATACAAATAAATAACCTTTGATATACTGAGAACAGCTGTTTCTTTGCTTAGGTGGAGAAGAACATTATTCATGAATACATGAATGTGGATTTACTCATCATCATCATAAAGCTGTGTGTGTAGGAGGGTTTATAAATAATGTTCTTTAGAAAGTTTAGTTTTTGAGTAATCATACTTAAAATGAGATATGAAAGTACATAGCTTTAAAGTTTTTTTAAAAAAATCCATAAAGTCTAATTTTGCTTCCCCTTTCTCTCTCTCTCTCTCTTTTTTTTTTCCTCCTATAGGCTTGTTTCTCCAGAGCAGCCACCAAAAGCCAAGTTCCTGACCTTGGGGTCCAAATTTCGCTATAGTGGCCGCACCCAAGCACAGACCCGCCAGGCCAGCACCCTCATAGATAGGCCAGCACCACACTTTGAGCGCACTTCTAGTAAACGGGTCTCCAGGAGTCTAGATGGAGGTAAACACATTTATGATAATTTTGATTTTCATTCACCTTTCTCTAATCCCATGAGGTCAGAAAATGTTAATCCAGTTAATAAAGCCACCAGAAATACCCTACAGGGATAGCCATTTTTTTCCCGAGTAAATAAAATGCTATTACTTACACTTACAAGAAAATAATCTTGTGTTTTAGAGTTTTTACTCTTTTTTGAAGTTGTCATACTTTTTTCTTTTCTTTTTTTTTTTTTTTAAAACAGGTTGAACATTCCATATCTCAAAATCTGAAACGCTCCAAAATCAGAAAGTCTTTGAGCACTGACATATGCTCTAAGGAAATGCTTACTGGAGCATTTCAGATTTCATATGTTCAGATTTGGGGTGTTCAGCTGCTAAGTATATATAATGCATATTTCAAAATACAAAAAATATTAGAAATCCGCAACACTTCTGGTCCCAAACGTTTCAGATAAGGGATACTCAACCTGTATTGTCAGCGCACACAAATATTTGTTAAGAGTTCTCATTTATGAGATGTTGGACACATACATTTTACTGATTTCTCTTGATCGTGATGTGTTTTATGTGGTTCAATTTCCTGAACCTGTTAATTAATGGCAAAATGTAATTCTAAGGGTTTTTTCGTATGGTAGCATATGAACCTTAATTCAGACGAACATAAAACATGCCCTGCATCAGCAAATTTTCATGAGTGAAACAACTTACCAAACTTTCCATCTTATAAGAAAGCTTTAGTAGCTTCAAAGGATTCATTTTACATACAGCATTTTAACAGAAAGTAAATATAATGTGTTTATTTGTTCTTTAGCCCAAGGGAAAATATGTATAAATGTGAATTTTTTTTCTATTAGAATTCTAATTAGCTACATTTTGTAGTTTCATATAAACTACACATGAAATAAGTTTTATATAAACTATACATGGAAAAAAAAATATATATATATATAAATTACCTGGCCCAAATTGGGTTAATAATAGGTTTTTTATAAAAGAGCTAAGGTTAAATTTATATTAGAATGCCTTATGAAGGAATATTCTTTCTTTGTAATAGGAAATGATTAGTATGGATAATTTTCTACCCAAAGAAATAGTTTTCCAACATTTTTGGTTGATTGAACTAAAATATATATATAATAATAATACTAAATTTGAAAATTGTGTTTTACTACTAGTTATTAGCAGAAACTTTTTTCTTGTTTATTGCTTACATTTTTCTGAAATATAAGCTCGAACAACTTATATTTTAAATAATTGGAGTAAAACAGATCAGATAATGCTAACAGATAAAAAAGCTTTCTTAATAATGAAGGATTCATATGGATTGCCTTCATCTGCTTTTCCTAGAAGAAAAACTTGGAAAACAAATGCAGGTGGACACATAGAGATATTTGCCAGGATTTGTTGGTTGGGATTTTGGTATATAGTTATTAAATCCTGAAATGTGCAAGGGGATGGCGAACTGTGCTTTAAACAAATTTCCAGAATTGTGGAAATGATTTAAATTCAGTTGATTGTTAATGTACTATCACCGCTAAAGTATCTTTTAGCTCTTCAACAACTGAGCACTTTTCCAAGTAAATCTGAAAAATGTGCCAACCCATGTAAATATTTCCCAAGCCTTGCCCCTTGCCACAGAGAATTTATACAAGTGCCGAATAAATGCAGTTACTGTTGTTTAGTGCCCTGAGAGAAATCATTGCTCTTTCTGGAACACAGTTTTCAGCATTTGTTTGAAACTATGAGGCTGTATAACTCTTATATTGCAAAGTTTAGCATTTAAAAAGAGCAGTAAAACAGCATTTTCTTTGAGGTATGCAAACTGTGCTCAAGGAAATCCACCATCTTGTATGGGCAGTTAGTGCAGAGGGTTATAGGAGGTCTGTATCTGAAAACAATGATTTTTACAAGTAAAAACAACAAACATGGCACAGTAATCCATTATTTTTCTCTTTGTGTTTTGGACGCCGTAATTCATCAGATGGGTAAGTCATCAAAAGGATTATTGTGTTATTGTGAAAAATAGGAGGCTTTTAATGCCTATACATGACCAGACGGCCAGTGAACTCTTTGATTAGGGCTTATATTCTCCGTTTTTTCCCCCAAAGCAAAGCTAGGCTGTAACCTGGCACTGAACTATTTTCTTTACCACTCCTTATCAACATACCATTTGTTGTTGTAGTCTTCATGTATTGTATTTTCTTTTTCTTGTTTACTTTTTAAGTAAGGCTTGAATAATTTAGGTATATTAGCCGCACTTTAAAGTTTAGCAAATTAAAATAAATCCTCTTATGATTACATAGCAAGTGAAAACCAGGATTCAATCTAAAGATCAAGTATCAAAATAAAAATCAATCTAGAACAGCTGTTTTAGGACAGGGAGTCTCCTCCGAGATTAGAAAATCAAACCCCAAAGAAGACAAATCAGTCATTTAAGAGAACCAACAACCAAGATGCATTTGGGGGTTGAGGAACCAAGTGATTTCCTGAAGGTGGAAAGTATAATGAACAGGGACATTACTTAGATAGGATCATCAGGGAAGGAAGGCCTATCTGAGGAAGAACCAGGTCAGTTGAGACTTGAAGGATGAGAAGGAGGCAGCCAAGGAAAAGGACAAGAGATATTTAATAATAAAGCATTCCAGGTAGCAGAGGCAGCAACGATGAAGCTATAAGGCGAGGGAGAGCTGGATACATTCCTGGAACAGAAAGAAGGCAAGTGTAGTCAGAGCTTAGGAAGTGGCGGGAGAGGTAAGCCTGGGTCAGGTCATGCAGGCCCTTGGAGGCCATGGTGAAGAATGTGGTTTTTATTTATTCCATGTGCTCTAGGAAACCATTGAAGGGTTTATGTGGGTTTATGTGCACGCAAGAGCACAGTGTTATCTTTTTTTAAAAAAAAAATCATTTGATGCAAGAGAGCAATTAGATTGAGCGAGGAAGCAGGCAGGCTGGTTAGGAATGGTCCAGGTGAAAGCGATGGTGGTCTTCCCTTTAGTGGGAGTAGGCCAATTAGCCACTTGGTATCTTGGGCTCTGTGCCGGGGCCTACAAGCTTCTCAGATGTTTAAGACCTGAATAAATGTATCGGCTTCAAAGTACAAGAAACTGCATGCTGAAATTAATAAGTGTTTAAAAGTATGCAAAGTCAGCATTTTGTCAACTTTAATAACTTTTAGTTTGATATTCAAATTTTAATAACATTACATTTGAAGCATTTCTAGGTCAGAGTTTTTCATTTTGCAAAATTTCTGAGTATGTATAATAGGTGTGTAGAAATCATAATTGTAAGCAAAACAATTCATCATAGCCATATTTTTTCCAAGGGAAAATTATTTAAATCTTGTTAGAAGTTTTTTTATTAAAAAAAACTGCTGGAGGCCAGACGCGGTGGCTCACACCTGTAACCACAGCACTTTAGGAGGCCAAGGAGGGCAGATCACAAGGTCAGGAGTTTGAGACCAGCCTGACCAACATGGTGAAACCCCATCTCTACTAAAAATACAAAGAATTAGCCAGGCATGGTGGCACGTGCATGTAATCCCAGCTACTCAGGAGGCTGAGGCAGGAGAATCGCGAATTGCTTGAACCTAGGAAACGGAGGTTGCAGTGAGCTGACATTGCACCACTGCACTCCAGCCTGGGTGACAGAGCGAGACTGTGTCTCAAAAGCAAACAACAACAACAACAACAAAAACCGCTGGAAAATAACTATACTTAATGCAAAATGTTAATTTATTCTAATATTGACTGTGATTTGATATGGGCATTCAAAGTATGAGTATTTAAGGGCTGGGAAAATCTCCGCAAGGCGAGGTGGTAGAATTAGAAATGGAAAGAACTGGCCACATTTAGAAATATATACAAGGACCTTGTTGGACTTGCTGGTGTTGAGGGGTGAAGGGTAGAGTCGTAGAAGATGTTCACATTCCCAGCTCAAGCAAATGGGAGCAAATATGAGAAGAGTATTTTGTGAAAAAGGTCTGGGAAAGAATTAAATTTTGGACAGGGCAGGTGAAGGCTGTGGATTGAGGGGTATCTTGGGATACATGTATTCAAAGTGCTTGAGGCCTCTCAAGTTCAGTATGGTAGTTCACACACAATCCTGCCCTCCAAGAGCTTGCAGTCTAAAGGTGTTTGTGTTGACCAGGTTTCCCTTGGGACATGGAACCAGAGTAAACTTCATGGTGTCCGTGAGATGACCTTGTGGTAGTTCTGTTGTTTGGGGAGGAGCTACAGATGGACAGAGGTCCTGCCACCTACTACTCATTTTGCCTTGCTGATGTTTGAGGTAGTCTTGGTTTGATCTGCAATATGACAGAATTTTCAATACAATATACATTTCTGCCTATCTGTAGGAGAGAAGAAGAGAGCACATGAGGGCCAGGTTTTCTGGGATGAGGGAGGTGTCTATGTATAGATTTACCATAGTTCATGTTGAGACATTGAGGAAGGGGCTTAAAAAATAAAAAATATTAAATATAGAAGTTAAAATCCCTAAAATTTACCTTTACTGTTTTTTATTTACTATTTTATCTTTTGAATGGTATTCAAATTAAAGGTTCCTTTATGGAGCAATTCTTAAAACTTATTGGAGCAAATCATCTTAATTGCATAATCATTTGTTGCAATAGATAGATTCAGAAATAAATCGTAGGAGACCAAAGTGTGAAAATACTGCTTACCTTGTAATTCTGTTTGCCTTAACTCTGGTGTTTCAGCTGGTCTTAGAGCTCCTCCTACTGGTCAGTTCCATGATCTGAATTTATCCTTCCAATACCTGGTGGTTTGAGACCCTGGTGTAGTTCAGTGCATTAAAATTCAGAATACTTTCAGAATTTGGCAAACATTTAAAAATTAGTTTATTTTATGTGGTGGGTATTTTCAGAGCTCAAGCAGTGTCTCTGTTCCTGTTCACTATTTATATGCTGCCTGTTTATCTCCTTAAGGGGGAAATTTTCCATAAAGTTTACAATTCACATGTCCTAAAATAATCCAAAATTGTCACTCTTTGCTAGCTCCGATTGGTGATGTGGACCAAAGTCTTATGAAAGATTTTCCTGGCACTGCTGGGGAGATTTCAGCCTATGGCCCTGGAGTTGTCAGCATTGCCGTGGTACAAGGTGGGGACGGCAGGAGGGAAGTGAGAAGCCCAACTAAAGCCCCACATTTGCAACTCATTGAAGGAAAGGTATGGTAAATTAGCACAGTATGTGGTTTTAAACATTTACTTAACCTAGAGGGTATCTGTTGTATTTTCTGTTTCAGAAATCAAGTATTTAAAATTAGTTGTTCTATGTTCTCTGTTGGTCATTTCTGTTTTCAAATATGCATAGTGGTCTCTAACCTTTGTTTGATTGTTGTTCAAAGCAGAATATTTCAATGTAAATTATTTTAATGCAAGTAAGCAATTTACTGGCCTTTTTGACTGTCCTCATAATCACCTTATCTAATTGAATCCCCAAAGTAGAAAAGCTATGATGATTTGAAATTTATTTTTGGTTTGGTCCAAGTAAATTTTAAAATGTAGCTTCTTGATTATTTTAATTATTGACTTGAATTTTTTGACATCACCAAAGATAATCTTTATAAACAAATGTATTCATTAATAATCTATAATTAATGAAATTCTCAAGAAAAGGTAATTGTTTTGTGAATAGAGAGTGAGAACATGGTGTGTTGCTTTTGGCTTTATCTTGTGCGTACACCATGGTGAAATGGAGAAGTAACCCATATTGTGTTCTCAAATGTGTCACTGTTCTCTTTTGTTACCTTGGGCAGTAACATCACTTGAATATTGATTTGAGAAGCCTTTGAATTCTTCAGATCTCTTTTCTGTGTCTGCACAAAGCGACTTTTTTTTTGCATGCAACATTAGAAGTAAGCACAGATAAAAACAAATGAATCCATCATATTGATTCATGGTGTTTTCTATTTTTTTAATTTTTTTATTTTTTTGAGACGGAGTTTCGCTCTTGTTGCCCAGGCTGGAGTGCAATGGCTTGATCTCAGCTCACTGCAACCTCTACCTCCCAGGTTCAAGTGATTCTCCTGCCTCAGCCTCCCAAGTAGCTGGTATTAGAGGCGCCTGCCACCACGCCGGCTAATTTTGTATTTTTAGTAGAGACGGGGTTTTGCCATGTTGGTCAGGCTCGTCTTGAACTCCTGACCTCAAGTGATCCACCTGCCTCGGCCTCCCAAAGTGCTGGGATTACAGGTATGAGCCACTGCGCCCGGCCGTATAGTGTTTTCTAAATTTTAACTTTGAAAATTTTTTAAAGACATAAATGTATAAAGACTTGCTAGATGAAGTAGCTGCCAGTGCCTCAGGAATTTCTGCACTGATAGCCTCTGAGGCCCAGCATGGAGAAGGTCTCAGGGACCACCACATGGGCCCAGTCTTGTGCCACAATGTCAAGTGCTACCTGTATAGCAAGTGACATCAAATCATCGACATTCCATTGTTAAAGAATTTGTGCCTGTCATATGGAAAAATTATTTGGTGGGGAATTCAGTTAAAAATAACAGAAATTGTGTCCAACAAGGTTTCTTTCAATTGCTGACAAGTTGTCAGGATAGTTTTTTAAAAATTTTGCTAACAAGGCACCCAGGAGAGTGACTGCTTATATCTGAAACAGAAGAGCTCAGCATTTCAGAATATCTCTGTTCCATTTTGCGTAGTTAACTTGATATATCTAGTTATTTTCCATAAAAAATGAAAAAGTTCTTTTAAATTTCAAAGGAAATCCTGCTCGTCTTCAGCAAACAACTGGGTACACTGGCATTTTTGCTAATGCTTTGAATGTCTGTCAGCAACCAGGTTTAAAAGTAAATAATGCTGTTTGAGTTTCGTGGGTTCTATTTGCAACCAGTTTGAAAATAATTAAATGAGTCAATATGTATAAATTTTATGTGACACAAGTAGTCTAGTCTTTTCTGTTTAAAAATGGGTCATTTAATTCATTTCTAACTACACTGTGTTAATATGATCCCTTCTTTAAACGTTTTCACTAACTACTCATTTTTTCTTTTGTCCTCTTTCTCTCTTGCATCTGTTTTTCCTTTGATTGTATCTGTTGTGTAATTTCATATTCAATCATGGGTTTGCACTTGAGAATAGACTGTTTCCATGTGCCCACCTTCACCTCTCATCCACCGTGCTTCATCTTTTTCCCCAGACCTATTGCCTGTCCCTGAAATGGACTTGCTTTCAGACATTTCAGAGGAAGACCCCTTTGGGGAGGCTGACCAGATCACACTAGACAGCTTAGAGCACCTTTCCACAGGTGAAACATCTGAGCAGGGGGATTCTGAAGTTGCTATGCCTGATTTGGTCTTGGATTCTGCCATAGCCCCTTCTCAGCCTGACTGTCCTTCTCCCGTCCATGGGAAGACTCTTAAAGCAGCTGACAACAGTGATTCTGAGTTTGGTTACTTCTCCTTCAGTTTCTCCAAATGTTTTCCCTCCGGCTTCCCCTCCCTTCTTGATGAAGATGGGTATCTTGCTTTCCCCAGCCTCCCCAAGGTCTGGGTCTCCTTCCTCCCCGCTGGTGTGCAGCACTATATCCCAATCACCTCCCCTTCATTCATTCCTTCCCTTATCCTCATCTTTGGGCTACTTCTGTCTGCTTCTCAGTCAGTTCCTTTTTCTCTTGCCTTTTCTCTTCCTCTAGCTCTATCCCTCTGCTATCTGGAGGCTAAAGCCGCCTCCTTTAATGTTTCTTATGACTGTGACTTGAATGACAAACTAGAGGAAGAGGAAGTAGTTGCTGGCATGCCTACATAAGCTCAGTTTGTGGAGTCAACACAATACACTTTATCTTAAACCCTTCCTAATATATATAGAGTGTAAATGTGTGCATACATTTCACCACTGATTACCCTCAACATAGTAGTACCTGCACATTTTCACACACACAATATTTTAGTGCATGAGAAATAAGTGTAGACACTTCTCCTTCATTCATACCATTGACCAGGTCCACACATTCTAAGTTAGGAGTGAAATTGTAGGATTATTTTACAAATATCTAGATTAAACTAGATTTGTAACAGAAGGTGTAGGGAAGGAGGGAACCTGTATTGCCCATAACAATCCATACAGGGTCTCTCCATTTTGCAAACAGTTATTAATGCTGTTCCTTTAGGATGAAACCTTTTTGTTTTGATATAGAACTTAGGATGCAGTGGACATAACTGTTCTTGATGTATATTAGTAGAATTCCTTAGTACTGTTATTTCTCTTGTTGGAAACCCAAGTGTGTTCTAGCATCTATGAAGATGTGTCTGTAACCTTTACTCCTGACATTTGTAAGTCTAATCTCAAAAGCTCCTTATCTCCCTATTATTGTAGTATTTGGAGACCAGATGAATTTTAGCTAGTTTTTTTTTTCTAACCTTAAATTATGTATTATATATAAGAGTCACTGCAGGGTATTTTATAAGGAAGGTACTATTCTGTTGTCTTTAACAAATGTATGTGAAAAGTGAAACATGGCTTTTTGAAAATTTAGACTATATAACACTAAGATTGGGCCTCTTAGTGCTCTTTGTTTAAAATTAGGTGTTTGGTTTGAGGATTATTACCCCTATATAAGGCAAATTTTTTTCAAATATCCTACCTCTGTGCTACTAAGTCAGCATTAACATGTACAATATATTTTTGATTATTTTGTTAAACGTGACCTGGTGATTTAGTGCCTCATATTCTGTGGATACTACCAATACATAGAGTAAATCACAAAATTTAGAGCAAACCTAAAGAAAAATGTAAAGATAATGCAGTGAGTATGCATTGTAGGAGAAACCACAATTGTTAAAAAGTTTACCTGCGGAATATCAAAGATAAACATTTTAGGGAATTAAGTGTTGACCAAGGAGTTGGAAGATGTTTCTTAACAGGTTATTGAATGTCTGTGTCTCATTTTTCACATCTGATAAAGACTGAGCTCCTTGCTTACCTCTGAAAAATACTATGAATGGTTAAAAAGGTAAGCCGTTTGAACTCTCAGATTTGACACTATCATCCTAATTAAGAAGGAAAAGGATATATATTAAGAATTAACCTGTAAAGGTTAAATGATTTGCCTTTGGTAAGGGAGTCAATATTTTTATTCTCACCATTTTTTCCCTTGAGTCAAAATTCAGTCAGTATTTGTTAGTTTTAAACTTCTACATTCATTCTTTTGAATCATCAGATATTGAGAAATGTCCAACTATGAAAAGCTGTTCTTGTTTAAAGAATTTTATGTAAGTGGTTATATTTCAAAGATTATTTTAAAATACCCACCATTTTAATATGAAACTAGTTAAATAAGCCAATCCCCCTCCCCCAGCCAGAAAAGAAATCCATATTTAACAAACTGAATCATAGGTTGAACATTTGTTCCCCAATATAAGGCTAAAAACAAATTTTACATCATTGTACTTTACCCCATCACTAGTTGCTTTAGAGATTTCAAATTAGAACAGATTGAATTATGCCATTTTTGCACTCTCATATTTTTTTCGTGAGTACAAAATATTCAAAAGCAGAGCATAATCTAGGGACTGAGAAAGAGTGAAGCTTCCATCTTCCATTCCACCTTTGCAAAGGATCATTTCCATCATTCGTACAACACTGTAGGTGAAGAAAGACCAAAGAGGCTTAATATTCTGCATCTTCTGAGGGCCTCACAATAAAGGTTGGTAACACTGGTTCGCCATTTAAGTTCAAATACAGCTTCTTTGCACTGATGGTAGAGTTTCCACTAATACTCCCCTTCTTTCTGGCCGTTTGCTGTGTGACTTTTCAGGCGAAGATGGAAGAAGAGGAAACACAGCTGGAAGAGGTGGCTGAGTTTTCCCTAAAGTTAAACATCTCATGGCTGCTGCCTGCCATTAGTATTGTGGGGGGAGGGTCCACTCTCAGGGTTTATTTATGAGTTGTGTTTGTTGTGGCTTTAAGTTCATAAGATTTGTATTCCCCTTTTAATGTCTTAGACTGTCGAACTCTGGGTCATTTTGGTGCTTGCTCATTGATACACTTATGTTTATTTGCCTTTTCCCCCCTGTGTGTGATTTAATTTCACAGAAAAATTCCTTGAGAGTAGAAGGGGATAATATTTATGTCAGACATAGCAATTTAATGTTGGAGGTTTGTATAATCTAAGAAAACAACTCTGTCCTAATGGCTGCCCGGCTGCTGTGGACGGGAGGTCACGCCTAGGCTGGCTGGCAATGTTCTTCAAGCACGGTGCATGCAGCGCATGGGGTAATTCAACTCGGGAGTGCATGTTACCAGCCTGACGGTGTTCCTTTCAAGTGGCTTAGGCAGGACTGTATCTACTAGAAGTTCTCAAAGTGACAAGTGGGAAAAAAAAGTTTAGTCAAATGAATCAAGTTTTTATCCAGTACTCTTGAAGTTGTTCTACATGTAAACCTATTCTCTCCTAAAGGGTTAACTCTAGGGCATCAACCTGAAGTAACACAATCTCATCCTTAATATATATTAACTAGAACAGAGATTTGTTTATTGATCTGGCATTAAATCATTTGACTCTTGATCTTGATCTATGCCCACTTTTTTTTTTTTTTTTGGTTAAAAGCCATGATTGGGAATGTGGTCCACTTTCAGTATTCTGTTTGAGAATATGCTAATTAAAGGAATTATTTTAATTAGAAAGAACAAGCAAAAGTGAGAGAGAAGTAAAGGAGAAAAAGAAAGCCCAATCACCCAATTAGGAATGTAAAATGTAAAATATGTTCCCCGTGTCACGTGAGAACATTTTTTTTTTCCCTTTTTATTTTACAGTAGTATGTGGCAGTGTATTCAATGGAGAACTGCAGCTCTCAGTAATCTGACTAATCTGTTTGGTTGCTTTTGGCAGCTTGGTAACTGATGGAAATGTATTTTTGCTTAACTTACTAAAATGCTGTACAGTGTAATAAGTAACATTGCTTTGAACCAATGCAAGAAATGTGCCTGATCTCAAGCCACAGTCATTTTTCCATGCCATGCAAAGATTTTTAGATTTTCATGAGTTTTTGCAAATGGCTATAGAAGCTCATAGATGAGCTACTATGCTTGTGCATGAATATGGAATATCTAATTTTATTGGTTGCATGACCTGTTCCTTAAAGTGTGATGAAAGCTATAATCCACAGGTGGCCCTATGATTTTTGAAATATAAATAAATATTTAAAATTTGGTTAAAACAAATACTATTTATCAGAGCCAGTCAAAAATAATTCCACAAATACCATTTATCAGGGCCTGCTCCCATGAAAATGGACCTGGTAGTTTTTCTTGTATATTTGTCTGTATAAGGATGATCTGGCGATTGCGGAGGCTAGACCCCACTTTTGTGCTTGGCAAGTACATGAGACCAGTCTGTGGTTCATTTATTTTATAAAGAGGCTAAACAGAAGCAGCATCTGGAAGCAGTAATTTTTATTCCTTAAGAATTAAAAGCCACCACTGGAATTTCCTGAAAACAAACAAAAAACCTTGGCTTTTCCAGCTGGGGGATGATCCTGGTCTGGCTTTTTCTTCCAGCCAGTGTGCTTCTGGGTCTCTGCCTTTCTCTATTTTGTACTTGATTTACTGTGTTCACAGAATGCAATTTTAGGAGTAGTCTTAATCAGAAAGGCAAATTTGCTGGAACAAAGTCATAGTCTGAGTTTCAAATCCAGGTACTGGAAGGAAGTGTTAATTAGCAATTTTGATGATCAGTTCCATGTCATCTTTCTAATAATGTAAATAATTATTCCTTTAAAAATCCTAAACAGAGAAGAAATCATAACCCTTTAAAATGTAAATCATTGAAGAAGAACGCATTGACTTTATTTTCAAATTTTGATGAATTTATGAACTTATTCATAGGTTATAATATGGCTTTAGAGACTTGGCATTTTTCTTGCTTTACTATGTTTTTTTTTTTTTAATCATAAGTTTGCTTTGTCTTATTTTTTGGTTTTATTTTTGTCCTACTGGGTTTTTTCCTTTTGGATTTTTTTCCCCCTTTGTTACGTTACATATTGCTAGGAACTGGATAAAGCCCAGGAGGACATACTGAAACATCAGGCTAGCATTAGTGAACTCAAGCGCAATTTTATGGAATCCACACCTGAGCCGCGCCCTAATGAATGGGAAAAACGACGTATCACACCTCTGTCCCTACAGACACAAGGGGTATGTCATTAGCTATTTGTTGGCTCTGTCTCACTCCAGTTGCTCAATAAAACTTAAATTGTTAATCTCCTCTGTTGAGTCTAGGGAAGTTACAAAATGTTCCCATTTAATTATTTTTATGTAATTACTAACAATTTTTTAAATACTAAATATTTATTAACAATGTAATAGTTATTGGCCTAGTTCTTAGGTAAATTGCATGAGTTTCAAAATACTTTTGAAATAGTTTTAGGATAATTTCACTATTTTACTCAGATAAATTGGTAGTAGTAATGAATTGTTATATAGGACAATTTAGAAACTAACATACTGTATTTAATAAGCTTTTTAATTACTGATATCTGAAATAGGGAAATTTACTTAGTATAAATAATTAATAAAGGAATATAGACTATCTTTAGAGTGGTTTAAGGTTATTACTATGAGGAAAATGAGTTTAACTTAGCTTTAAAGACTGATGAGCCCTGTTGAAAGCTTGAAAAATATTATATATAATACGACTTAGTATTGAAACTTCCTAGTAAAGAAATGTTAGAATTGTGTTTTAAAAACGTTTTTTCAACCATAGCATTTCTCCTCACTTATTCTATTTCTTTTCATGTTTTACTTCTCCCCACCACTGATATGAGTACATATTGCCTTCAGGATATATTCTCAATATATTTCTCCACTCATTGTCATCCACATCTGTGCCTCTAGGATTCTTCCAAATCCCTCCTGTTATTG
This sequence comes from Hylobates moloch, assembly GCF_009828535.3. NCBI lineage: Eukaryota > Metazoa > Chordata > Mammalia > Primates > Hylobatidae > Hylobates > Hylobates moloch. Next base: position 148,558,733 of record NW_026652277.1, on the reverse strand, counting down.
ACCAAGAACTTCCATGGGCTCGTTTATCATACTTGAGCGGACAGTTATCATACTATATTTAATCCGTAGTTTAAAAAATGGCATAAAGATGTTACCCTACAATTTCATCTTTTTCCTTTCAGCATCTAGTCTGGCGTGAATGTCGCTAAATTGTAGACATTGATTTAGATATTCTAGTGCTATTTTTATTCACCTTTCCTTAAAAAGAAAAGCTGTTAGTTACTTTAAATTTCTAAGTTTGTGCCATTGAAAAAGAAAGCTCTTTAAGAACAAATGAGCAAAAAGAATTGCTGAACTGAAGCACAGAACTTTTGAAAATATTAAGACTTGCATGGTAGAGTCTTAAGAAGTTGGATACAACTTCAGTTCTTAGTTTCAGATTTTTCTGAAGACGATAAAAAATGTCAATTTCAGCAGTCTATTCCAGAATGTTGTGTTTTCTGGAGAAAGGGTCTGATGCCATGCCAAGGTTTTCACCTTCCATTATGTGCCGCTTCTCCTGGTGTGTGTCATTGACCCACACCGGGTCAGTGTTTTATGTTTGTGTTGCTATAGGTGTAATGTATGTGTCTTATTTGTTGATTATGTCTATTGTTTAAAACAATAGAGAAAAGGAGACCATCTTTTCAAGGATATTTTATCCGTGAAGGAGAAGTACCTGATGCCGACAACACGGACGGTTGAAGAAAAAGCTCAGGAGACGGACAAGGTGTTCACCTTGCACCCTTGGATCTACTCTTGCTTTTTCTCCTTTTCCTTTTGTTTCTGTCCACAGCCATAAGATTTCTTTTTTCCTGTGTGTCATACTAAAATTTTTTTGAAATGATTTTTGAGCATTTAAAAAGTTAAATGCCCTGTGTATAGAAGCATAGGATTGTTGGATGAGAAATACCATATTGCAGAAGCACTTGAAAAGTCAAAATTTGAAATACAGAAACATCAACCAATTTAGGTGATAAGTGATTCCTAATTTGATGTATGTGGCTGACAGTTGGGAAACTGATTTCATGTGAAAATGCACTGTTTGTACAATACTTATGCACGCCATGTTGTTAAAATAACCACTTATATGCCTTAGATTATGAGTTAACTAATTACATATGGAAACCTTTTGAGTTTTCATTTGTAAGATTTTTAATGGGAACAAAGATTTTGATGCACCGTAGCAGCTCCTCAACTCTCTCTCTGCTCCTGCATGTGTGACATTTCTGACATTGGTGAGGAAGTTCACTTTCGATTGCTTTTACATCCTCATTCTTCTCTTTCTACTGATTTTACTTAGCCCGGTGGTCAGTCTGTTATTTGCTGGGACTGGAGAGCTTGGAGTCTAGTAGAGGAGACATGGAAATAGTTAATTAGAAAAGTTTCTTTTTTTTCTTTTTTTTTTTTTTTTTGAGATGCACTCTTGCACATTCGCCCGGGCTGGAGTGCAGTGGCGTGATCTCGGCTCACTGCAACCTCCACCTCCTGGGTTCAAGCAACTTTCCTGTCTAGCTGGGATTACAGATGCCCGCCACCAAGTCTGGCTAAATTTTTTGTGTTTTTAGTTGAGACGGAGTTTCACTATGTTGACCAGGCTGGTCTTGGACCCCTGACCACGTGATTTGCCCTTCTTGGTCTCCCAAAGTGCTAGGATTACAGGTGCGAGCCACCACACCCGGCTGGTGATTAGAAAATTTTCTAATTGGTACTTGGAAAGTTTCAGACACTAAGAAGTAAATGTTAAGAAGGTGAAATACAGTGTTGTGTTAGGAGGGGATTAGGAAGACGGTTTTGTCATTGTGGTCAGGAGGAGATGACATTTGAGTTGAAACCTTAATGATGATCAGGTGGACATGTGAAAATGTATCCATGTGTAAGGAAGAGCCACAACACAGGAACTGAAAGACCAAATGACAAGGCTTGGTGAGCAAGGGGGAGCGCGAAGGAAGGAAAATTCAAAGAAGTTAGACCCTAGGTCATGTCACGGTCTTAAAGGCCATGCTAACAGTTCGGAATTGTACAATAGGAGTGATGGGAAAGCCTTGGAGAGTTTGAAGGTGAGTAGTGGCAGAATCCCACCTGTGTCTGACAGAAGTCCCCCTGGCACTGGATGAGGAATAGATTATAGGGGCTGTGAATGAGAGCAGAGATTATTAATAAGGAAACAGTGATTCCCTTCCACAAAGTAGATTCTGTTAATTGGTAGAGAGTATTCATCAGAACACATAGCGGGGTCAGGAAAGGAGGCAAAATAAGTAGAAATAAGGAGTTTGTGGTCTAGTTGAAATGAAATATTTTCAGAACATTGCAAATGAGAAAGATAATGTCATGAAGCCAAACCAAGTGACATATTTATATACTTTAAAGGTTAGCCTGAAACCAAAGCCAATTAGTCTCCATGTGTATAATGAGGACTTTAATATCACATGCTTTGAAATACTACGTATTTTTGATAACCTGTCCTCCAGAAGCAATCACATGATATCATTCGATCAAATTTAAAGTGATGTCCTTGGATTTTTGCAGTAGGAAACTTTGACATTTTAGTGGAGATGTTTACAATTATTATCATTTTTCTGGATCTCATGTTTTAGGAATGTATAGTATAAAATATCTTGTCATAGAAGTCACATTAAAGTGATGTTAATATGAAATTTAAATCTGGAAGAGCCCCCAAATGGTTTATCTGTACTTGAAGTTACTTGTTTTTCTGTTCTTTTCCTCTCCAGTACATGCAGGAAAATACATACTTTTTTGACATACATGTAGATTGTTCTTATTACAATCATCCATTCATCCGTTTGCCCGACAAACATTTATTGACCACCTACATTGTATCTTTTTTGTTTTTCTTCAAATAACATACTACTATTAGTTGAAAGTATGTGAGCATTTGTCTGCGGGAGTGTTTTTACTTTAGCAGAGTACATTTTCAATTTCTGTCTTTGTTGTATCTTCATTTTACTGTTAATTCTGCAGGGGTTCTCGTTTATCTTTGAATTATAATTCTTATTGAAAGTAAAATAAAAAAAATTATGCATAAGTATATAATTTGACCACTTTTCCAAATTTCTATAATATGGGTTTTTATAGCTTTTTTAAAAAAGCAGTAATAAATAGTTTCTTTTAAAAAAAATACATTGAATTTTCAAAGTGGCTGTAGTTTGAATTTGAACAATTTTGAGAGTAGAGCAGAAAATTGGAAACCAAGTCATTTAATCTTTAATGGGTAAATAACTCTATTGTAATCCTCTTAATGTGTTGTACGAATTATGACGACTTAAATTTGCATAGACTATTCTCTCCTGAGTCTAAGGGATTCTATACATTGAGTTGTAAGGTACTTTTGAAGGTATGTCATTGGATAATGAAATGTGTGGCACTTCTTTAAATTCCCCAGTGATCTCTCACTGGGAAGGGTACCCCACCCACCCCCACTTGCCCTAGGGATGATGTAATCATAGAGATGGTAATGAAGTTAAATCAGTCCAAAAGCTTTTTTCTCTACTGAATATTGCAAGTGCCTATTCACCTCACCCTCCTCACCTCACTTTCTGTGCTCCTCAACCTTCTTAGCTCACAGTATGAAGGGGCACCTTGGGAGTGTTAATTGATTTTTCTTTTAAGATTTCTGAATATTGGCCGGGTGTGGTGGCTCACACCTGTGTTCCCAGCACTTTGGGAGGCCGAGGAGCGTAGATCACCTGAAGTCAGGAGTTTGAGACCAGCCTGGCCAACATGGCAAAACCCCGTCTCTACTAAAAATACAAAAATTAGCTGGGCGTGGTGCTGCACGCTTATAATCCCAGCTACTGGGGAGGCTGAGGCAGGAAAATCACTTAAACCTGGGAGGTAGAGGTTGCAGTGAGCCGAGATCACAGCACTGCACTCCAGCCTGAGCGACAGAGTGAGACTCCGTCTCAAAAAAAAAAAAAAAATTCTGGATAGTGGTGTTTATTAGGAATTATTCTCACACTTCTGACATGAGGGGGTGCTTCATGGTGACTCTTGACATTTCAAGTTTCTAAGGATAGTTCTGTTGTCCCTCAGGCAGGTTAGGAGCCATTGTTTAAGAGCCAGACACAGCAAAGTTAAATTTGCTTTAATGGTTTAATTTAGGGAGAAATAATTTTCACCTTGCTCATTGAGCTTTCAACTCTGAGTTTGTCTTCCTATTTTGAATTGTTTTTCTTTACCTGTTTTTTGCAAAAAAAAAGGGGCAGGGTAATTTATTCTGTGGCATATTTAGCACGCCTGAGGGAATGAATGTGGGCTGCTGTCAGAATGTTTGTTGTACAGAGAGTTAAGGTGGTATCGAGGAGGGAGATTGTAGGAGTTGGAGTGGTGAGGGAAGCCTTACAGAAAATACAGACTATGAAGTGGGCCTCAGGGAGGTTAGAAAACTGGAAAGGCCCAGAGTGTGCAGAGAAGGGCAAAGAGGGGCCTTGGAGGCAGGAGAGGGAGGACTGCCCAAGCTGTAACACAGGAATACGCATTTCAAGTGTAGGGGCCACTGAAGAGGCCATTCTGTGCAGAGAAAGGCGGAGGAACTACCTCAAGAATATATGAAATGGCATTTGGGTGGGTCGGTTGTGCTCAGTTGGTGATCAGCCAAGCAGTTTTCACTGGTTTCTGGAGGTCGCAACTATCAAAGATTCTCAAGCAGGGTGGAAAAGCTGGCGCTCACAAACCTCTGCATAAGCCTGCTGCAGAATCTTTCAGAATTCTCATCTTTTCTTTCGTTTTATGCTGTTCTGTTGTTCTTTCTTGTGTAACCTTCTCTTTCTTTCAATAGGTCACTGCTGTCTGTTCTGACTTATTGCTAATTCTTTGCTCTTTTCTGACCTCTCCAGAGCCTAGAAGAGGAGATAACATCAATTTTGTTTAGTGAAAAGGGCTTTTCTGATGGCATGAAAGCCACCTTCACTTCAGCCACCACTTGGACAGCAGAGGGCGCTGTTGTGAGCTCTAATGCACCTTCTGAAAAGCTTTCTTCCTCGCCCTTCTCACACTTGCTTGAGGTGCATTTTACTTTGTTTCCCCTGTTACTAAAAGCCACATATGAGAGAGATTTTCGTTTTTTTAAAATATTCAGGCACCATTCCCTCCAGTGCTTTCATTGGTGAAATTAATTCTTCCTGGGAGAAACATTCAAGAAACAGTGACTGAATTGGAACATGAAGAAAAGATATAGATTGGATGTTTCTCCTGCTTCTTTGGTCAAAGAAAAAAAAATCTGCCTAAATTCAGAGAATAATTTAAATCATTAAGTTCCAGAGTCTGGGCTGTTAAGCAGAGGGAAACCCTCAACCAGATATGCTTTGCAGAGTTGACATTTTCAAAATCCCAAATTTCAGGAAGGCATGTTATTTTTTAAATTCTGTTCATATGGAAAAAATCTGAAGTGCCTTCCATGCTCCATGAAATAATTGCTTTTGAATGACCCTAAGGAATTCCCTGAACTTGGGCAGAACCTATCCAGCCAATTGAGGTTAAGATATAACAATAATAGTAATTCACTGATCTATAATAATAATGAAATGTGTGTTTCAGAAATGTTCTGGTCACTGGATATGTTTATTATATGTAGTCATGGTTAAATGTTACCTGTTTATCAACATAGATTGAGAGTTTTTTTCAGTTTAATATCTAAAAACCTCTGAGTTTTCAATAAAACTGGAAAGATAGCCGTCTTCTGTTAGTAATGTGATTTACATGGTATTAATTTGGGTCAATGAAAGCAAGCCCTTACTATGTGTTTAAGAATAATAGGGCAGGTCCAAGAGAGTTTGTGAGTAGACGTTGACAGTGCTGCAGAGACATGTGTGTGTGATGTTAGGATCTTCAGCTCATGGTCGTCCACGTGTCTGGGACAGATGAACTCAGCCCTGCTGTCTGTTATAGGCTCCAGTCCAGTTAGTACCTTGGCAACTTCACAACAATATCCAGAGGGCTCAGTGGTGTGGTGCCCTTCTCCATCCAGAATGGAGTCACTTTCGTGAATAAATAGGGCTCCTGGCTCTAGCTGAATTATTTTTAAGTTAGATCATAGGCAGTAGTACCACCTAGAAGTAAAAAAGTTGGCCATGCTTGAGTTATATCATTGTAAAGCAGACTTTTTGTAAGTGTGAGAAAAATGTGAAGCTTTAAAAACCCCTCTGTACAAAAAGGTTTCCACCCTAGTTAATAATATCATAACATAGTAATTTGTTACTAATGTATTCAGTCAACAGATATTTATTGAACATTTAGGTGCTATATTACTCAACTGGAGTAAATTACTCCCAAGAAGTAGATGTCTGAAGGGGATAGGAGTGAACATGTCAAATAATAAACTTGACCCAGTTTAGATTTCAAAGATGCTAGTAGAGGAGCTAGATGTTGAGAGAAAACACTTGGAGCCACCATTGGCACCCACCCTGTTGTATAACATAGCCTTTGCCGACCTATGATACGAACTGGAATGTTAATAACCATTTCTGGAGTGAACATTTTCATGTTAATAGCCTTTTGAGGCTAACTATAATTTTGCCAATTAAAACTTTTTTTTTTTTCTAAAGAAAACCAGCAAAAAATAAAAGTGCCATCTCCTTGGTGCTATGTTCATTTAAGAATCAGGGTTCCAGGCTAGACTTTATAGTCTGATTAAAATCAAAACTGTTGACTAGGTTTTAAAAGTTAAATTTTTTTCTTTAAAATGATGAGTCAGCTTTGGTATAATTCAATTTTTGTAAACTGTTTTAACTACATAGGTAGAGCTTATAGGTATATCTATAATAAAAGCATTTTACTTCTTTGGGAGGATGCTGGCTGTTTTTGTGTTTTTGTGTCTTTTTGTAAGCTTTTTTGGCATTTGTCTTGATTGTCCTCTATGTGACCTTGAGCAGAGGTTTCTGTAGATGTTGACTCTTGCTGTTTTGTCTTTGCAGTGTCAGATGTTTGTTTCAGTGGTTGTTGAGGTAAAACTGTATTGATTTTGTGTCCTCGGTTGCTTTTTGTTCCGCAGACACGTGCTCCTGAGTCAGAAGGGCCTTGCACTGGAGCCAGGGATGCTGTTAAGGTTCTCCCCTTTTTCCATGTTAACACCATTGCCTCACGTTTCTCATTGCCCTCACGTTTGCCCCGCTTCCCTTTCAGTCAGCCATCATAATCATCTTTGTTTTTCTCCATGACATGAATCTGCCATCGGTTAATTTGGGTTTCCGTTGTTTTTATTTATTCATATATTTTTGTTTTCCCTCGTCCATCTTTTTTTGTACAGAGTTCACATGAGACTCTGAATATAGTGGAGGAGAAGAAGCGGGCAGAGGTTGGGAAAGACGAAAGAGTAATCACAGAAGAAATGAATGGTAAAGAGATATCACCTGGGAGTGGTCCTGGGGCGATTCGTAAGGTGGAGCCTGTGACACAAAAAGACTCCACCTCCCTGTCTTCTGAGAGCAGCAGCAGCAGCAGTGAGAGTGAGGAGGAAGACGTGGGAGAGTACCGTCCCCACCACCGAGTGACCGAGGGCACCATCAGGGAGGAACAGGAGTATGAAGAAGAGGTGGAGGAAGAACCCCGCCTGGCAGCCAAGGTAGTAGAGAGGGAGGAAGCAGTGCCCGAAGCCAGCCCAGTCACACAAGCAGGTGCCAGTGTAATCACAGTAGAAACAGTGATCCAGGAAAATGTAGGTGCCCAAAAGATACCTGGAGAGAAGAGTGTACACGAAGGCGCTCTTAAGCAAGACATGGGAGAAGAAGCAGAGGAAGAGCCACAGAAAGTTAACGGAGAGGTGTCCCATGTTGACATTGATGTTTTGCCACAAATTATTTGTTGTTCAGAGGTAAATGGGAGTCCCAGGTGGGAGCCAAACTCTAGAGCTGCTTCTCAGATGGGGAACTCCTGCCTTTCTTCTCCTGTCCTCCCAGTTCTTCAGCTTTTTTCAACAAGAATCTCGTTTTTCTGTCTCATGGGAGGAAGGGGGAAGCACTGCTTTGTGGATTTTCTGCCCGCTCGGTTCATGGGTTCCAGCTTCTCTGCTGCCACTGGACACCTGTAGGGTAAACTTTCTTACGAGCACCACGTCAGTTTTGCCTTCCCTTTTCACATTTAAATTTTTCTTTGCATGTTTTGGGTGTTTTCAACTGTTTTGTCTTCAGTTGCACTGCTTCCTCACACTATATGCCTTTTTTTCCCCTTTTGGTTTAATTAGAAAAATGTATATGTAATGTTGAAAAAAAAAATAGTCAGTGCTGAGTGCGTGTGCCGCTGATGTCATGATTGGGTTTGACTTCTTGGCTCATTCTTCAACTTCAGAGTTTTAGAAATGACAGCAGGCTCTGATTACCGTGGTTCTCTGAATGCAGTATCCAGCAGTGATGAGAATGTTATTTCTTGAATGCCGCTGTGATTTCTGTTTTGGGATTCCAGGGGTTATATGGTTTTGTTAAGAGCCTTTCTTTCCTTCCAGGCAGCCAGAGGCTAGGCTATTTGATAGGAGGATATCCTCGCTTCTCGTTCTATCCTGATGTCAATTCTGGAGTATTTGCCAGATGATTATATGTTTTGTGGATTATCTATACATTGGACATGAATCTTTTTCTTTTCTCTTCAAAGAAGAGAACTTTTTGTTCACTAGGTGCAGTATCTCTCATTTGGGAGTTAGGTTGAGGGAGGGTTCATTTCCTTGGGAATATTTCTTGATTTTAATATTAAATGCCCACAATACAGAGATTTATTTTGTTCTCTTCGATGGGATGGAAAATGTTGAAGTGACTTTGTCTTAAAGTAATTAAGTGGATTTTAACCATGTTACTTTTAAACTTCTGTTTCACTTTAGAGAAGATTTTTCAAGAGTCTTTGAACACTTTGAACTATTCTGTATTTAACATATCGTGACTCCTCTTTAAATAATTATGCCTGTTGAGAATGTTCTGTCAAAGAAGGTACTGCAGTATTTTGGTAGTAGTATAGTCTGGTGTTGCATTAATATTAAACCTGCATACTCGGCAGACTACAATGTTAATAAGCCGTCGAATATTTCCTTTAATGTTTTAAATTGTTCAAAGCATTGGTGTAACATTGATGGAGTAATTTTAGATAGAGCATTTTAACTTAGGTAATACAGAAGAAACACTGCAAATTTTAGACAAGTATAACTGAAAACAGTAATACTTGAAGACATCCTTTCTGAAAATGGTGTGTCTGTTAACAACAAGGCAGAAAAGGCATTGTGGGCAGAAGAACAAATCTTAGCCTACCCAGCTGGCATGCCAGTTAAAGGCAGTGAGCCTTCACACAAACTATGCGGTCCTTTAAATTATGATAAAAATAGAGACAGGTCACTTCACATAGTTCATTCTATTTTCTTTTCAATTTATTATTACTTACCCGAAGTTAGAGAGAGTGAGAGAGAGAGAGTGTGTGTGTGTGTGTGTGTGTGTGTGTGTGTCACTATATACTAGGCTTGACATATAAGTAGCTTGGGACCATCTTAATTTAAAGAGTAACATAATTTAGGAAGCCATCATGTCAACTTATTTTTCATATATGTGTATATACACATACACACATTCATATATATGTACGTATCTATGTACACATGTATGTATGTGTATATATGATATATTTGAAGGAAAATTTTTATTTCTTTTGTTTGTTTTAGGTTGTTTGCTTTTACTCTTTTGTGCATGATTGTGTGTTTGGTTATGTTTCTTACTATTATTTGTGAAGGTTCCATTAAACACTTTTACTTTATTACCTCTAGAATTTATTTTTCCCTTCCTTTTCCACCTCAGCCACCAGTGGTAAAAACAGAGATGGTAACAATTTCTGATGCCTCACAAAGGACAGAAATCTCCACCAAGGAAGTCCCCATTGTCCAAACTGAGACCAAAACCATCACATATGAGTCTCCACAGGTACAAAAGCTCTAGACTTAGACTTTTCGAGCTCTTTTTTCCCTTAGTCTATCTATGTTTTCATTCTTCTCTTAGTTTACATGTTTCTGGCTTTGGTGTAGCTTTTTGTATCTCCACTTTATAACTGTACTTCAACAACATAATTTGCTATGTTCTTCTCTTAGATTGAGACAGAGAGCTGCAATTAAATTGGTAACCCAGTAATTATAGGGGAACTGTACATATGATTATTTAGGACAGACAGTATCAATCTTGTTCATATGATTGAAAGCCATTTCTGGATTGACATATCTAAGAATGTGTACACTTAGGAAACAAATTGTCTTGCAAAGTTTATCTGATATAATTCATCGATTAATAATTATTGGATCTAATTGTGGATGTGATTTAGGCTTCTTTCCCTCTCTAACTCCATGAAGACTGACCCAATCAACTCATTCTTGCTTGTAATAACACACATGCACACACACACACACACACACAGGCACACACACCTGTGCTTCTCCTTCATGTGGAATTATTTTCTAAAGACCTATGTAGTCATTCATATGTGAATGGTGATACCATGTGTCTAAATAATTATCAGATTTGTGTGTTTGATTTTAGGTTTTCACACATTGGTTCTGTAAAGATTTGGAATAAGCATTAAGATGTTTAACCTTAAGAATAACAAAAAAGAAAGCATTCATCATTTCAAAATAGAATATAAAATAAATATTTTCTCCACTGAGGAGATGAACCTTCTGTGGTAGAATTGTATTATAGTGGAGGATGTCAGGTTATTGACCTCTCAGAATATTTTTTAAAGGATTTAATGCATGCACGTGTGAAACATGTCTGAAAATTATTTTGGATACGGCATCCCTGTGTGTGCATTGATCCCACATAAGCACAAATAGGTTTCTTATGAACGGCTTGGTGGGGGAGCATTAGTCATGTGTCTATATTGTGGTAAGTTGCCAGAATGAAGAAATATAGGTGCATGACCCAAGTTTGAAAGAGGCTGCCTCTTACAGTCAGAAAGGCTCTGGACCGTCCAGTTATTTCCTTGTGTCAGTGTCAGGAAACAGAAGGCAAATATGTTTCGTGATCTTAACATAAACTATTAGGCTATTAATTTGCTTCATTGTTTCCCCTTGGAAACTCTAGAATCTTCTGCATCTTTCAATATCAAAGCAAACAAGTTAAAATCTATTTAAACATATGTATGGGATTTATATATATGTAGAGAGCACATGCGTATGTGCAGTATTGAAATATATGTGCCCATATATATGCTCACAACATATAAACTATTACAGGGACAATGTAGTTGATTAAAAACAATCTGCTAGAGGTAAGCAGATAACCAAATCATGCAGATTCAGTTTGTCCTAGTCAGGTTCTGTTGCTTGGTAATTTGATAAAATGTTTATCTATTTTTACCCACCTGTGCTTAAAAAAAAACAAACCCAGCGCTTCTGGTCACTGTGGAAACTTCTCTGCCTGGCTCTCTAGTTTCATTTTCTAGCTTCTGCAAATGTCCTTCAGAAAAATTCTGTCATAATTCCCTTGTAGCTTTCAGTCCCACCTCCTATGTCCATTCTCCTCTCTTTTCTCCACTCACACAGTTGAGTTTGCTTCTCCATGTGCACCTAGCCTTTTGCCTCTACTCGGTTTCAAATACCAGCCACTCTCCTGGATGGTAATTACTACTGCAAACACGCAAACCACATAGATTTTAAAAGATGCATATTCGATGGGGCGGGGATCTTCTCTGACAACATAACTGAAGTTAAGCATTACTTTGTATTTTTCCCCCAACTATCCAAAGATTGATGGCGGGGCTGGTGGTGATTCGGGCACGTTACTGACTGCACAAACCATCACATCTGAGTCTGTGTCAACAACGACAACCACACACATCACCAAGGTAAAGCAATGCAGGGGATCATATGGAGAGAATGGTACATTACAGACAGAATCTTTTCTGAATTGTTTCTCTCTTCCTGTACACACTTCCAAGTAAGATACAGACAGTGCCAGTGGAATCAAAATGCCTTGGTTTAAAGTATCCAAGAAATTAGGCTCCATTGACAAATGCATTTAAACCAAATTGCAATTTTGTGAAGTACAAGGGGGTAAAAATATGTTATGAATAGCTATATGTAAGATAGCTACAAAAGCATAAATAATTTAATACAATTTATAATTTATAAAAACAAACTTGTATGCTGGGCGCGGTGGCTCAAGCCTGTAATCCCAGCACTTTGGGAGGCCGAGGCGGGCGGATCACAAGGTCAGGAGATCGAGACCATCCTGGCTAACATGTTGAAACCCCGTCTCTACTAAAAATACAAAAAATTAGCCGGGCGTGGTGGCGGGCGCCTGTAGTCCCAGCTACGCGGGAGGCTGAGGCAGGAGAATGGCGTGAACCCGGGAGGTGGAGCTTGCAGTGAGCCGAGATCGTGCCACTGCACTCCAGCCTGGGCGACAGAGCAAGACTCCGTCTCAAAAAAAAAAAAACAAACTTGTGCTTCTACTTTTATTAAACCAGCCCTCCTGACTAAAGCGAATGAATGAAGGCCATCATTCAGAATTTTCAGCAAGTTGTTCAAATAATGTAGAATTTCCCTCATTTAAGATCGCTAGTATGCTGATTTGGGGCATTCCCCTGTCCCTCCCCGCATAATTCTCTAAATGTTTAGCACTGGGTAACCAGTCATCCCTGGATCAGCAGCATCAGCTTCACCCGGGGCATTGTTAGAAGTATGAATAGCATGGCCCCACTCTAGTCCTCCTGAAACCTTGGAATTGGCTTAAGAAGCTTCCAGGTGATTCTGATGCATGCTGAAGTCATCAGCTTTCTAACTCCAGCCTTATTTTCCACTATTTCCTTCTGCTTCTGTTTTTTACTTTGGATAAGAGTCTAAAGGTCCTAAAGGTATCCCTTTTGCCCTTCCCAACCCATGTTTCAACAACAATTTAAAAAACAGCAAAAGTAATTTGTAAATTTAAAAATGCCGCATAAATGCAAGGTACTGTTGGTGCTCATTTTAAAGCATATCTAGTTGTTAAGCATAGTGATAAGCCTGGTTTCTTACAGTAAAATGCTGTCACTTGTGACTGAGAGTGTACATTTATCAGAGTTGTAAAGGTTGGATGTGTGTTTTCCCAGGACCGTGTGGTATTTGCTTATTGACTGTTTAGAAGGTCACAGCCAGATGATCTCCTCAGTCTCATCCAGTGTGCCCCAGGCACTCTCAGCTTGTACAGAGCCCATAACGCTGTGAGGCACTTCCCCCAGGAGCTCCCTCCTCCAGCCCCGCTCGCAGCCTTTGTCCAGCCATGCGCCATGTCTACGTGTATGACTACTTACGCAGGGTGTCATCAAATCAAACATTCAACAAAAACCTCACCTATCTTCCATATCTTAAACCAAAGCAAATCCTTTTTAAAATTATTGCACTAAATGCAATAAACAAAATCAGCAAATAAATTTGTATGCTCAGAATCCATCAGTCAAAACCATCACATCATACAGAAGTGTTCTGTGATGGGAATAAAATATATATCACATCAAACAGTTTCTCAAACCGAAAACAGATACCTAAATTCTTATAATTTCTTGTAATTCTGCAAATAACTGATTTCTCCCTACTCTCCTTTTTAAAAATTGGCCAGCTAAGAGTAAAGAAACTCGGGAAATTATAACGGAATTCCCTAAAGGAGCTACTTGGATTAAATAATATCTCTCCTATCTTAATCAAGTAAGATTAAGACGGGACAGATGCCATCTTGAATATTGGTAAATTAGTTTTAAGTTTGCTCTTAGTTGAGGGATACTTGTGGATGCTATAACTTTAGTAGTAGGATTCTCTATTGAGCTTAAAAATAAAGCACAAAGTGTTTCTAGAATACCAGTCTTCGGCTGCTTGTTGTGTGTGGCCTTACGATGATCAACAGGTCTAGGTGGACTCCCATCTCTGTTTGCTGTATGTAAACGTGCTTTAGTGATTGCTGTTTTTTCTTCTCCTTTATGACCTTTAGACTGTAAAAGGTGGAATTTCTGAAACAAGAATTGAGAAACGCATTGTGATCACAGGAGATGGAGATATCGATCATGACCAGGTAAATAAGTTAAGTTCTAGTTCTGGAAATGATCATGTTTGTTTTCTAAGTTTCACATTTGTCATCATGTCGCATACCTGTGTAAACCTCATCTCCCCAAACTTCCTGGATGAAGTCCGCCTCCTAAGCAGGATATAAAGACACAGCCTGGATACAAGCTTTCCTACCTCTGAATCAGCATAAAACACAGATTTCTCTTTATTTCCCACTGGCTTTACATGCACTTTTGGATCAACGTGATCTGGAGGATTTCTGGAAAACATTAGATTCATGTGGGCCTGGTTTAAAGGCAAGTGATCAAATATTTAAAAATGAATGGCAGTTCAATGCACCAGTTCCCAAAAAATGAAGAAAGCCACTAAGCTTGACCTATGCCTACTTTTAGGAACTTTTCAAGTATATTTATGGCATTAGAAAAGTTGAGCTATTTACTTCCAGGTGTTTTCTCCTATTGTGATTATTGGGGGAGGGGAGGTAATACAAGGTTTCTTACAAAGTGAAAATTTACATTGATTCTGAAAATTTTTTAAGAGAATCATGCCTCCATTCTAATGTTAAATTTGGCAGCATGCATGGCTTTGAGCAGGTGATGAATGGAACTGCTGGAGACTTTGAGAGCAGTTTTAATTTTAGACTGCAGTCCCAAGTGATGCTGACAATTTTTTTAAAAGTGATTTTAACTCAGCTTTAAAGGAGACCAAGCTGTTTTCCTTTTATAACAACTTGAAGAAAAGGAAAATAAATATTCAATTGACTATCTCAGCTGGGGAGTAGGAGCTAACGATAGTTACACAGCTTTGGACACAATACTGAGCTCAGGAAAGGAAATTTTAGAGAACACAATTCCTCATTTGAGAAAGGCTGCCCATATGTGATCAGAGATAAATGGATTTTTTCATGCCTGAGAAGAAAATTACTCCCAATTTTTTTTTACCTTTGTAAGCACGATTTGACTTACATATTCGTAATGTACTTTTAAAATTTTCTTATGAGTTATTAGAGGTTAAAAGGTTGCCTTGACTCTGGATTTTGACATAGGACTGGAGATTCCTAGAGAACATTAGTACGCTTGTCTGCTTACCACGGGAAAATGAGTGACTTATGTGGAAACAAGCCTCCAGATTTCCAGAGGGGATTTATTCTACTATCCACTGGAACAGTCTTGAGTTTCACCTGAGAAATTGGAGCAAACCTGCTTCTTTCTCTCTGGGACTCTTCTCAATAAGCACTCGTTGAATTCCTAGAATATGTGAGGCACAAGCTCCCATTTTTTGGCATGGTGGAAAGTGAAAACTAAGGTCTTCTCCCAGCCATTGTTTCTACTACCTGCCTCTCCCCATTGAACCTAGTTCCTTTACACACTAAAATGCCACCTTTCCAGTACTCAGGTTTTACTTATGTGTATTGTTTTGCCTTTTATAACAAAAGGCAAAAATTTTGTTATAAAAGGCAAAAGAATATTTTGACCTGTTTTACCCCAAAATTCAAATCTAGATAGTACTGCTTCTGAAAGGCAAATATTAAAAACACAATCTGAAATACAAGTGCCAAAATAACATATACACCTGACTCAAAAAATCACGATGACCCTGCACCCTTAACTGCTGCTGTTGCAAGGACAGGAGTCTCCTTTTTTGTATATGATGTCATGTTTCAGCCCTTTCTAAAACTGAGGTCAGATATCCAAATGAAGAGAACAGAGATTTTGCCTTTTTATGTTTGTGAGGTAGCATAAACTTTTTTTTTTTTTTTTTTTGGAGTTGGAGTCTCCCTCTGATGCCCAGACTGGAGTGCAGTGGCACGATCTGGGCTCACTGCAACCTCTGCCTCCTGGGTTCAAGCGATTCTCCTGCCTCAGCCTCCTAAGTAGCTGGGACTATAGGCTTCCGCCACCACGCCCGGCTAGTTTTTGTATTTTTAGTAGACATGGGGTTTCACCATGTTAGCCAGGCTGGTCTTGAACTCCTGACCTCAGGTGATCCACCCGCCTCGGCCTCCCAAAGTGCTGGGATTACAGGCGTGAGCTACCACACCTGGCCAACATTTTTGAGTAAATGTGATTGTGCCTTTCGGTCTGCTTGTCACCAGAAGCTGTTGGGGGTTCACTTTGTCCTTTCAGCCTGTAATGAGATGACAGAGCTACTTAAAATTAAATGATGAAATCGCTTTCCTGTCAAAATCCGATGTTGATCATATAGTGACCTTCATAACGTTGACATTTTTTTCAGTTCCTTGCCTACGTTAAAAGGAATCTTAAGGCTGGGCGCGGTGGTTCACGCCTGTAATCACAACACTTTGGGAGGCTGAGGTGGGCGGATCACGAGGTCAGGAGATGGAGACCATCCTGGCTAACACAGTGAAACCCTGTCTCTACTATACAAAAAATTAGCCTGGCGTGGTGGCGGGCACCTGTAGTTGCAGCTACTTGGGAGGCTGAGGCAGGAGAATGGCGTGAACCTGGGAGGCAGAGCTTACAGTGAGCGGAGATGGCGCCACTGCACTCCAGCCTTGGTGACAGAGCAAGATTCCATCTCAAAATTAAAAAATAAAATAAAATAAAAAAGGCATCTTAAAATGGAAGGACACTTTCACTGGGCCAGACAGAAAATAAGAAGTCTTTTTTGTGTTGGCAAATCAAAGAGGCATGCTTCTACAGAAACTTGCTTTGCAGATTCTTCACCCTGTGCTGGTCACGATACTTTCAGCTCCATACCAAGGAGGGGTAAAATACACTGCAGTTTCTCTTCAGAGTGTATTTCTTTCTAAGAAATAATTGCTCAATTTGGCAGTAAGATGTGATGTTTTCTCATAATCCTTATTATTGACATAATAAATTAACATTTTACAGTATTTAATTTTGCATGCTGATATTATGGAATGAAAGGAGTTTTAACAAACTGATTTTGAATGTGTTTCAAGATGACTGTAGCAGTTTTTGCTTTTGCCAACCTTTCTGTGAATTAGAGTGTATTTCATATGTGTTGCCTTCCCTTGGGCATCATCTACATTTTCTCTTTAACAATTGCCCTGGTTTATTGTAGGCAGATCTTTGTAGATCAAATACTCAAAGTATTTGATCATTTGTCTGTAGCTACATTTGGCTCCCATCAGAGCTTGTCCTTGTCTTTGACTTTTCCCAGTGTGGACTGCACAAACCAGCATGTGGTAAATGGCTTGGATCATTCCAATCTCCTTCCCTCTGAAGACACGCACACACACAATGTAGAACTGCACCCGTGTGCTTCCTCTCCCTTCCCTATTCCCGTTCCAGTCAACACGCTGAAAAGCTTCTCTGCCCTTCCCTGGAACCACATACCTGCTCCCACTCCTGCTCCACGCTAGCCCTCCAGCCATTCACTCTCCCCCCTTGACAAACACTTCTGCTACTGCCCAGATTGGAGTCTGGTTCCATGTCTTATTTCTCTATTGTCCCAACACAGGTCACTCAAAAGAGTTTGTTCCCTGGTGGAAATTTAAGCACCCTCAAATGTCTTCCAAGTTTCTGTGCAAAAAATTTTTGGTATAAAAATGATGTCTTTTTTTTTTTTTTTGGTAGCTTTACCTTTTTTTAAATGAAACGAGGCTTAGGGTTTCTGCTTAGTATCCTTACAGCTGACAGAAACTATCATGCAAACAAGAAATGCAGTTGTCCCCTTAGGCAGCTGACAGCAAAAGAAAAAATTGCATGGCTTTATTTCAAATGCAGTTTCCTTATGAGATACGGTATTCTCTGTCCTAGTAAAATTTTCTCTTTGTTTCAGCATTCTTTCCTAGACTTTTTTTTTTTTTTGGGACAAAGTCTCACTCTGTTGCCCAGGCTGGAGTGCAGTGGTGCAGTCTTGGCTCACTGCAGCCTCCACTTCCTGGTTCAGGCAGTTCTCCTGCCTCAGCCACCTAAGTAGCTGGGATTACAGGCATGTGCCAGCCAAGCCTGGTGTTTTTTAGTAGATACTGGGTTTCACCATGTTGGCCAGGCTGGTTTCGAACTCCTGTCCTCAAGTGATCGCCCGCCTCGGCGTCCCAAAGTGCTGGGATTACAGGCCTGAGCCACCACGCCTGGGCTTTAGAATTCCCTCCTAGACTTCGAGGGTTGTTCTCTGGTGTTTTGTTTTCTCACCCATACTTTAAAAACAAAATGAGTAATAAGCCATTTTCCTCCTCTGAAAAATAGGATCTTTCCATTGTGCCGCAGCACTCTTACAGTTTACTTTCTGATAAAACACAGAAAACTTTGCTTTTGTACCACGTGGTCCAAAGAAGGACCATGAACCACTGGAGTCAGCCCTCTGGGTCCTCCCTGCTCCTATCCTGCTGCTCACAGGCTGGATGGCCTTGAGAAAGACCCATTAATCTTTGTGCCTGCAGTTTTGTCAACTGTCAAATAGGGACCTGTATTTTATAACCTGAAGATTAGTCAGTCTCTGTTCTTTAGCTTTACTAATTGTATGTTGTTGCTACTTCTCTTTAGTTCTGTGTCTTAGAGGTTTATAGACATCTTTCCTGCCGTCTTTTAGTTCAGCAAACATTTTAGTTCCAACAATTACTGAGAGCCTAAGAGGATAAAGATGAGCAAGGCCTGGTCCTATGCCTTGCAGTTTCAGGCAATTGGGTGATAGCTAGTATCATCTGAATGTCTAGATCAGGCACTATGCTGGCTGCTTTACAGCATTACTTAAGTTCATACAGAAAACCTTAAAATGATCGTTACAACTCAGCATTGGTCTCGGGTTACAGGTAAGAATGCTAAGCTCCAAAGAACTGTTTTCTCCAAATCTCACAGTGAGTATAATAAGCCTGGGATTCAAAGCCAACATGTTTCCTCCATGTGTCATTATTTGAAAGTGGACTGAAGGATTGCGAGATTTAGGAAATGAGAAGCAGTCTGTAAAATGACAGTGAACCCATTTCAAATCTTCCTGCTTTCTCAAATAAAGAAGTGAGTGCCTCTTGGCTTGAGGTTGGGTCCGAGGTGATCAGTGTGCGTGTGTTTTTTTGCCATTGTGACGTGGAGGCTGTTCCCCAGCTCACAGCCGTTCTCTGTCCTGACCCTGGCAGGCACTAGCTCAGGCGATCAGGGAAGCCAGAGAGCAGCACCCTGACATGTCGGTCACAAGAGTGGTGGTACACAAAGAAACAGAGTTGGCGGAGGAAGGGGAAGATTAAGTAAGGTAAGAGAGCCCTCATTGTCTGTGACCTCTCTAGTGACTGCTCTGTATTCTTGAACTTGTGAAAGGATGTGAAATGAAAGTTCATATCAATGTCTTCTTCCTATAGTACATTTGACTTTCTAGACTGTTATCACCCCCAGGTGCATCTGCTCAGGTGTATGTAATCTCTGTGAACTGATGGTCATGTGGTATCAATAACTCCGATTTATTGAGGGGCTGCTAATGATTGACATTCATATATTGCTTTACTGTTTATCAAGCACATTACTGTAAGTTACATTAATTAATATTCACAATGACCCTTTCTGGAAGATGCTATTAACCTTCTTTGGATGAGAGATTTTTATTGTAAGAGAGATAAGAGGGAGATGAGTTAATTCCACCCATCTCTACTAAAAATACAAAAATGAGATGGGCATGTTGGTGCACGCCTGTAATCCCATACTTGGGAGCCTGAGGCAGGAGAATCATTTCAACCTCTGGGAGGCGGAGGTTGCAGTGAGCCATCATTGCACCACTGAACTCTAGCCTGGGCAACAGAAATGAGACTCCATCTCAAAAAAAAAAAAAAAAAAAAAGATACATCTGAGAATGAACCAGAAAGGAAAAGATTTCTTTGACTGTGTAAAAATGGAAATAAATACTTCAGTTAAGCCAATAGAAACAAAAGCAAAAGATTAATAAATGATTAAGTTTAATGTGCTTGGCAGAGAAAGGAATAGTATCCTGAATATATTAAGAACTCTACTGTGTCATTAAGAAAATTTAAATACTTTTGTAGAAAAATGGGCAGAGAATTAAATGAGTAAACTGTGTGCAAACTAAAAGATCAATAAACAAAAAATGTCCAGCCTCACTATTACTTAAATCAATGCAAACTAAAAATTCAGTGGACAAGTTTTCACCTATAAATTTGGCACAACTTATGTTTTTAATAGTGTTGGGAAGGCTGCAGGAAATATATACTGCTGTATAAATTAGTAATATTTTATGGAGGACAATTTGACACAAATATATCTAAAAAAATCCACATTAAACATGTCTACCATTAAACTACTTATAAGAATTTATCTTAATCAGAAATATATACAAATATTCACCTACAAGGGTTTTTATCACATTTTAATATTTTTACTTGTATAAATTTATATTTGCTAGTATTAGTAAAAGGCGAAAGATTTACACACCCTGAAGAGAAACCAGAGTATTATATTTGCTAGTATTAGCAAAAAAAAAAAAAAAAAAATTGAAATAATCTAAATGGTCAAGAGTAGGGAATTAGTTAACACATTATGCTGTTTCCATGTGATAACTAAATCTTGATGAAATGGGTAAATGTTTATAATTATCTATTAGGGCTTTAAGAAGCAGGTCTTATCACACAATAACACATAGTAAAATTACTTTCTGTTGTTAAAATAATCTGTATGTTGAACAGTCAATAGATAGGTAACCCACAGGGATGGCTGCGTCACAGGATACACATTTTCTACCTTGTGTGGCACAGCCACCTGCTGTTGCATCCAGCAGGAGGCAAGGATTCCTACCATTTTACAGCTGCCTCTCTGACTCTTTAATTTTTGCTAATTTGGTGAATATGTGTAACTGTGATTATAATTCTCATTTTCTTCATTAATATATTTTCATATGGTTCTTAGCCATTCATGTTTTCTCTTCTATGAAAATATAGATGGCCAAAAACTTCAAAACCTTGAATGCTTGTTCACCGCTCTTGCCTGCTTTTGCTTTCATTCTTTCTTTCATTGTTAATTTATTCTTGATAGATTCTACATACTGATCTTTTGTCAATTTTATATGTTGCAAATATCTTCAGGCTTGTGGTTTGTCTTTCATTATTAAAATAGTTGAATATGGTTAATATTGTTGAATTTATCAAGCTTTTCCTTTATGACTTATGTTCTTTCCATACCCCTAGGTGATAAAGATATTTTTTTATGTAGAAATTTTAACATTGTTTTTCATATATTCTTAATCCATCTGAAATCGTTTTTTCTAAATGATGAGAAACAGTGGTCTGTTTCCTACATAAGTAGCCAGCATTCCAGCACTGTATTGAAGAGCCCATCTTTCCCCCCTGTCATCTGCAGCATCCTGTATCAAGTTTCTTATGTGTGGGGGTGTTTCTGACACTATTTCTATTGGTCCATGCGTCTGTCCCTGCTCCAGTGCCAGAAGTACTATAACTTTATAATGGGTCTTGATATATGGTATGCGTGTCTCTATCCCCCTGCACCCCCTCCCCCCACCACCGATAGTGTTCTTTTTCTTCATTCTTGGCTCTTCCTGTTACATACAAATTTTAGAATCAGATTGCTGGGTTCTAAGATTAAATCCTGCAGTACTTCAATTGGCATTGTATCTACTCTGTAGTTCAATATGGGAAGAATTACATCTTTTTAATATTGCCTTCTTTTTCTTGAACATAAGATGTCTCTATTTGTGTATATCTTCTGTAATGTCTTTCATTAAAATTATATAGTGTTTTAATCAAATGAGGTCTTACAAATCTTTTCTAGCTGTTGCTAGCATAGAGAGATACAGTTGACTTTTCTATATTAATCTTATATCTAGATAGATATAAGACTCTTCATATCTTAGGACATTAATATCTAAGACCTGACTCTTCATGTCTTAGATTCTATTTTAAACACAGGGTATATAATGGGCCCATAAGCAGAAATCATTAACAATTTTAGTAAAAATAAAACATCCAGTGGCCTGAGTAAATGTACTGTGCTATATGTGGATATTGATCTTTTTATCTTTGAGATGTATTTCCCTAATGGTTTTATTTATTTTTTATCTTTTTGAAACAGAGCCTTGCTCTGTCGCCCAGGCTGGAGTGCTGTGGCGTGATCTCGGCTCACTTCAACCTCTGCCTCCCAGGTTCAAGCAATTCTGCCTGCCTCAGCCTCCCAAGTAGCTTGGATTACAGGTGCCCACCATCACACTCAGCTAATTTTTGTATTTTTTAGTAGAGACAGGGTTTCGCCATGTTGGCCAGGCTGGTCTTAAACTCCTGACCTCAAGTGATCTGCCTGCCTCGGCTACCCAAAGTGCTGAGTTTACAGGCGTGAGCCACTGTGCCTGGCCCCCTAATGGTTTTATTTATATATTTATTTATTTGTTTGTTTGTTTGTTTGAGACAAAGTATCCCTCTGTCTCCCAGGCTGGAATGCAGTGGTGTGATCTCAACCCACTGCAACCTCTGCCTCCTCGGTTCAAGCAATTCTTCTCCTTCATCCTCCCGAGTAGCTGGGACTACAGGTGCTCGCCACCCCGCCTGGCTCCTAATGGTTTTAAATAGGGAAGGCTAAAAGCATTCTTACTTAGGAGTCAGAAGACTGAAGGCTATGCTTTCATCTTGTCAGATATCCGACTATATTGACATTAGGCAAGTCAGTGAATGGTATGATCTACCTTTCCTAACTCATAGGACTTATTCTAAGGATAGAATAAGATAATGAATGAGAAAAGTGAGTGTTATACAAACATAAGGTAATAGCACTGGATATTTTTTTCTCTAAATTTTATGAATCAGTCGCTTCTTAATCAGGAATACTAGCAAAAAATTGGGGACACTCTATGCATTACCAGTAGCTCCACCTTTATTTGTGGCATTTTAATAAGTTTTTAAATGAATTCATTATATCACTTATTCTTAACACCTTATGTTCATTTTTACAATGGACACACACAGACACACACACAACTTTTGAAGTTTGCCCATCTCAGAGGCCAACTTTTATGAGAAGCCCTGTTAAACAGATTTAGGAAGTTAAAGTATAAACTTACATATAAGGTGAACAAACTAGATAAATTTGGAAAGATTCATTCATGCATTCAAAAAGTATTTAATGAGTGCCTAAATGTGCTAGGGTAGGGCTGGGTTTTGAGGATTCTGTGATAGACAAAGCAAACATGGTCCCCCTCCTTGGCAGAGAGGATGTGCTCCAGGAAGGTAGGTGTGAATATTAACAAATGAACAAAATGTAAATGTAATCAGCCTTCTGAAAGAAATAAAATGCTATGAGAGAACAAAATAGGAGACTTGAACTGTCATAAATTTAACCAGTTTACTTGAGAAACCAGTTTACTTAAGAAACAAAGTTTGAGTTTGAAATCTGAAGGACGACTAGGAATGACCTCAGTGTCTTAGAGTCATTTTGGCATCTCCACCCCCCACTGGCTGCAGCTCGCTCTTAAAAAATTTCCTTTGCTGGTGACTGTCAGATCTGGGAAGAGTGTGTTTTCACTGCTTCAGCTACTGTCTGGCTGCCCTGCCAGGATCCCACAGAGGCAGCAGGTGGGCCGAGGCAAAGAGCAGGATCAGGACAATATCTGAATGTCAAAAAAAGAAGGGGAACTGTCTGCAATGTATCTGCTCCATCTCCCTTTTTCAGGCACATAAAGCTCTCCTCCTGACCTGATCTTGCCCTTCGGAGTAGCTCTGAGCTTTTGATCAAGTGTTGAAAGTAGGGGGAGGGGAGACCAAACAGAAAGATGGTAAAAGAACAGCCTGCAGAGGATGAACCTCCCAAGTCCACCTTTCTCAGTGGGTGGCGGCCAGCTGTGAGGCAGAGAGGAGCTAAATGCAAACTCTGTTAAAAAGAAAACACACTTCAGATGAGGACTTCACTAAATCTTTGTAACTTTTTAATGTCCTTTCAAGGACTACTCCCTCCTGCCAGCTTAGCCCAAATGCATATTTATGAGCTCTCACATGGATGAAAAATATTGCTGACCTTATCACCACTGCAGTGGTATTCCCAAACGGTCCCGATCAGGAGGAAGAAGGGTTCCAGGCTTGGTGGTGTGATCTGTGTGGTCTCAGAAAGAATGAGTCACAGGAGAGGGAGCTCTCCCAACCCAGACTTCACAGGAGCCTCTCTGACTCTAAGAGTAATAATTGATATAAGGTAAAAAAGTGAAGGAAGCCTCTTGTTCATCCAAAAGCAGTGAGCACCTGAAGGATGAAATGACAGAGTGGCTGCTCATCCTTTCACTCATCCATTCCTTTATTTGTTCATTGCATAAATATGTATGGAATGCCCACTGGGTATCGTCTGCTGTTTTCCCATGGAAATATCAAATAAGTTCTGCACTTCAGACAATAAATCAGTGGTAGCAGAAGAATTTCAAGTTTTGCGATATATTCTGAACCTCGTGTAATGGGAACAAGAAGGAGAGACCTCTGAATCAGAATAGAGCCTCAGAAATGTTTCACTTAAGCTTCGTGCTGGCTAGGAGTTAGCTCTATGAAAAAGGAGTAAAAGGGGCCATTCCCGGCAGGATTGGAAGCATTGAACCTGACGCTCCAAGAACAGTGCAAAATCAGATGTAGCTGGATTGTGGGATACTTGCAGGAGAGTGATGGAGATGCAGGAGGAAGGAGGCAGAGGCCCGATGTTAAGGAGTCTTCTAAGCCAAGCTGAGGAGGCTAAACTCTCCTGAAAGTGATGTGGTTGCTCCTCCTGTGTTTGAGAGATGGTTAGGATGTAACTTACCTTCTTTGTGACTTGTTGACAGTCAGCATGAGGCTATGGAGGTTAGTGCATTGGGAAGAGGGGAGCAGAGGAGAATCACTCATCATATTTAGGTTTTTGGCTTGGGCAGGGAGTTGATGTTGGCACCTATAATTTGAATCTTGGAATACGTGAGTTTTGTCTTTTGCATGTCATGGCCATATTACTATGGCTGGTCTTCTCTGCTTGGCTACCTTAAAGCAAAGGTGTATTTTTTGTTCTGCAGTATGGCCGGAGAGACCAACTGTCATGGGAATTCTGGAGGAAACTTAGAAGTGAATCTGTAAGGCCCCATCTTATAACATGACATGATTAATTGGAAGTTTCCTGGATCGTCTACATGTTAAGAGGGAGCATAGGATAGCAGATTTGCTGGGTTCATATCTACTTCTTAGTTGTTTGACCTTGGCTGGTCTCATCCCTTTGTCCCAGAGCTGTCATCTGTAAAGTGGGGATGATAATAGAAGCAGAAGGGCTTGTTTCCAAGGCAGGTTGTTAAGAACTTTTTATAACTTACAAGGTCGGCCATGAACCCTTTTTGCTCTTAAGAGTCCAATAAAAATGAGAATTTTCTACCCCAGAGATAGTGAGTTTGAGATGCATGTGAAACGCAGAAATGGCACATTCGGGAGCACAAGAGCTTTGAGAGTGCAATAGGCTTCTGAGCAGGAGAGAGATTTGTGAGTCCCCTGAATGAATTGTGTACTGAAGAAGCCTGTGTTTTGAGCTGTGTTATCCAGGGCTAGCTCAGAGTTGAGGTCTGGGGAACAGAGGCCATAAAGAAGAAGGAGCCAGGAGGCAGAAAGAAAACAGGGAAAAGTGGGAGGTGACACAAGCTGCAAGGCAAGATAACTTCAAGAAGGAGAGAGTAACCAAGTATTAAATATGGCAGAAAAATCAAATGAGCATGTTTTTGGGAAATTGATGAACAGAAGTCAGCCTGGAGGCTTTGTCAGAGCTGTTTCAGTGTGGTAGTAGGGAGAGAGCCCTGTAACAGGTTGAAAACACATGAAAACATATTAAGTTGAAAACCCAGTAACAGGACCTTTTGCTCTTCCACGAGCTCTGCCTGCCTTCATCTGAGAAGACGGAGAACATTAGGTGTCATGGAGCCATTGGAGCTAGTGCTGTGATTATTAAAAGCAGGGTCAATTCACCATTCCCTGGAACCTCTTAGACATCCTACCCGTTAACCTGCAATGAATACCCCTAAATTAGTCGTGTTGCTTTTTCCACTGTTGTGGGTACACGAATGCCAATTAAACAAAACAATCTTGTGTTTGTTTCAAAGTCAGGATGATGTGCAGGGTTTCAAAACATGAACTCATAAGCCAAACAGGGAATTAACATTAGCTGCCTATCTAACTTGATGAGAGAAAAAGAACCCTGTTGGCTGAACTGAGCTCTAGCTAATCATGAGCCACTCATTTACATGTGGGCCCTGATGAGTGTCACCCCTGACCTTCAAAGAGAACAAACCTGTTGACTTCCAGATGACTATTTCAGTTCTGCAGGCATATCAAGTGTGTTGCATTTTTGTTTTATTCTGTTTGCCTAGCTGTGCTAGTCTCATACCTAAAATTAGCATCTTATTACTGCTTCCTTTTCGATATAGATTAATCACACCTCAGATGAGGACTGACTTCTTTTGCATAGAAATAAAAAGCCAGTTTTGGTTTAGTGAGTTTTAGGCATAGCCAGTTTTCACTCTGAAATGCTGTGGAATGTTCTCATTTAACATTGCTAAATCTACCAGGTGTTATCAATGAGTCAGTTACAATCTATTTGAACTCCCCCCACACAAGAGGTGCTGGGTGCCACTGCTCTAATGCGTACATTAAGACCAGGCAGTAGTCACTCATTCCCCAAGGCTTGCTCTTGGACATAACCATTACTGACTATTATTTTTTCAAATGAAACTATCTTTATTGTTTTTTTGTGGTAATAAAAGAGAGGTTATAACTTTTTAAAAGGGAGAGATAGTAGAAAATGTCAGTGACCCATAAGTCCCATGCTCCCAGAGATAGAGAATTTCTTTCCAGTGTGTATGTGTGTACTTATAAATATACACACATACAGACACTCACACACACACACACACCCCTCTTTCTATATAGGCTGATATTGTGATTCTTGCTTTTTCCTACACTTAATAGTACATTGTAGTTATTGGTCCTTGTCGTTACCTCATCATTTTTCAGCAGCTGTTGAATGGATGAGTGATGGTTTACTTAAATAACCCCTATTAATGGGCATTTAAATTACCCCTCAGTTTTTACAATTATTACACAGCTTCAAAGATTATACTTGTTTGTACATTTTTGTATGTTGATCTCATTGTTTCTCCAGGGCAAATATGTTTAAAAGTGGAGTTGGTATGCCACGAAGGTTGTTTTTTGTTTTTGTTTTTTTGAGACAGAGTTTCACTCTTGTCGCGCAGACTGGAGTGCAGTGGCACGATCTTGGTTCACTGTAACTTCCGCCTCCCGGGTTCAAGCGATTCTCCTACCTCAGCCTCCCGAGTAGCTGGAATTACAGGCGTGTGCTATCACGCCCAGCTAATTTTTGTATTTTTAGTAGAGACAGGGTTTCCCTATGTTGGCCAGGCTGGTCTCGAACTCTTGACTGACCTCAGGTGATCTGCCCGCCTTGGCCTCCCAAAGTGCTGGGATTACAGGCATAAGCCACCACTGCTTGCCCACCAAGGGTTTTTGACATATTACCAAATTGTCCTCCTTAATGGTTCTGCAAACATAGACCGCCACTAGCAGTTTGTGAGCATATGTTTCCCCACAGCCTTGGCAACAACTAAACATTATTAAACATTAAAAAAAAGCTTTGCTAGTCTGATCAGGAAAGAGCATTTGTTTCTCCCTTGTTTAAACTGAGGAAAGAACCTTCTTTGATTGTATTTTTTCAATGCTAGTGAAGTTGGAATACACGCATACATATGCTACACACAGGCACAGACACACACATATAATTTGCATTTCTTTTGGTTGCCAGTTTGTGTCTTTTGTCCATTTTCCTATTCAGGTGTCTATTTTTTTCTCTTACAGAGATGAGTTGAATGGATGCATGATGGTTTACTTAAATAATCCCGACTAATGGGCATTTAAATTATCCCTCAGTTTTCACAGTTATCACACAGCCTAGTAACTTGAAAAGATGAGTAACTAATCTTTTCAGATTAAAGTTATTAACCTCTTAGTCACAAATGCTACATTTTCCCCCAGTTTAAAAAATTATTAACGATTAAAAATGGCAGCAAAAGTGGGGAGAGGGGCAAGACAGAACTGACCGCTTAGAGACAAGCAGGCCATATCCACAGTTTTGTTTTCTGTTTTGGCCTAAAGAGTATATCTTAGAATTTGAATCAATTATTGATGCTTAAACATTAGAAGATACTCAGCAATTTTAGAAAAATCAGAAGCTCTGATGACATTGAGCCTGCTCTCCCCGTGGTTACGATGCTGGAGCTTAGTAGGTGTGGCCAGCGTCAGGCTGGGAGGAGCTCTCTAAGTCACCACAGTGCTACTGCCTGTCATGTCATATCCTGTCTTTATGTTGAGGCCCTTGGGGCCCAGTCTCCTTATATGCATATATGTTACCCATCTGGCCTCTGACCCTGGGCAAGCAGTGGTGGCTTATGCCTGTAATCCCAGCACTTTGGGAGGCCAAGGTGGGCAGATCACCTGAGGTCAGTCAGGAGTTCAAGACCAGCCTGGCCAACACAGGGAAACCCCGTCTCTACTAAAAATACAAAAATTAGCTGGGCGTGATAGCACACGCCTGTAATTCCAGCTACTCGGGAGGCTGAGGTAGGAGAATCGCTTGAACCCGGGAGGCGGAAGTTACAGTGAACCAAGATCGTGCCACTGCACTCCAGTCTGCGTGACAAGAGTGAAACTCTGTCTCAAAAAAACAAAAACAAAAAACAACCTTCGTGGCATACCAACTCCACTTTTAAACATATTTGCCCTGGAGAAACAATGAGATCAACATACAAAAATGTACAAACAAGTATAATCTTTGAAGCTGTGTAATAATTGTAAAAACTGAGGGGTAATTTAAATGCCCATTAATAGCTGCAGGCTACACATCTGTGTTGTAAGTATAAGATATTTGCTGGATTTCAGACATGAGAAAAAAGTAAATTATTTCTCATTTTTAAATTAATTACTTATTGAAATAATAATTTGGATATATTGGGTTTAATAACTACATTAAAATTACATATACATGTTCCTTTTTATTTTTTGAAATGTGGCTTCTAGAAAATTTACATATGTGGCTCACATTCATTGCTTGCAGTATATTTCTCTTGGACAGTGTTGATCTGTGGAGGGTAGGAGGGATGAAGTGAGAGGAAAACTGTAAACTAATATGGCACGATGCGGTTTAGATTGTGTGTGTGTGTGTGTGTGTGTGTGTGTGTGTGTGAGAGAGAGAGAGAGAGAAAGAGAGAGAGACTGTTAGGGGGCAGGGGATAGTGTTTTAAGCTATCTTTATTTAACTTTGAGGAAAAGTGATTTTTTTCCCATGCTCCCTTAGATAAAAAGTGAGACAGTTGGGTCTAGAAATTTCTTTTGATTCCCACTAACCTTCCTTTTTTCTAAAAGATGAAAGCTTTGTTAGTGAGTATTTTTAAGCTCTTATTTGATGCTACAGAGAAATGTTTTCTCATTACTACCCATCTTATGAACCTAAGTGACGAAAGCTCAGCTCCAATAGAGTATACTGAGTGGAGCCTGACCATATTTCGTTTGTTATTTAAAAGCTTTAAGATTTTGTAGAATGCTTTTATGTCAAATTCCCAGAAGATTTGACCTAGCAGAGTGAACCAGAGACCTTAACAGATTTAGGGCCAGCACTACTACTCTTAGAAACTTGTGTTATGGCTTCAGTGATTTGAGGAAACCAGTTTTTTAAAGAAGTAAGAGTCCTCATGGGATATCATAGATATAGTTAATCAACAAAAGAGAACAGAAAAACGAACCTGATGTTTTTCTACTTAAACAAGAAAACTGGCAGTTGAGAGTAATGGTAAACATGGGAATTAGTGCTTCTTCCTAAAGACATGATGCAATTCTGTTGTTCTTTTCTCCCCCCGTTTCCTCAAGCTCTTATTCTTCAGTCTTACGTTACAAATTAGTCCCTGGTACTTTCACTTCTGGATTCATTAATCTATATTATGAGCCTGTTATGTTCAAGAGACTATTATAGTTGTGTGTGAGAGGGGAAGGCATAGGACCATGCATAAAAATAACGTTCAGGGCACAAAAATAGCATGTTTGAAGAGAAGCCTAGATAAAGGGCTGTGAAAGTTGACAGGAGAAATGTTTCTGATTGGCCAACCAAGACAAAGCTCTCCAGAAAGGTTGCAGGAAAGCTCCTCTGTGCAAAGCGCCAAGGGCAAGCTGGATAGTTGCAGACTGGGGAGGGAAGAAAGAGCACATGGGAAAACAATGGGAAGGATGTTGGGAAAAGCAAACCTCCATCGTGGTTATGTATAGAGTTATCAGCACAGCTGGAAACATTTGTTGAAGGCAAATTGCAGATGGTCTTACATGCCATGTCCTTTAGTAATATGAATTCATCAGTAGTGTGTATGATTGACTGAAAAGCTTCTAGATTAGATGAAGTACCCTGTAAAAGACACCAAGATACTGGTTCAGACAGTTAGTATTGGGGAGACTGATCTGGACATCTCGAAGAGTAAGATTGAATTTAACTTGGAAGCAAAGCCAGGAGTAAAATATCATATAGGAACATCTATAAAAGTTAAGTCCGGTATTTTTTTGCTTTTCAGTCAGATGAAGCTCAGTATCTTTATTACTCTTTGAAGTAAAGTTATATTAGCACGTAGGCCTTTGAGAGTAATACAGTTCATTCAGAGGACACAGGGCTCAGGAAGGGCAACCCGGTCCCAAAAGGCCTGAAGATGGGACTTGGGCCTTAAAGGACCCACAGAGGAGCCTCCTAAGAAGGTGAGGGCTCCAAACAGCATGAACATGTTCCAGCAAACCAGGAGAAGCAAAAGCATTTTGCTGAATTAATTGTAGAACAGATACTGTGCTTCATATGACTGCAGAGAAAAACACTGGATTCAATTTCTCCCTCTACTCAGCAGATACACAAATATCTGTGACAGAAGAAAACGGCAGTAGTTTAGTGATAGCAGATTGGATATAAGCAGTTCTCAAACTGAATGGTCTTAGGACCACTTTATACACCTAAAAATTATTGAAGAGCCCAAAGAGATTTTGTTCATGTGTTGAAATTTATCATAAGTCAAAACTGAGAAGTTTTATAAATATTTATTAAGTTAAAAATCATCACATAGTGAAAGAAGTCTGTCTAGAAAGACTATATATGTTGTATGATCAAGCTGTATGACATCCTGGAAAAGGTAAAATGATGGAGACAGTGAAAGGGTCATTCACTGCCACTGATCTCCTCAAGAGTCTTAATATCAGGAAGCTATCAAGATCATGGTGGCCAAAACACCATTTTCCAAATTCTAATGTTCACCTAAAAGCTTGAATTTTATCATTGGCAACAAGTACTGTCATTTGTTTCTCTTGAGGCGACAGGCTCAACTTCATTTTCAATAAAAGGTTTACCTAGTATCCAAATTGAATAACATCCCTTGTCTGTCAGTGATTCTCTCAAGTAAGAAAGGTGGTTTATGAAGAAGCAGCTGCTTCGACTCACAGTTCAGACATTCGCATAGATGCTTTCCCTCTAGACATTGTTGTACTTCTGTATGCAGCGGGAGTGGCGTGTGCATACTTCCCATTTCATCACACAGAATATTAAAAAGATGCACTCAGGCTTGAGATGTAGGAAAATTAATATTTCTTCTGTGTCCTCAAGGACATCCTTAAGTGAAACTGTCTTCTCTATTTTACTGCGAGTGCACACTGGTAAAGAATAAGGTGCCAGGCTGGGCCTGGTGGCTCACGCCTGTAATCCAAACACATTGGGAGGTTGAGGTGAGAGGATTGCTTGAGGCCAGGAGTTCGAGACCAGACTGGGCAGTACAGCAAGAGCTTGTGTCCACAAAAACACTTTTAAAAATTAGCTGGGTGTGATGGTATGTGCCTGTAGTCCTAGCTACTTGGGAGGCTGAGGCAGGAGGATCCCTTGAGTCCAGGAGTTCAAGGCTGCAGTGAGCTATGATTGCACCACTGCACCCCAGCCTGGGTGACAGAGAGAGACACTGCCTCTAAAAAAAAAAAGAATAAGGTTACCTCAAATATAGTTTGATTCCTCTGCTTCGACTTAATGTAGGCTGAGCTGTCAATAGGTTTACTCACCATTATTTGTTTACACCATTGGTGCAAATGCCAACACACTGAACAGGACATAATATCTTAGTATGATAATGAAAACAGTTTTGACTCTATGATTCCCTTAAAGAGACCCAGCAGTCCTCAGGGGCTGCAGGCTACACTTCATGTATATTTTAATGGTAATACAGACATTTTAAGAATTGACTTTTTTCTGGGTTTAACCAAATGGAAATTTAGCATGCTTGCATTTTTGGCTCTGGGATTTTTATTTTATTTATTTATTTATTTATTTATTTATTCGAGACAGTCTCGCTCTGGCAGCCAGGCTGGAGTGCAGTGGCGTGATCTCAGCTCACTGCAACCTCTGCCTCCTGGGTTCAAGCGATTCTCCTGCCTCAGCCTCCCTAGTAGCTGGGATTACAGGCGTGTGCCACCACGCCCAGCTAATTTTTATGTCTTTAATAGAGGTTGGGTTTCACCATGTTGGCCAGGCTGGTCCCAAACTCCTGATCTCAGGTGATCTGCCCTTCTCGACCTCCCAAAGTGCTGGGATTACAGGCATGAACCACCAAGCCCAGCTGATTTTTATAATTTAAACAATGGAAATTCTGTTTAGAAATTAAAATCAAATATGCAAATTGAGGATAAAAGAAGAATAAAATGAAAAGTTCAGCATTTGAAATAACTGTCAAATCCATAAAGTATCATATTTAAAATTTAATTTTACACCTGAGTGCACAGAGTTCATTTTTGCTTAGGAAATGCAGTGTCTTAAGACAGAGTCTTGCTCTGTGGCCAGGCTGGAGTGCAGTGGCACGATCTCAGCTTGCTGCAACCTTCGACTCCCAGGTTCAAGTGATTCTCCTGCCTCAGTCTCCCGAGTAGCTGGGACTACAGGCGCCCGCCACCATGCCCAGCTAATTTTTTTTGTATTTTTAGTAGAGACGGGGTTTCACGGTGTTGGCCAGGATGGTCTCGATCTCCTGACCTCGTGATCTGCCTGCCTCAGCCTCCCAAAATGCTGGGATTACAGGCGTCAGCCACCATACCCGGCCTTAAGTAAATATTTCATTCCTGTTTTCAGAATATTTGATTATATTATTGCTCTGTGGTAATTGAATGTTCATTAATCTGAAGAAATGTTGTTTTCTTGTATTACTTGCATTGTTGTATTATCTGGGGGAAAACCACATTTTTGCATTTTTACTGAGACTTCTCTCTAGATGAGTGCTGTACCACTTAAAGGCAGCATTGCTAGTATTTTCTGTCAAATGCTTTTTAAAATCAGTTTACTGAGTCAATTTCTGGAGTAGAGCACTCAAGATTGAGATCAATACATGAGCCCTTGGTCTCTAGAAACTCAAAGATTGTGCTTTTCAGGCAAGATCATAGAACTTCTGTGTATGGACCTTTTTCACCACTGCTCATTGGGTGCACTGAGAGTGATAAATAACTCTCTGATCCCTCTGTGAGTGCTTAAGACAAGGCACACAACCAACGTATATCCTTGAAGAACTTGAACATAGAATTACACCTGTTAGATTAGATGAAATTAAGCCACATTGATCTATTCTCACATTGGCCAAAAGAGGGGGACATAGACTAAGGAATGTGACTATAGTAGTTAGAAATGTTTACTGACATTGTATAGGCCAGGGTGGAACAGTGACACTTGGAAACAGAACAGTGGTATGAATGCTTTTATTTTTGTTGACTTGACCACAATTCTAATGCATAAAGTATAATCCATATGCTTAACAGCTATGATCTTACCCAAACTCAGGATGAACCTTGTGATATTGTAAAAGTGAAAGCAGGTTGAATTAATGTCTATAATTAATGCCTGCCAGTTTGTATTGACAAAGATGCCCAGACTTTATGAATATGAGTAGAATTCAAGCTTAGAGAAAGAAAAGAATGTTCTTGAAACTTTTACAGCTTTTACATGAAGAGCAATTGCCTAGTTTTCAGTTTGGTTGGAATATGTAATAAATCATTTAGTCCCAAATTCTAGCCTGTAAAAAATTGTCATATGTTAAGTTTATTTCTCACAGACGCCTGCCAGAGGACAGAAAAGTACAATATTTCTGATGCTTATGTAGCAGTGACATTGGTGATTCTATCTTTATCTTTTCTCTTTCCTAGCTCAAAAGCTAACTGTTTAGTACTTAGGAACATATTTCTACATGTGTTTAAGTGCAAGAAACAGTCAAAAAAGATAAGTGGATATGTAAATAAAGTCTTCGTACAATAAGTTTCTTCTTGTTCATCCACGCCAATAAGGAACTGGGATGTTTTGTCACAATATCTAATTAACTCAGAGTTAAACTTGATTTACTGATTTTTAAAGAATGAGAAAATAAATAAGTTTTAACATTAAAATGACAATAAAATGATTCTGAAAGCTGTTTGGAATCCTAAGAGCACATCAAGGTTATCATTTATAATATTCATTACCAGAAAAAAAGTTTATTAATGGAAATAAATTACATTTTGAGTTTATTTGGGTAACTATGTCTTTTTCTCTATATTTAGCTCAGTAAATGTTGAAGTTTTTTGAGATCAAGATCCCTTCAATTCCAACATATGCATAGTTTCCTGTAATAACTCTGAAACAAGTTTAATTTTAGCTTTTCTTTACAAATTTATGACTCATTACAAAGTGAAATTTTTATTTTTGATGAAAACAGATGCAAAGAAATAAAGTGACATAGGGCCTAGAGAAAATGGGGACTAGAATCCTAAACATTGTTGTCTCTGTAGGTTTTCAGGCCCTGATAGCATCAGGGGTTTGTTTTTTTAATAACATAAACTAGGCAAAATGGCAGCAGTGTTCAACAAATGATGCATATTTACTAAACAAAGCAAATGGAAATATCAGCTCCGAAGGAACAAGAACAGGTTCCATGACTGAAGGTTTCATATAACCGCCAAATCCAATTTGACTGGTAGTTGTATCCATTTCCTTTCATCATCCCCCACATTTCTTTTCATAATTACTAACCTAAAAAAAGACTTTCTGTTTTCTCCATTGATTTTTTTTTCCCCCAGCCTAGAATCAAGCAGAAGTACTAATGAGTAATGAAATAGCCTAAGGCAGACAACAGGGTAGAAAACAATGAAGTTGATTAATCAATCTGTCCTGAATAATCAGGAGGCTCTAATGTTATCTGTGATAAATCTAAATGGTAGGAACTTTTTTCGTTAAAGCAATACTTAATTTTACCTAACCAAAAGAGTGTACATTCTAACTGACTTTGGAAGCAGTGTCTCTTGGAAAAGACGTTAATTACCACTCTCCACTGTCCTTTGTGATTACCTATCATTTGCCAAAACTTCCAACCAAGTTGAAATATAAAATGAAACAATTGCCACCTTAAAACCCTTTTCTCTTTCAGGGCCATTGCACCATCATGGGTTTTTTTAGTCTTCTCCACTTACCTTTGATTGTGGACTTCTGCAAGACTCTGTGGCTTTCATTTATTCCTATGCGCACATGAGACTTAGTTCTATCTGTTGGTTTCAGTTATCCCTTGTTCTGATGCCCAAATCTATATCCCTAGGTCTAATGCTTCACCCAGGCTGTAAGCCTTTGTTCTCTCCTTTTTTTGAGGTCCCAGACTCCAAACCTTATCAGCCTGTCTTATACTTCCTTCTTAACCACCACACTCTGATTATTCTTCTTAGTGGTGCCTCTCAAATTTCTCTCCCACCTGATTTCTGTGGTGACCACTCAAGTCCAGGAATGCCTGACATTTGTTGTCTTCCTCATCCAGCTGGACTCCTGCAGTGGTCTCCTGACTGTTGTTCCTGCCTCTACTCCTTGCCGGCTTCAGCTTATTCATCACACTGAAGCCACAGCAGTGTTTTCAAA
Source organism: Hylobates moloch (assembly GCF_009828535.3). Classification (NCBI taxonomy): domain Eukaryota; kingdom Metazoa; phylum Chordata; class Mammalia; order Primates; family Hylobatidae; genus Hylobates; species Hylobates moloch. Next base: position 148,522,853 of record NW_026652277.1, on the reverse strand, counting down.
ACATAAATCACACCGTGACAAACTCTTCCTCAAAACCAAAGAAGAAACGATCCCAACCTCCTTTCCGGGGCTTATCATGCCCTGCATGACTGGCCAACCCCAGGTTCTTTGACCTGTCTTTTATCTCTCCATGGCTCTTGTACTCTGCCCTGGACCATTGCAGTAGATTGCCAACTGCTCTTTTAGTCTGAATGTTTTTTCTTAATTCATTTTTTTTTTTTGGTCTATTAGATCAAGCTAGTACTTCTCAGTCTATTAAAGAATAGACCTAATATTTTGTACCTTTATTTACTACTCACTATACCAATGCTCAACTTTAGTAATGTCCATTTCTTCACCGTCCTATTCCTTCCATTGATTTCTGCCTCCTCCCCCAACATACATCTTACTGTCATAATACTGTGTACTTCTTCACCTCCATGCCTCTTTCCTCACTGTGTTTTTCCACCTGAAGCACCATTTCCATTCATTTTAGCACAAAGAAAATAGACTTTGACTTTCCCCTTCTCTGAGTATAGCTTTAAAACCTACCTTGGTTTCTGTCTTTAAATTCTTACATATGAATCGTCTCTGTTTTATGCTAATAAATTCTTTTGCAGTGAACTCTTATTTGCCGGTTGCTTCTAGTGTACTTGTCAATTCTCCAGGTATTTTAAGGCCCTCGAGAGTGGAATAGTGTCTCATGCTTGTCTTCTGGTAAACGTACTATTTACTATAAGACTAGTCAGACAGTAACTGTTGATTACTTGATTGAAAACTTGATGAATGTTACTTAACATTTTTTTCAAGCCTGTGTTTTTGGAATATTTAAGCCTTCTGGTTTTTTTTTCTTTTTTCTCTTCTAGAAAGTCGTTTTTTAAACAACACTCAACTTTGTGAACCCCTGAAGATTTTTTGACCGTTCCGAGTCTTAATGCCACACCACTATTCCAGCGAATTTATGCTACAACTGGTAACAATGACCAGAAGCCTGAAGAATTAAAATGCCAACACCAAACCTTTCCTTACCAGCTCTGGTCTATATTGCTCCCATGCATTTAATATATTATTTTGTTTTATAACCACTTCTAAATATTCTCGGTTCTTTCTTTTTGTTGTTGTTAATTAAGGGGTTTTGGTTTTGTTTTCTGTTTACTTTGTGTGCAACTACCTGCTTTTAATGACTCACTTTGATCAAATGACAGTGGACAAAGCCAGCCCAAGCTGGTAAGGTGCTGTTCACTTGAACAGGTGCTGTTGTGCAGAAAGGAAACTCTGTGACTAATTTAGATAGTGGCTTTCCTTCTTCTGGATTCTTTTCATTGAATTCTCATAGTAAATATTTACAGAGTTTTCAAATTGCAGCAAATATACTGTATGAGAAAATATTAATACAGATTAAAAGCATTTCTTACATCTTGAAAATTTTCTAATATTTGAGAATTTCACAGGGATGTTTTTTATATTGGACCCTTTTGACTTTCCAGTCCTGTGACTTTCTACTTTTAGTAGAGAGTCAGAATCTCTGGACTGGAGAATTATGAAGAAGTTCACTGACTGTGCACTGTGCTTAGAGACCCTGCCGCACCACAGTGCCAATGCTTGTCAGACACATGCCCTTCAGCAGCATTCCAGAACAGGAGGGAAGAAAAAGAGAAAACTTTCTTCCCTTCTACTAAAAGATTCAGGCAGCTTAAAACCTTAGTGCTTTCTTTCTTAACATACCCAAATTTCAATTCTTTCCATTATTTGAACACTTGGGTAGAACTCTTGCTTTGTATTAAACCTCCTTGTCTACACATGTGAAACTGACATTTTGTTATTGAGCAGGCCTATCTCTTTCAGATAGTTTTACGATTCACACAGGTTTGAGGATGCTGGGGAGAGGGGGAGGGGGCTGTGGTGGTGTTCTGTTGGTTACAAGAAAGTTATACCATTTAAAGCTGGCACCAGAGACCTGATAGGGACTTATTAACTATATTGAACATTTTTTCCTTTGCCTTTGACCCTATGTATAGTTACGATGCCAGATTAGATTTATAGCAGCTTCAAGTTGTATTAAATGATATTTTGCTTCCTGTAATACTGTTATAAAATAAAGTTTGTTTATTCTCTAAACTTGTCACTTCTCTTTTCTAAAGGTTTAAAAAAACAAACTTAGGCCGGGCGCGGTGGCTCACGCCTGTAATCCCAGCACTTTGGGAGGCCGAGGCGGGTGGATCACAAGGTCAGGAGTTCAAGACCAGCCTGGCCCAAATGGTGAAACTCCGTCTCTACTGAATATACAAAAATTAGCTGGGTGTCGTGGCAGGCGCCTGTAATCCCAGCTACTCAGGAGGCTGAGGCAGGAGAATCGCTTGAACCCGGGAGGTGGAGGTTGTGGTGAGCCGATATCGTGCCACTGCACTCCAGCCTGGGTGACAGAGTAAGACTCCGTCTCGAAAAAAAAAAAACCCAAACTTGACTGATATTTTTCCTCAGAAGTCTTAGTATTTTGTGAAAAGTAGCATTTCAAAATCCGTTTTCAGCTCTTCTGTAATTTGATGATGCTGCCAGCATCACTACTTGAAACGGTGAAAGCGACGTTGAAAGTTTGTAAATCTAATGTTGAGCGTGCCAGATTCCTTCTGCCTGGTTACATAATCCATTCCAGCTTTTACGAATTCTCCGAGGGAAATTTTTGCTTGTTTTCTTTGTGCATTTTTCATTTTGTTTTCAGGAAATATTTTAGCTGTACCATCTGAATCTTGCTCCTCTGCTTCATGTCCTTCTTTACTTTGTGTCCACTGGCCCTCTGTGTATCAGGCAAACTAGGCCACTGAGGGGCTGCATCCCAGTCTGATTGGGATGCTTTCTTGTAAAACTTTTGTCGGGGCACACCAGGTTATGGTGTTATTATAGAGCAAATAACCAACAGGGTACATTTCTTGTAAAGTGTTATATAGAATTTTTTTCTCTAGTCATTTAAAGTAAGTACATTAAATACAATTTGCATAACTGTCGTCTTTGAGATCTGTTTCCACTAAATTATCTCTCGCCTTGTGAAAGGCCTTTCTCACTTTCTCTATAATTATTACAAAAACAACAACTCCCTGGAGAATCCGATTCAGCAAGCCAAGCCTTAGAAATATTGTGGAACCAAATGTGATTTTGCAAGTGTATGTCTCATCAGAAAGTTTGTATAACACTCACATTGAAATCATAGGTTGAGCTTCCCTGGGTGTTTTGAAGACCATATTTGCAGTGACAGGAAGAAAGTTTGTCTTCACAGGTCCCGTGGACTAAGAAATGTGTGTGGGCATTAGGGCTCAGTTTTATTCAGCTGAGACAGCAAGAACAGGGTTTAGGGTCCTGGGGGCATTGAGAGAATCTGTGGGAAGTAATGCTCACAGAGCCACTTGAAACAATGTTGATCATTATTCCCACCTGTAGCTACAGGAGCAAGGCTGTCTTTTAAAAAAATATTTTGTATTATAAAATATTTCTCTAGCTGTTATAATCTCATCTGGTAAATTGGGCTAAATGATAGAATAAACAGGAAAGTAGATCAAATAAGGTTTTGGAACTTGGATATGAAAAATTTGAAAAGTGGAAAGAATATTTTTAAATCCCCAATCTGTTTGATGGTAATTATACATTGGATGGTATTTTTGAATACATGTTTTCTGCTGTCTTCTGCTTGTCACTCACATGTTAGACTGTATGTCATTGCCTACATTGTGATAAATTCAGAGGCCTCTTCTGATTGGCACACCAATTATAAAATCAGAAAGCAAGAATCTTGTGAACATGCTTTGAAAATTCTAATAACTTTTCGATAAATAGAAATCAGAAAATTTATTTTCAAAATCTGCTTAATGTCATGAATTCTGAGAGTTATCAGAGTTCTGAATTTTGATGGTTATCAGAGTTGTGAACTCTGATTTCTGATATTCAGTCTTGCCAAAGAACTTGAGATTTCAACAAAAAGCTGTTCTTACTGTCTAGGAGTGTTTACCTCTTCTGAATTTTCCAGTCGCTAAATTATGTCTGGAAAATTCTGGAGGCTGTTACCTGGCCAGATAATTTTTTAAAAACGTTTGCAAATAATATTTCAGAAAACACAATATGGGCACTTTCTTGCCCAAATTTCTGTTTTATCAGCTAGGTTTAGGATGTGGAGCAGTCATCAACCTGCAGTTTCCCAACACCAAATTGCCAAATTGCCAACATGATTATCGAGAGATGAAAACATATTTACAGCTTTGACTTCATTCTGTTAAATGTTTAGCTGGTCACAGTGGGTCACGCCTGTAATCCCAGCATTTTGGGAGGTAGAGGCAGGAGCATGGCTTGAGGCCAGGAATTCAAGAATAGCATGGTCAACCTACTGAGACCCTGTATCTACCAAAAACAACAACAACAACAACAAAAAAAAACCACAAACCAAGTGAGGCTGTGCACTCCTGTCCTGTAGCCAGAGGCTGAGGTAATAGGATTGCTTGAGCCCCAAGGGTTTGAGGTTTCAGTGAGCTATGATTGCACCACTTCACCCCAGCCTGAGTGACAGGCAAGACCCTGTCTCCGATATATATATATATATATATATATGTTTTTTGGTAAATTTATTGAATAATAAATAACAATGTGACGGAAATTAAAGCACCTATTAAAGTGTTTTATTGAAGATCTCCAGTTGGAGAAACATTATCCCTATTGGTGAACCGTTTCAGATACTATAGCATTTGGAATAAGATAAGGAACTGTTGTAGTGATACCATTTAGGGTTGTGGGAGCATTTCTGGCCCCTGGTGAAAGGCCTTGGAGCATAAGATGCAGCTGAATGTAGGATAATGTAGGGAGACTGCCGACTTGGTCTAGGTGGAGGCCAAGACAGCTTGTTTTGGCAGCAAGAATGCAAAGGACCGAAGCAGTTCAGGCCTGAATGAGATCTTAAACTGGACCTATGAGAATGAGAAGTGCAAAGGCCTGACTATGCAGCTGCTTGGTAAAGCTGTGCCGGATAAAGGATTTGACAAATCCGTTAGCAGTGCCTTCAGGCAGATGATAAACCTTGGGACTTGTTCCTTCATGGGAAAATGAACATGTTTCTGCCCCTCTCTACAAATAAAAAACATCCGTACATCTAGTCAGTTTCATTGGAGATCCTCTACTCTCATTGGATGGCAGAAAAGAAATGGGCCTTGTTCTAAAGTACGTGGTAGTGCTTGGTGCTGAAAACATGTCTATATAGAGCTCATCTGTTATCACAATAGCTGAGATGGTGGACCAGCACCTACCAGAGCCGGAACTGGCCTTCTGAAGTGCCCATTATTGGAGGAAGATGGAGCAAACCTTGATAGCTGAGCCACAAATGTGGCTGGCAGCTGCCTGAGATAGGAATACGATCTGTCCTTTCACACTTTCTGTTAAAGAAAGCATTTTTACATAAGCTGATTTCCACCAAGGGCTAAAAAGAGATCTCTCCCAAAACTGAAAGAATATTGTTATTCCTTCCATATGGCAAGAGCACTGTTACTCTGAATTAGTTCGGTCTGAAAACCCCAGCAGACATTTTCATTGTAATCAAGTGCAGTAAAATGCAGAAATGAGTGTCTTTATTCTAGCAATAAGTTTTATATGATGCAAGAAGTGCAAGTAGAAACTACTCACGGAATGGGTATCAAGAATTTTAGAGTGGGGCTGAGGGGAAGAAGCAGTAAAAATCCAGCACTGGTGGTATATTTTTGCTTTAGGTCATCCACACAACCTTTTGTATGACTGTGAGTCACTACTGAAACAGGTGCATTTCTTACAGGTGGCCACATTCATTATGTTTTATAAAGTGGATCACTCAGCCTGTTAGTGTCCTGCACAAAGATTGGAATGTAACCAAGTCTTACACTTAGAATGCATTGAACATCTTTGACTTATGTTAACTGGAAGAATGTGGGGAGCACAACAGTAACCATAATCTAGTTTAACTACCCCTAGAATTAAGTTTCTTTTCAATTACCTATGTTGTCTCTTTGGGGCTCCCACTGAAAGAGAAGAATTGTAGTGAAATGTTGACTTATCCGCATAGTTAGATATAGCTCCCTGTATTTTGGTATTACAGGCAAAGACTTGTATTCTCCTCAGGAATTACGTGAACATTCTGTCCTTTCCTCTTCCCATTACCAAATTGCCAACATTCCCAGGTCGCATCGTGCTGAAAGCTACATTTGTGGGTGATCCATACCTAGTGTGGGGATACTCCACTTGCTTTGTGCATGTTTGTGACAATAATGATTTGTGAAAGCAATCAGGAAAAGGAGAGAAGCAAAGTCAGGTCCAAAAATGATACCTGAACAGCGTCACTTAAGAGTTGCTGAACTGCAAGAAGAGCAAGTGGAAATATTCTTGCATACGGAATCTACTGAGCTTTCTCCAAGGCATTCATCTTTTGCTATTCGTTGGATCTCTACCAAGGTTTCTTCACCTCTAAAATCAAAATAATATAGGTTCCCATGGGATTATGTAGTAAGATGCTGCAGAATTTTATTTTTTAAATATGCCCTTTAGAGCAGACACAGTCACAGTAAAAGTTAAAAAGTTACAATGTGTCCAGTGTATATACCCAGGAAATCCATTCTTGGTACTTTTCAAGAGCTGCTGTTTTACTGAGTCTCTGAGAAGTCCCCTTGGATAATAGCTGCCACTTTTCAATATGGTTCAGAATGAGTATCTTAGTACTCTTTCTATTTTGCTATGGTTCTAGTTTATCAACCTACTTTATTAGCTGAACTGTTGACCGTTGCTTGCTGACCAGTAGAAACTCATTGTGCTTTAGTTATTGGAAAGTCCCCAATGTCACGTCCATTTCATTCTCTGGTACAGGGAAGAACCATCCTTGGGATTATGTTGGCGATCACAAGTCTGGGACAGTTCTTCGTTAACTGAAAGGAAAAATATTAGTTAATAATTTGGAAACATCTGAGTGCCATTGGTCATTTAGAGTTCATAAGGGCTATTGGCCAGCATATCTGACACTGGTGGCCTTGGCAAGTCACAGAAGTCCAGGTCTTCCAAGCAGGTCCTATTAACAGGATTGATCCTTCTCTCCTCAACCACATCCAGTGGAAATGTAAAGGCTTCTTTCTAAAGAATGGCCCTGGTTAGAGCAAACAGACTACCACTGTAATGAGAATTGCTACATGCTAGGTATATTTAGATTTTGTTGATTAAGTTGAAACTCCCACAGCAAGTCACAGTGTCTGCCCCTGCTCATCTCTCCCAAAAATGTGTTTGGGCACTTACAGTCTTTAGACAAGTCAAATTAGTTTTCTCCCTTTTACCTTTTGGTATGTTTTACTGATGATTCTATTTCAACTTTTTGCAACCTGCTCATTCCTTAACCCCTTAATATATAATTTCAGCTGAAGCTACTCTACTAAAATATTAAAACTCACCATGACAACGAATTACTGAATCTAGTGGCATTTTCCAATCCGCAGTTTTCTTCCTCAGTAGCATTTGACACAACCCCTCTCTCTGCCTGCCCCCATCATTCTCTTCCCTTTGGCTTTTATTGTGTGCCATCTGTGTACTTGTATCTGCTCCTTAGCTTCAACTGTTATGTTTCTGGCCATAACTAGATTTGATTTTTAGCCCTGAGATCCCTCTTGAGATCCTGACACATATTCGTTGGGATCTTCCTTGTACATCAGAAGACACAGCTCTCTTCCTGAAACCAGGATACACAACTGATCCTGCTTTCACCCTCAAAAGTTTTGTTTTCAGAAGTATAATTAATCAAGCCAGAGACCAGGAACTTATAATCTCATGGGAGATAATAAACATGTTTATAGGCTTGAACCTGAAAATGGTCTCTTAGGCTCCCACATAAAGCCCATGCAATTTATCCCTTGCTTGATACATTGTATGCCATGTACCCCAGGACACATGCACTTTCCCTGACCAGGCCTCCACAAATACTTATCATGTTAGTCAGGGAGGGTGCATATGCCTCGGAGAGTGACAAGTGCCTGACTACATGGGCCTCAAGATTTAATAGCCAATACTTATTGAGCACTTGCTCTGTGCAGGCGCTGTGTGAAGCCCTTTGCAATCTTTCTCATTCAATTCTTGTGATTGACATGATGAGCTAGTCATCATTATTATTAAATTACTGATGAGCAAACTGGGGCAGAAAGAAATCATGATGAAGTAATTTGCCCAAGATCAGAGAAACTGATGAATTCAGTATTTGATTCCAAGCAATCTGACTTCAGAGACCACACTTTCAGCTACTGAGTCACACTGACTTTCCATAGATTATCGCTATTTCAAAGGTATTCCTTGGAGATGGCCCATGGCTTAGACTTTTAACTCACTGAAATATGAGTAATTTATTCCCTTTTATTCTTAATTACCAATGGCTAACTGCACAATAGGGTGCTTTGAATGAGGGACCAGGATACAGATTGTAGAGCTGAAAATGGGTGTCCTGCATAATGAGACAGAAAAAAAGTGAACTCTTAAGAGTGGAGAGAGAACTAGAATGGAGAGGCCAAGAGGAAGCTCATCAATCTACAGTGAATCATCTACCCAGTGAATAAAGTGTCTTTGCTAGGCACCATGTGGAGAGTGAGAGAAGTAAAATAATTCCTCCCTCACCTAAAAGAGCTTGCAATTTGGCTGTCATTTCATTTCATTGGGTCTATTGAGGGTGTGCAGAGAGATTCGATAGGCAGGTGGCCTTGAAAACACCCATGGTCGTGGTTGTGGAAAATCCTGCAAGCAATGCAGTGTGCCCTGTTAGATCACAGGTAAAGAAATGTGATCTGACTCAGGCAGATCTTTATGTGGAGGAATCACCACCATCAATAATTATTATGACCCCTGTTATATTAAGAGATTGATCAAATTCTTCAAAGATTTTGTAAAACTTTTGCCTTGTTTAAAACTGTCCCACAATTGTTGGTAAGTTTATCTGCCTGGACCAAAAGGACTCAACAGATAGAACCCCTACTGAGGACTCGATACTCCAGAGGTGGTGCGTCGGTGAAGAGGGGCTATCTCTGGAGCCAGCCAAGGTTCGAATCCTCTTTCTACCACTTTCTGGGTAGGTAACCTTGGGCAATGTACTTAATTATCCCAAGACTATTTTAATAATAGCTACTGTAATGCTATAATGACACAAACAATGCCTTCTTAGAATTCTCAAGCCAGCAGGTACAATAATGACTAACAGTTGTTCAGAACAGGCACTGTTAAGAACCTTATATGTACTACCTCGCTTAATCACCATACCAGTCCTATAGTATGTCCTGCTGTTATTTCTATTTTACAGACCAGGAGGCCGAAGCTTCAAGAGGTTGAGTAGAGTGAGTATGAAGTTCAGTGAAAGATGCCTAGCCAACCTGTATATTATCAGTACTTTAGTTATTTGTTTTAGGATGTACGTTGCTGAAGGCCAAGACCTGGTCAACTACCTGACTTTCTTTTTGGGTCCAACTCTGTGCAAAAACATTTAGGCATTTCAGTAGACACGTTTTAAAATTTAATTAAATAATGACTATTTTTGGCCATGTTTGTCATTTTAGACAACAATTTGTTCCTGATCAGGGTGATGGTGTTTTGTGGGTGGGGTGGCCTGGAAGTAGAGGTTTGGGAATCTCAGGACTTGGGGAAATAAGATAATGAAAACTTCCAACCTAGAAGATGCAAAATGTCCATGACAGTGGCTGATGCAGGGTTTGGCTATGGGAAGTTCGAGACACACACTTCCACCCCAAGAGCTGCTCCTCAAGGAAATCGACACAAATTGAAGAGTGCAGGATGTTAGAGAATTTTCTTTCTTCCTTTGCGAGAAAATTGATGTTCTCTACATACTAATTAAATTTACATGCACCATTACCTCCTAAGGCTTGAAGTGTGGGGATTAATGTTGAGTGATTACAATACCTCCACATGCTTTCCATCGCATCTTAAAATGGCTCTCTTGTCTGACAGACCCAGCTGTATGAGACAGGCAAGCTGGTTTTCTGTTTTAGAATGCAGGACTCTGGGGTTCTGCGAACATGCCAGTTAATCTATCAATGTCTCTCTCTTTACAGGAATAAAATAGAAATGATTACATTTGCCATAATCCTGGTTGGAAGATTAACGACATGACATTTGACCATCTGTTGACAGTTTTTTAAGTGGATGCTGCGAAATGGAGATACAAACTGGTGATATTTTATTTCGAGTCCAGTGATCTCATTTGCCCTCAAACTGGAGAGAAGACGGTACTACTTACCCTTAGGAAAATGGTGCCAGAAAGAACTATAATTTTTTCAAAGCTACATGTTCTTAGAGTTTGGGTGGTTTTTCTTCTTAGGAGAAAGACATATTTGGAATTAAAGGGACCAGATCAACATAAAAACGAAAATATCCATAGTCTATAGTTGACTGCTAACACTCGAAAATATAATCAAGAATTACTCCAAAAAAAAATAGATGCACTGATTCCATGTGGGAGAGGAGGGACATACAACCAAAAGATGGTTTGAATATAAACTTCTGGAGGGAATGTATAGTGCAGCTTGCCCATCAGCTGCTACCCTGACCAGGAATCTGTCAAGGACACCATCCAGGGCCCCCACTTTTCTCACCTAGTTTGCTTTGGGCTCAGTCTCAACAGAACAAAAACTGCCATCAGGGAGGACTACTTTGATCCACTCAGCTATGCTGTCCTTCTTACAGGAAAGGAGTCCGGATCCAGACCCCAAGAGAGAGTTCTTGGATCTTGCACAAGAAAGAATTGAGGGCGAGTTCGTAAAGTGAAAGCAAGTTTATTAAGAAAGTAAAGGAATAAAAGAATGGCTACTCCATAGGCAGAGCAGCCCCGAGGGCTGCTGGTTGCCCATTTTTATGGTTAGTTCTTGATTATATGCTAAACACGGGGGGATTATTTATGCCACCCCTTTTTAGGCCATGTAGGGTAACTTCCTGACGTTGCCAGGGCATTTATAAACTGTCGTGCTGGTGGGAGTGTAGCAGTAAGGACGACCAGAGGTCACTCTCATCACCATCTTGGTTTTGGTGGGTGGGTTTTGGGTGCCTTCTTTCTGCAACCTATTTTATCAGCAAGGTCTTTATGACCTGTATCTTGTGCTGACCTCCTGTCTCATCCTGTGACTTGGAATGCCTCAACTGTCTGGGAATGCAGCCCAGTAGGTCTCAGCCTCATTTTACCTGGCCCCTATTCAAGATGGAGTTGCTCTGGTTTAAACGCCTTTGACATCCTCACTAAGCATCTTCCAGACGGTTGGCAGTAGTAGTGTTTCTAGTCATTAGTATTCTTTCCAACGATAAATTTCAGATAGGACCCCCATTGCGTTAAGTAACTGATGCACACATTTTTGTTCTGCCATGATAAATAGCTCCTTCTGCCTCCTCACTCACTCTTCCTGTAATTCCTACCTGCAGCCTGGAAGCTCCAGGCACACTTCAATTAGAGCAAGCCCAAGTAGGAGACAATGGGGAAAAACCACAGAAAATGGAGGCTTATAACCTGGCTGGGGGTGCCCCTTCACTGTAGAGGATCCTGCCTCTGGTGAAGTGCTCAGCCCTGACACTGAGGGAAAAGTCCAGGTTATTATTATAGCTCTTTGATCAGACATTTAATGAGGCCAGAGTCAGAAACATACAGATTTGCAACACCTCCTCTAACTTCCGCTGATTTTGCCAGATGCCTTCTGTGGTTTTCTAGAACTGGGATTATTTTCTCTTAGTCTTCAAAACCCATAGTAAAAATCTGTCCCAGTATCTGGGACAGTCCCTGGTATATGATAGACTGACAAATATTTGTTGAATAAATGAATGAGAATTATCGCTATCCAGAATATGACATACATTTGGAGTAAGTTTTGTTGTTTTTTTTTTTTTTTTTTTTTTTTTGAGACAGAGTCTTGCTCTGTCGCCCAGGCTGGAGTGCAGTGGCGCGATCTCGGCTCACTGCAAGCTCCGCATCCCGGGTTCACGCCATTCTCCTGCCTCAGCCTCTCCGAGTAGCTGGGACTACAGGCACCCGCCACCACGCCCGGCTAATTTTTTGTATTTTTAGTAGAGACAGGGTTTCACTGTGGTCTCGATCTCCTGACCTCGTGATCCGCCCGCCTCGGCCTCCCAAAGTGCTGGGATTACAAGCGTGAGCCACCGCGCCCGGCCTCCTGGAGTAAGTTTTAAAGTTGGTGTAACGACTCTACCCAGTGAGCATGCACCCTCATCGTGTGAGGCTGACATGCCACTTTCCCTTGGGTTAGATTCTACGCTACAAAAATAAAGGCTCTGAGATGGAAGAGACAGACTTACAGTTGTGGGCAAGTCTAGAAGTCAAGAAAAGCTCAGTAGCATGTCAGAATTTGGAATAAAGAAAGGGGGAAGAAATGTGAAGAAACGAGGTTATTGGGAGCGTCTGTTCCCTTCACTCAAATCCTTCAGAAGCAGTTTCAATTGTATTGAGTTACAAACTTAAGGTAGTAACTTTTATCTAAGACTTGATCTCTAGATAACTTGCACGGGCAGGGAAGTGCTGAAGATAGGAGGGCATCACCGTGCAATCATCACAGAGATGTACACACATGGAGCACTTCCTCTGGGGCTGGCACTTGGACTGCATTTCCCCTGCATCAGCCCCTGTGATGCCAGGCCATACCCTGCACGTTGACTTTTCCAGGGCATTCTAAAGGAATGTGATTGATACATTTATACCTCAGAATTATCTAAATAAAATATCATAAACCCATTTACATGTTACATATTACAGAAGTTTTTCCAGGAATGAGTAAAACTATAAAACAGATTCACCCTCTTTTTGCAGAGTCTATCCCAAATACCAGATGTCCCACTGAATTAACCGGCCTATAATAACTGGGAAGTAGAGGCCAATAAGGGATCTTGATATCCATGAGGCTATCTAGACCTGTACTTGATGCAGTTCTTGAAATATTGAAAATTTCATCCAGCCAGAGATGAAACTTGGAAACTACAGGAAGTCTCCAAGTCCCCGATGGTGACATCAGCATCCTTTTATTGTCCCTGGGACGTTCAATGTCAATGGGAGGCTGAGATGCAGTGAGTGTTACTGATGGGAATCTTTGCAACAACTGTGAAAAATGTTTCGACTTGGAAGACACTGAAGGGAAGCCATGGTTAGGATCTTGGGGATTTCTTATTTTCTCTTCCTTTTTGGAGGCTACTTCTGGGGTTCAGTGGTAATGAATGGCTGGGTGACAAGAGCATCCAACAGACTGGTCTTAGGGCAGTGGAGGATAAACTGATTTAACAAAGAAAAGGATTTATCACATAAATATTATAGAGTGAGGCAGAATATGGCTTGACCACTCAACAAAAGGGCTGTTCATAAAAATGAGACACACGAAAAATGAAAGGCTAAGGGGATATTTGAGTAAGTTATGATGAAAAACTTGATTCCATGACGTACTCTCTATGTCTCCTAGGATTTATTTATGTTCTAAATCTCATCTTAGGAACAAATATCCCTCATTGTACTTCTGTTAGGTTATATATTATAGCATTAGTGATTTAAGATTTCCACAAAAGCTTGGCAAGTCCAAGAAATGCCTTCATGTATGTTATTATATAAACAGATGTTCAAAGAGGAGGGGTTTTCAAATTTGTTTTAATATGACACTATCCAAATTAAGAAATATGACTGGTCTTTGTTGATTTTGCTAAAATAGTTATTAACCTTGATGATATTAATGTCATGTGTACTTGGCACAGTATTAACACATAGTCTATCTAGTTAAAGCCCAGTTTCATTAATTTTAGTTATAGCAGAATAAACAGTGTCAATCCAAGACCCAAATGTCCATTCCAAATCACCTTAAGCTTCCTGAGTTATTTGGTTTGGTTTTGCTTTTTCCACCTTAAGACTATAATCCCATGGAACATTTACACCAAGGTCCAGTATTTATCTATCAGGGCTTTACCTTTACAAAGACTGTGACAGCAGAATGTTTGGAACATTCCTTGACCAGAAGTACAGTGGATGAGAAAGTTGTGTGTGTGCACACACATAGGTGCATACACACGCATGGACATGCACGCACATGGCCACATAAACACATCTTTCATGTAAAGAAGGCAGACCATGAACAATGTTTTCACGTATGTGACTCTATTGCCTTGAGAGAGAGAGACAAGCAACCATATGTCAAAATTGCTGATTCACAGTATGTCTGTGAGGTGCTACAGGTGAGGGCCCCCTACAGCAGGCCTTCACATCTCAGCACAAGATCCACACAGTGGAAAGGATCAAACTTGGCCAAATTGATCAAGGAACTTGAGAGAACACTGATTGAGAAGTACCTACAAAATATATATATATATATATGTTTCTCCTGGCCAGAAAACACTGATGGTGCATCAGTATATTTCAAGATGAGCTGTGGGAAAGGATGCCCAAGTTCTTCCTTGTGTGGCCTCACACTTACCCTCAATCAGTTTGATCCTGAAGTAGGCGATGAGGAGGAGCAGCAGCAAAGTCACGGGGAGGAAGACCCCAGAGAACAGGAACCAGCCAGGGAGCTCCCTCATGAAAGCTGACAGCACAGAGCTCATTGCCAACCACAGACCCCAGGGGGACCATGGGAGTCACACTCAGGACCAGGGTAGCTTTCCTCTGAGTCTGTACTTGTTTTCTTCTGGGGCTCTGGCCTTTGCTCAGCATGTCTCAGTGGAACTTTTTGTGGACTTTGCTCTATTTAAATAGTCTGATGAATGCTGATAGGATTGCTGGCAGGTTACTCTGTAACTCAGCTACTAATTGTAGAGGAATTGAAAGGTCCATCTTCCAAGCTCTTTCAGATATAAGTATGTATCTGACAGGGGTGGGGATGACCCTGGGAAGCTGAGTTTTTTTGTGATAGGTTTATTTGGAATGAAAATTACCTGACCAAGCAAAACTCGTTGTTATATATATTCTTTCTATGTATTCTCAGACATAGAAGAGTTTTCCCTGTATTTCCTAAATTTTACAGTTAAAAATTTCTTAATAGTTATGCCACTGTACCTAAGTACTTATGTCTAGAAAAAAGTGAATTTTCCTTTATACATAGTTGATACAATTAATACCAAGGAAAGAGAAACAAGGGTTTTCTCACATGTAGAAATTCTTCCTCGTATATCCCACTCAGAATACTTCTCTGAGAAGTCCATTGGTTTATTCATTTATTTGACAAACATTTAATTCTACTAGAACCCAACCTCTGAACTAGATGCTGAGTATGCAAAGAAGAGTAAATCATGGCCCCTGGCCTTTACAAGTGGGAATAGACAAACAGAGAATGGCCACAGTGTCCATGGCGGAGTGGCCCATGACGTGACCCCATCTCCTTCCCGAGGTGCATTCGTCCTTGCTGGCTGCATGAGGTCATACTCTGCTCTACTGAGCCTTTCCTGTGGCCCACCATTCGCAGTTAGAAGGTGGCCTCTAATTGATAGTGGTATGGGTTGTGTGGTAACTCCAAAGTTTCTGGGAAAAGAAAGGGCAATCAATGGACCAGTGTCAAAGTTGACATTGACTTGTTGACTATGTTGAGTTGTCATTGACTGCTTTAGTGGAAATTTTCCAAAAATATCGGTCTAAAAATGAAAACTGACTAAAAGAGTCATATTCAAAAGATGCCCTGGAGAATTTGGAAGAATGTGGGGAGGAGAAAACTGGCAGCCACCTTCTTGGGCTCATTCCTTCTGTCACGTTCTAACCCTGTCCCTGGCACCCTTTAGTGGTGGCTGGAGGAGTCTATCAAGGACAAGCCGCTGTCAGTGCCCCCCACATTCTTGCATCAGGGACTTTGCATGGTCATGCAGTCTTAGTCCCAGCTGTAAATTTGCACCCTAATTTACAAAATTAGGGGATAGACAAACAGAGAATGGCCACAGTGTCCATGGCGGAGTGGCCCATGACGTGACCCAGGGTACATGCCTGCATTCCTGATCAGTGAAGAGTTAGCAACTTCTCTTTCAGAAGAGAGATCTTAATTTCAGAAGGAACCCTTCGGAATACCTGAGTTTAAGTCAGCATTCATTTACTCACTTACGTGTTTCTCTTCTCCCACTCTGCAAACCCATGAATGGTGTTATTGCTATTATACTTGCATGCCTTCCATTGAGATGTTTCTCTGGTGCTCTTTCAGTTTGAACAGGATGCTAATCTGTAAAGTGTCAATCTTCAAAGAACCTCTGTGAGCAAGTGACATTACCAGGGAGACGTCAGGCAGCTGTTAGCAGACTGTTTGTCATATTCTTTCTTCCTGTTTCGTTTCCATTCAGCAAGCCTTCATTGAATGCCTAAACAAAGGTAAGTTAGGGGAACAGGAAAATAAATGACAATAATGTTAGCTTCCAGAACAACATATAAACAAAGTATAGTGGAAGCACTGAAGAGAGACTGATTAATTCCAGCCATGGAATTGGGCTGGGCACAGTGGCTCATGCCTGTAATCTCAGCACTTTGGGAGGCTGAGGCGGGTGGATCGCTTGAGCTCAGGAGTTTGAGACCAGCCTGGGAAACATGGTGAAATCCTGTCTCTACAAAAGACACAAAAATTAGCCAAGTGCCATGGCATACACCTGTAGTCCCAGCTACTCAGGAGGCTGAGGTGGGAGGATTGCTTGAGTCTGGGGAGGTCAAGGCTGCAGTGAGCCATGATCGTGCCACTGCACTTCAACCTGGGTGACAGAATGAGACCTGGCTAAGAAAAAAAGAAAGAGGGATATTTGAGCTGAGCCTGGAAGGTGGATAGCTGAAGAATGCCCTCCTCAAACACATGACAGGAGCGCTAGCTAGGGTTTAAGGAGGATAGGGCAGAATAATTGAGAGTAGCTGGATGATGTGGGGTTCAGGCCAGAGAGTGTCTTATGAATTGAGGCTGGAAGAGTAGGGTGGTGTCGGAGCTTATAGACTCTTGAATGTCCTGTTTTGTCCCATGCTATTTGAACAAAGGCGACCAATTAAAGGTCTTTGATCATGGAAGTGCATGATCTGACCAGAGCTCAGTGGGCACTTAGGTAGGACTTTAAAGAAGGGACTGACGAGAAGAGATCAGAATAGGCTGTCTCACGGTAGCAAGATATAATGAGTTTGGGATTAGAGATGGCAGAGGGAGAGAGAAGGGGACAAGAAAGCTGCAGAAATGAAACAAACAGCCCTGACACACGCAACTCAAAGATTACCACAAAGTAATCTTTGAACACTTACTATTTGTCAGGCAGGATATACAACAGTTTATGTTTATAATCTTATTTAATACTCACAGTAATCTTATGTAGAACAGACTCATAAAGATGAAGAAGCAAAGCAAAGAGAAGGTAAATGACTTGCCCAAGAAACAAATCTGATAAGCGACAGTTAGGACTCAAATCCAGTGCCCATGCTGTCATCCTCTGTGCAATGGTTAGCTGCAGAGATGGTGGTGCTACAAACCGAGACCTCAACACATGCTGGGCAGCAGGTGTGGATGGGGGAAGATATGTCATTTTGCAGTCTTAAGTTGGAAGTGGTGTAGAAGTGTTCGATCGGAGCCTGGTAGAAATATGGAGAGGCCAAGTCTTGCCATGTAGATTTGGGATTTATTATTGTATAGATAGTAGCTGAGGTGGAAGAATGGAGAGATGCCTCAGAAAGGAGTATATATCAGAATAAAAGGGAAACCACCTACAGACCCTAAAGAATGCTCTCGTTTAAGACATAGAAGGAAGGATAAGAATCAAGAAAAAAACAGAGAAGACAGAAGGCTCTGAGAGGTGAGAAAGGAGCCTAGACGAATAATGTTAGGAAAATGGTGGCAAAAGAAAGTTTCAAGAAAGTGAAGAGATAAGTAGTATCATCTACAGGATCTGAGGTAATCCCGATCCACACAGAAAGTTTTGAGAGCATAATTGTAAAGATTTTCCTTTTTTCTCTCTTTAAGTAGCTCATTTGGGGTATAATTGCATACAATGAACTGCACATACCTGAAGTGTACAATTTGATATGTTTTGACATATGGATACGCCCACAAATCCATCAACACAATCAAATGTTGAACATACCCACCACCCCCAAAGTTTTCTTGTGTCCTTTCCTATCCCTGTCCCCCACCCCTCCCACTCCCTCAATCCTCAGGCAATCACTCATTTATTATCTGTTACTGTACATTCGTTTGCACTTTCTAGAATTTTATATGAATGGAGTCATGCAATATGTCTCTTTCTGCCTAGCTTCCTTCACTCATCATAATTATTTGAAATTCATTCATATTGTCGTATATGTCAATTTCATTGTTTTGTATTGCTGAATACCATTTCATTGTATAGATATCCATTTGTTTATTCATTCACCTGTTCATGGACATTTGGGCTGCTTCCCATTTTAGGCTACTACAAATGAAGCTGCTATGAACATTCCTGTACTAGTCTTTATACATACATGTGCTTCCATTTCTCTAGGAGAAATACCTAGTAGAAATGCTGGATCATATGGTAAATATATGTTGACATTTTAAGAAATTGTCAGACTGTTTTCCAAAGTGGTTATACCATTTCATAACCCCACCAGCAGTGTATGGGAGTTCCAGTTCCTTCACATACTCAGCTTTTCTTCGTACGGTGACTCCTTTTAATTTTAGCCATTCCGATGGTGGGAAGTGATATCTCATTGTGGTTTTAGTATGTATTTCCCTAATGATGTTGAGCATCTTTTCACGTGCTTATTTAATAATTGTGTATCATATTTGGTGAAATGCCTGTTGAACTATTTTACTGATTTTTTAAACATTGTGTTGTTGTTGTTTTTAATTTTAAGAGTTCTTTATATATTCTAGATACAAGTCATTTATCTGACATATGACATGATTTGCAAATATTTTCTCCCAGTCTGTGTCTTGTCTTTTCATTTACCTAACAATGTCTTTCAAATAATGTGAGTTTTAAATTCTGATGAAGTTTAAATTATGATGAACAACTTGTCAATTTGTTATTTTACAGATTGTATTTTTCATGTCTGAGAAATCTTTGCCCAACCTAAGATCACAGGGATCTATATTTTCTTCCAGAAGTTTTATAGTTTTAGGTTTTATGTTTAGGTCTATGGTCTATTGTGAGTTAATTTTTGTGAATGATGTGAAGTAGGGGTTAAAGTTCTTTTCTTCTTTTGCAGATGGATTTTCAATTGTTTCAGGACTATTTGTTGAAAAGATTACTCTTGCTTCACTGAATTGCCTTTGCACCTTTGTCAAAAAATCAGAAGTCAGTAATGTGTGGGTCTATTTCTGCACTCCCTATCCTCCTCTACTGATCTAATTGTTAATCATTGCACAAATACCAGTCTGTCTTGATTACTGTAACTTTATTATTTTTTAGTTTTTTTATTAAGTTTTTTATTTCCATAGGTGATTGGGGAACAGGTGGTATTTGGTTACATAAGTTCTTTAGTGGTGATTTGTGAGATTTTGTTGCACCCATCACCCGAGCAGTATACACTGCACTCTATTTATAGTCTTTTATCCCTCACCCCCTTCCCACCCTTTCCCCTTGAGTCCCCAAAGTCCATTGTGTCACTCTTACGTGACACATAAGAGTCACGTAAGAGTGACACATAGCTTAGCTCTCACTTATGAGTGAGAACCTATGATGTTTGGTTTTACATTCCTGAGTTACTTCACTTAGAATAATAGTCTCCGGGTCACTGTGAATGCCATTAATTCATTCCTTTTTATGGCTGAGTAGTATTCCATTGTGTGTGTGTGTGTGTGTGTGTGTGTGTGTGTGTGTATGTATATATCACAGTTTCTTTATCCACTTGTTGATTGATGGGCATGTAGGTTGCTTCCCCATTTTTCAGTTGTGAATTGTGCTGCTATAAACATGCGTGTGCGTGTATCTTTTTCATATAATGACTTCTTTTCCTCCAGGTAGATACCCAACCCAGTAGTGGGATTGCTGGATCAAATGGTAGTTCTACTTTTAGTTCTTTAAGGAGTCTCCACACTGTTTTCCATAATGGCTGTACTAGTTTACATTCCCACCAGCAGTGTAGAAGTGTTCCCTAATCACTGCATCCACACCAACATCTCCTGTTTTTTGATTTTTTTGATTATGGCCATTCTTGCAGGAGTAAGGTGGTATTGCATTGTGGTTTTGATTTGCATCTCCCTGATCATTAGTGATGCTGAGCATTTTTTCATGTTTGTTGACCATTTGTCTTTTGAGAACTGTTTCATATATTTGTTGGCCATATCTTCTTTTGAGAACTGTGGATTCATGTCCCTAGCCCACTTTTTGGTGGGAATTTTTTTTTTTTTTCAAGATGGAGTTTCACTCTTGTTGCCCAGGCTGGAGTGCAATGGCGTGATCTTGGCTCACTGCAACCTCCACCTCCTGGGTTCAAGCAAGTCTCCTGCCTTGGCCTCCTGAGTAGCTGGGATTACAGATGCCCCCCCTTGTATTTTTAGTAGATTGATGGAAGTTTCACCATATTGGCCAGACTGGTCTTGAACTCCTGACCTCAACTGATCTGTGTGACTTGGCCTCCCAAGGATTGTTTTTTTTCTTGCTAGTTTGTTTGAGTTCATTGTAGATTCTGGATATTAGTTCTTTGTCAGATGTATAGATTGTGATGATTTTCTCCCACTTTGTGGGTTGTCTGTTTACTGTGCTGACTGTTCCTTTTGCTGTGCAAAAGCTCTTTAGTTTAACTAAGTCTCAGCTATTTATCTTTGTTTTTATTACATTTGCTTTTGGGTTCTTGGTCATGAAATCCTTGCCTAAGTCAATGTCTAGAAGGGTTTTTCCAATGTTATCTTCTAGAGTTTTTATAGTTTCACGTATTAGATTTAAGTTTTTAATCCATCTTGAGTTGATTTTTGTATAAGGTGAGAGATGAGGATCCAGTTTCATTCTCCTACATGTGTCCAGCCAATTGTCCCAGCACTAAATG
The DNA here is from genome assembly GCF_009828535.3 of Hylobates moloch. NCBI lineage: Eukaryota > Metazoa > Chordata > Mammalia > Primates > Hylobatidae > Hylobates > Hylobates moloch. The sequence goes on along the minus strand of NW_026652277.1, from coordinate 148,501,921 downwards.
TTGAAAAGGGTGTCCTTTCCCCACTTTATGTTTTTGTTTGCTTTGTCGAAGATCAGTTGTCGAAGATCAGAACTATTTGGGTTTATTTCTGGGTTCTCTATTCTGTTCTATTGGTCTATGTGCCTATTTTTATACCAGTACCACACTGTTTTGGTGACTATGACCTTATGGTATAGTTTGAAATCAGGTAATGTGATGCCTCCAGATTTGTTCTTTTTGCTTAGTCTTCCTTTGGCTATGTGACCTCTTTTTTGGTTCTGTATGAATTTTATGATTTTTTTTTCTAATTCTATGAAGAATGATGGTGGTATTTTGATGGGAATTCTGTTGAATTTATAGACTGCTTTTGGCAGTATGGTCATTTTCACAATATTGATTCTACTCATCCATGAGCATGAGATGTGTTTCCATCTGTTTGTGTTGTCTATGATTTCTTTCAGCAGTGTTTTGTAGTTTTCCTTGTAGAGGTCTTTCACCTCCTTGGTTAGGTATATTCCTAAGTATTTTATTTTATTTTTTTGCAGCTATTGTAAAAGGGGTTGAGTTCTTGATTTGATTCTCTGTTTGGTTGCTGTTGTTGTATAGGAGAGCTATTGATTTGTGTACATTAATTTTGTATCTGGAAACTTTGCTGAATTCTTTTATCAGTTCTAGGAGCTTTCTGGAGAAATATTTAGGATTTTCTAGGCAAACATGTAATCAGCAAACAACGACAGTATGACTTCCTCTTTACTGATTTGGATGCTTTTTATTTCTTTCTCTTGTCTGATTGCTCTGGCTAGGACTTCCAGTACTACGTTGAAGAGGAGTAGTGACAGTGGGCATCCTTGTCTTGTTCCAGTTCTCAAAGGGAACACTTTCAACTTTCCCCCATTCAGTATTATGTTGGCTGTGGGTTTGTCATAGATGGCTTTCATTATATTGAGGTATGTCCCTTGTATGCTGATTTTGCTGAGAGTTTTAATCATAAAGCAGTGCTGGATTTTGTCGAATGCTTTTTCTGCATCTATTGAGATGATCATGTGATTTTTGTTTTTAATTCTGTTTCTGTGGTGTAACACATTGATTGACTTGCATGTGTTAAACCAGCCCTGCATCCCTGGTATGAAACCCATTTGATCATGGTGGATTATCTTTTTGATATTTTGCTGGATTTGGTTAGCTAGTATTTTGTTGAGGATTTTAGCCTCTATGTTCATCAGGGATATTGGTCTGTAGTTTTCGTTTTTGGTTATGTCCCTGGTTTTGGTATTAGTGTGATACTGGCTTCATAGAATGATTGAGGAATGGTTCTCTCTTTCTCTGTCTTGCGGAAAAGTGTCAATAGGATTGGTACCAATTCTTCTTTGAATGTCTGGTAGAATTCTGCCGTGAATCCATGTGGTCCTGGACTTTTTTTAAATTGTTGTTGGTAGTTGTTAAATTACCATTTCAATCTTCTTATTGGTCTGTTCAGGGTAGCTATTCTTCCTGATTTAAGTTAGGAGGGTTGTTTCTTTCCAGGAATTTATCCATCTCCTCTAGCTTTTCTAGTTTATGTGTGTAAAGGTGTTCATAGCAGCCTCGAGGAATCTTTTGTATTTCTGTGGTGCAAGTTGTAATATCTCCCGCTTTGCTTCTAATTGAGCTTATTTGGATTTTCTTTCTTCTTTTCCTGGTTAATCTTGCTAATGGTCTATCAATTTTATTTATCTTTTCAAAGAACCAGCTTTTTGTTTCATTTATCTTTTGTATTTTTTTTGTTTCAATTTCATTTGGTTCTGCTCTGATCTTGGTTATTTTCTTTCTTCTGCTGGGTTTGGGTTTTGTGTGTTCTTGTTTCTCTGTTTCCTTGAGGTACAACCTTAGATTGTCTGTTTGTGCTCTTTCAGACTTTTTGATGTAGGTATTTAAGACTATGAACTTTCCTATTAGCACTGCCTTTGCTGTATTCCAGAGGCTTTGATAAGTTGCGTCACTATTGTTGTTCAGTTTGAAGAATTTTTAAATTTCCATCTTGATTTCATTTTTGACCCAATGATCATTTGGGAGCAGGTTAATTTCCATGTATTTGCATGGTTTTGAAGGTTCCTTTTGGAATTGATTTCCAGTTGTTTTCCACTGTGGTCTGAGAGGGTGCTTGATATAATATCAATTTTCTTAAGAATGTTGAGGCTCCTTTTGTGGCCTATCATATGATCTATCATGGAGAAAGTTCCATACTGTTGAATAGAATGTATATTCTGTGGTTGTTGGGTGGAATGTTCTGTATATATTTGTTAAGTCCATTTGTTCCAGAGTATAGTTTAAATCCATTGTTTCTTTGTTGACTTTCTGTATAGAAGACCTGTCTAGTGCTGTCTGTGGAATATTGAAGTCCTCCACTATTATTGTGTTGCTGTCTATTTCATTTCTTAGGTCTATTAGTAATTGTTTTATAAATTTGGGAGCTCCAGTGTTAGGTGCATATATATTTAGGACTGTGATATTTTCCTTTTGGACAAGGCCTTATATCATTATATAATGTCCCTCTTTGTCTTTTTTAACTGCAGTTGCTTTAAAATTTGCTCTGTCTGATATAAGAATAGCAACTTCTGCTCACTTTTGGTGTCCATTTGCATGGAATGTCTTTTTCCACCCCTTTATGTGAGTCCTTATGTCTTAGGTGAATCTCTTGAAGGCAGCAGATGGTTGGTGAATTCTTATCCATTCTGCAATTCTGTATCCTCTAAGTGGAGCATTTAGGCCATTTACATTCAAAATTAGTATTGAAATGTGAGGTACCATTCCATTCATCGTGCTATTTGTTGCCTGTATACCTTGGTTTTTCGTTTGTTTGTTTTTTTAATTGTATTTTTGTCTTATAGGACCTGTAAGATATGTGCATTAAAGAGGTTCTGTTTTGATGTTTTTCCAGGATTTGTTTCAAGATTTAGAGCTCCTTTTAGCAGTTCTTGTAGTGGTGGCTTGATAATGGCGAATTCTCTCAGCATTTGTCTGAAAAAGACTGTATCTTTCCTTCATATATGAAGCTAGTTTTGCTGGATACAAAATTCTTGGCTGATAATTGTTTTGTTTGAGGAGGCTGAGGATACGGCCCCAATCCCTTCTAGCTTGTAGGGTTTCTGCTGAGAAATCTGCTGTTAATCTGATAGGTTTTCTTTTATAGGTTACCTGGTGCTTTTGCCTTGCAGCTCTTAAGATTCTCTCCTTCATCTTAACTTTAGATAATCGGATGACAATGTGCCTAGGTGATGATCTTTTTCGATGAATTTCCCAGGTGTTCTGTGAGCTTCTTGTATTTAGATGTCTAGGTCTTTAGCAAGGCTGGGGAAGCTTTTCTCAAGTATTCCCCCAAATATGTTTTCCAAACTTTTAGATTTCTTTTCCTCCTCAGGAACACCAATTATTCTTAGGTTTGGTCATTTAACATAATCCTAGACTTCTTGGAGGCTTTGTTCATATTTTCTTATTCTTTTTTCTTTGTCTTTGTTGGATTGGGTTAATAAAAAGACCTTGTCTTTGAGCTCTGAAGTTCTTTCTTCTGCTTGTTTGATTCTATTGCTGAGACTTTCCAGAGCATTTTGCATTTCCATAAGTGTGTCCATTGTTTCCTGAAGTTTTGATTGTTTTTTATTTATGCTATCTATTTCACTGACTATTTCTCCCTTTACTTATTGTATTTTTTTTTTTATTTCCTTGCACTGGGCTTTGCCTGTCTCCAGTGCCTCCCTGATAAGTTTAATAACTAACCTTCTGATTATTTTTTAGGTAAATCAAGGATTTCTTCTTGGTTTGGACCCATTGCTGGTGAGCTAGTGTGATTTTTGGGGAGTGTTAAAGAACCTTGTTTTGTCATATTACCAGAGTTGGTTTTCTGGTTGCTTCTCATTTGGGTAGACTTTGTCAGAGGGAAGGTCTAGGGCTGATGGCTGTTGTTCAGATTCTTTTGTCCCATGGGGTGTTCCCTTGATGTAGTATTCTCCCCCTTTTGCTAGGGATGTGGCTTCCTGACAGCCAAGTTGCAGTGATTGTTATCTCTCTTCTGGGTCTAGCCACCCAGCAAGTCTACCAGGCTCCGGGCTGGTACTGGGGTTGTCTGCACAGAGTTCTGTGATGTGAACCATTTGTGGGTCTCTCAGCGGTGGAAACCAGCACAGTATTTGGGGTGTCTTTAGGGTCCTGCAGGAGCAATCTGCTTCCTTCAGAGGGTCTGTGGATTCTCTCCTTGATTACTATAACTTTAAATGAAGTCTTGAAATCAGATACTGTTAGTCTTCCAACTTTGTTCTTTTTCAAACTTGTTTCAGCTAGTGCAGGACATTTTAATTTTCCTATGAATTTTAGAGTCAGCTTATCAATTTTTACAAAAAGGCCTGCTGGGATTTTGACTGGAATTGTGTTGAACCCATAGATCAATATGAAGAGAGAATTAGTATTTTAACAATATCGAGTATTATAACCTGTGAGCATGTTATATTTTTCCATTTATTTGGGTCTTCTTTAACTTCTCTCAACAATGTTTTATAGTTTTCAGTATATCAGTCTTAAACATCTTCAGATTTACCATGAGATTATTTTATATTTTTATGCTATTGTAAAATGTATTGCTTAAAAATGTCAATTTCTGATTCTTCATTGCTAGTATATAAGGTTTTCTTAATTTACAAAACATATCTCATAATGGGAACTTCTAGAAAGTTAAATATTAGAATATTTTAAAACATCCTGCAGTGCCTGAGAACTTTTATCTACAAAGGCTCTTATCCCAATCCAAAAATGGTTGCTTGAAGTTACACCTAGTAGGTGCAGTTAGAAAGGAGATGTTTGAAACACTGGTAATGTTTATTTGATTTGCCATAATTTTTGGGTGGAGTTCCATAGAGAATGTGCGACTTGCTACCACAATGACAGCAAATTCTTTACCAAGATTTTTACCAGGTGGGAATAATAATTAATTTCATTGGAAGTATCTACATTGGTGAAAATCAGGGACATATTTCATTAGGAATTAAACTCTCTTCTTGGGCCGGGCGCGGTGGCTCACGCTTGTAATCCCAGCACTTTGGGAGGCCAAGGCGGGCGGATCACGAGGTCAGGAGATCGAGACCACGGTGAAACCCTGTCTCTACTAAAAATACAAAAAATTAGCCGGGCGTGGTGGCGGGCACCTGTAGTCCCAGCTACTCGGAGAGGCTGAGGCAGGAGAATGTCGTGAACCCAGGAGGCAGAGCTTGCAGTGAGCCGAGATCGCGCCACTGCACTCCAGCCTGGATGACAGAGCGAGACTCCATCTCAAAAAAAAAAAAAAACTCTCTTCTTGATTTTCTTAGTAGTGATTGATCCCAGTGTTGATTTACATGATAATATAAGGTACAAGTAATTATAAAAGTTGATTTTCAGGAGCATATTACTTGGGGACTACTGTCTTACCACCTGTTATACTGGACTCTTAGTGACTGCTGGCCACTAACATCGTGAATTGTGACCTATTGAAGGTAATTCCAAACCCACCAGGCTTCTGATATGGATTCTGCATTTGTTTGAGCCATAAAGAATTACTCATTGCAAAGACATGCTGTTGAGCAACACAAGTGCTGAAGTTCATCAGCAGAAGGTGTCAAAGAGCCATTGACTGATACCTGGAATATCAAATTATGTACTACTATACAACCAATACAAGCAAAACTACAAAGCTCATGAATTTCAAATGAAGTGGTTTGATTTAATTATATAGGGGATGTTTTATTGAAATGAAGCATCGCTCACCATGTAAATGTAGTACTGACTGTTCCAGTGTAAACTCAGATTCTGAATATGAAAGCTGATATTCTTCTGGCTGTTAACTGCCCCTCTGAACTTTGCTCATTAGCCTATGTCAATTAGGTAGTATCACTTGGTAGCAGTACTAAACACATAAATAAAGGCTCTGAAATATATGGCAATGTTAGGTAACGAGGTGCTCATTCAATAAAAAAAGATAACCTTAGCATTGTGAACTTTGAGAAAAGGCCCACAAGCTTTCATTATTCATATTTGCTAGTAACAAATATTTACTGAGGCCTTAACATGTGCCCCAGAGGCCCTGATCTGGGGGCTATGAACATATCCTTCTGTAAGACAAGGTCCTTATGCTTACGGAGTTTACATTCCAGGGAGATAGACAGACAACAAGCACTAGTAGGTAATAGTTATTGTGTGCGCGTTTTGTTCCAGGTACTAGTTTAGGTACTTTATAGGTCATAGCTCATTACATTATTATAACAATGCCTTTCAAGTAAGGACTATTTTTGTCATCACCATTTTACCAATTAAGAAGTTCATGGAGCTTTTATAACTGCTCAAGGATCACACACTAGAAAGTGGCAGACAGAATTTGAACCCAGAGCCCAAACTCTTCTGCACTGTATTCCACTATATTCCACTGCCTCTCAATCTCCAGGAGATACACATATAGAATGTTGAGTAGTGATAAGTGCTCTGCAGAAAAATAAAGCAGGACAAGGAGAAGAGAGAATAATAGAAATGCTCATCTTAGCTGGGATTGTCAGGAAGGTATATAAGTCTGCTAGGGCTGCCATAACAGATCACCACAGAATGGGTGGCTTAAATAACTGAAAATTACTTCCTCGCAGTGCTGGAGGCTGGATGTCCAAGATCAAAATGCTGCCAGGGTTAGTCTCCGGTGAGGCCTCTCTACTTGTTTTGGAGGTGGCCACCTTCTCACTGTGTCCTCACATGGTGGAGAATGAAGTATCTGGCATCTCTTTCTCTTCTTTTTTTTTTTTTTTTTTTTGAGACGGAGTCTCGCTCTCTCACCCAGGCTGGAGTGCAGTGGCGCGATCTCGGCTCACTGCAAGCTCCGCCTCCCGGGTTCACGCCATTCTCCTGCCTCAGCCTCTCCGAGTAGCTGGGACTACAGGCGCCCGCCACCACGCCTGGCTAATTTTTTGTATTTTTAGTAGAGACAGGGTTTCACTGTGGTCTCGATCTCCTGACCTCGTGATCCGCCCCCCTCGGCCTCCCAAAGTGCTGGGATTACAAGCGTGAGCCACCGTGCCCAGCCTCTTTCTCTTCTTATAAGGATGCCAATCGTATCAGATTAGGGCCCCACCCTTATGATCTCAGTGAACCTTAATTATGTCCTTAAAGGGCCTATCTCTAAATACAGTTACATTGTGAGTTAGGGCTTCAACATGTCAATTTTGGGGGGATATAACTCAGCTAATAACAGAAAGTTTCCCTGAAAAGCTGACTTTTGAGTAGGCACTTGAATGACGTGAGAGAAAGAATAAGCTACTACATATTTAGAGGAACAGAGTTCTAGGCAGAGGGAATAGGCAGTACTAAGTTTCTGAAATGGGAGTATTTTTGGCCTGATAGAGAATGAAGAAAGAGGCCTGTTATGGCTGGAGCCCACTAAGGAAGAAAAAATGTGGTGGAAAATACACTTTTGAGAAACACTAATCTAGAAACTCAACAACACTGACAATAGGTTAAGGAAATATGCCCAAAGTATGATCTACAAAACTGTAACTCTACTGCATTTTATTAGACATTGCTTGGAAAATGGTTCCATTTATGGAGAGAATACACTGGGGTAAGTAGGTTCTTTACTGCAAAGTTCCTTAGAGCCTTTATTTCATAAGGTGGCATTTTAAATCCCCAAGGGAGATACAATATGTAGTCTTTCCCAAACTCATTTTTGTGGGGAGAATCTCAGAGATGAGGGGTCTGCAGGATATACTTTTGGGTAAGGGACTCTATGTAAAGAGGTTTGTCTGAACATGAGTATCAACATACAGGTTTGGGGTTCTTAAGCAAGGAACAAGTGGATAGGGGACAAATTATTTTGATAATTTATTGTTTTGTTTTTTTTGAGACAGAGTCTTGCTCTGTGCAGTGGCACGATCTCGGCTCACTGCAAACTCCGCCTCCCAGGTTCACGTCATTCTCCTGCCTCAGCCTCCCGAATAGCTGGGACTACAGGCACCCGCCACCATGCCCGGCTATTTTTTTGTATTTTTAGTAGAGACGGGGTTTCACCGTGTTATCCAGGATGGTCCCGATCTCCTGACCTCGTGATCTGCCCGCATCGGCCTCCCAAAGTGCTGGGATTACAGGCGTGAGCCACCGCGCCCGGCTGATAATTTATTGTTTTGTGGGTTTTATTAGTGTTTGTTTTTGTAAATGTTGCTAGCACAGTCTGGCCCCAACAATTCAAGGAACATCAACTTTGTCTCATAGTTTATGAAATTTTCCAGTGTCAACTCATCCCACTTTGCAAAGATATTTTGTTTATAGAGAAATGAACATTGGAACAAACCCACCTGAACATGGCTGCCTTGTGATGCTATCCTATCTGTGGTGGCAGAACAAATTCGATATTTCCAGTCATCAGCAATAGGCTTTGACAGAAATGGTAGCTCTCTGGGAATGATACAAGGATGAGTGTTTATTCTCCAGGGTCTTCGGGGAGATGAGGACATTTTGACATACCAAACAGTTATTTGTTGTTTGAACTAATTTGGAGTATCATATATGAAAGTTCTGGTTGATTCAGGGTTTCTTTCCCTTTAGCCATTATGTTTTGGCCAATCAACATGTTTATGAAATAAGAGAGAAGAACGGAGGCTGATTTACCATGAAGCCAATGAAATTTAAATGTCAGCAACCCTCATTTGCATGGGCCCCTCTAATTCCCAGGAGGGATGCTGGAAATATATACACATGGTAATAGGTTTTTAAAAGTTTGCAAAAGAAAGACTTATTCACTGCAATTGGTTAATATTCTCTTTTCACTCCACTTCCCCTCTGTTACATGTCTTGTTCCAAGAAGTATTGTAGGCCGGGCACAGTGGCTCATGGCTGTAATCTCAGCACTTTGGGAGGCTGAGGCGGGTGGATCACCTGAGGTCAGGAGTTTGAGACTAGCCTGGCCAACATGGTGAAACCCCATCTCTACTAAAAATATAAAAAATTAGCTGGGCATGGTGGCAGGCTCCTGTTATCCCAGCTACTCAGGAGGCTGAGGCAGGAGAATCGCTTGAACTCAGGAGGTGGAGGTTGCAGTGAGCCGAGATCACACCATAGCACTCCAGCCTGGGCAACAAGAGTGAAACCCTGTCTCAAAAAAAAAAAAAAAAAAAAAAAAAGGAGTGGCTGCCATAGAAATTTTGGGGACAGGCATATAGGGAAGATGACTTGGGACATATTTAGTTTAGGTTAGTAAAATGTTTACATGCTTTGCAGTTATTTCTTTATATGGTTAAGCGGTAGTTAGCTGTTGTGGTGTAGGAATGGCTTCCAGAAATACTCCTAACACCCACCGTGCCAACTCTCATGCAGTTGTGACTCAAAGGTGCAAGGACAAAAGGTCATATCATAATATAAACATGTCCTGTGCACTTGACTTCAGAAGATTGTGAGAAGTACAGGAGAAATAAGGTTTGAAATGAATGGAGCCAATAGCTGCTCTGGAAATTGTTTTTGTCAATGTAAATGGTAAGCAGTAGATTTGATTCTCATTGATGTACAGTGAAAATGAAAGTTGTCCGCTGCAGTGAATACAATTATAAACACAGTATATATTTTCGTGTGAGTTGTGTATAATACAATTGGTCAGAGTGCCTGTGTTTGAGGACAAGAACTCTAGCAGTAGTACTACTACAGTGAGTGTACCTTTGTGTGGTGTTGCATGTTTTATGTGTCCAAACTATTGGATTGCACGTTAGCATGTACAATGGACCTTGTCCTCACAAAGTATGGTGGTTCTGGACAAAATAACAAGAAGAATTTCTACCTAGTAGTGCAGGGGCCTGAAGAAAAAAATGTTCCAGCAACAAAGCTATATGTATTTATGAAAGTTGAATGTATGCAATATAAAAGTAATTTAATAACATAGTTACATAGTTCTATACAACATAATGGAAAGTTAAAAATAAATTTAATTTCTCTTATGAATGCCTTCATTCCAAATTAATTTTGTATGGTTTTCAAAATCATTGAGTGGACCAAAATTCAAATATGATGAAAAAAATTCCTAGTGGAGGCCAAAAGCAAAAATGGAAAGATTGCTAGAAGCTTCAAAATATAAAAAAAGTAGTGGTTTGTTAACTTGAAAAAATTTGTAATTTGTAATTTCTTTTTTCAGTCTAAGCAAATATTCAATTTACACAGTTTTGTTTTTTCAATTTTGTATTCTTCGCTCTTAAATAGGACCTCTTCCCCACAAAATGTGTAAGTTTCAATACCCAAAACCTGTATCTGCTGCTGAGTAAGAAATGACATTGTCCAGAAGAGAAGTAAATCCTGAGAGAAGTGACCAGCTCTGCAGCCCATTTTATGATTTCTATTCCCTCATTTGTGCTTCCTGCCATAATTTTGGTAGGAGGCTGACCTCCTCTAATTGGTCTCACTGAGTATTTGGAGGTTCTGGAAGACATTTCTAATTCAGTAGGCCCCCACTAGAGGGGCATTTATCAAAGGTGGTCATATTCAATATTAAAAAGAGAGTAAAAGTAATGCTAGAGAATGGAATAAATCAGAGAGGAGCTTCAACTGAGCAGGAATTCAATTTAATTTAGATACTACCAATTGAGTTGGTATCTCATTTTTAATTGAAGGTCAGCCTTTTTCTACAATTTAGTATTATTCCTAAATACATGTCACAGAGGAGATAATCTAACATGATGCCATTACACAGAATTATAGTTGACCTTTGATATATAAATCAGAAAACTTTTGTGAAAAAGAACCCATGATTTTTCTATTTCCCTTTAGGAAAAAAAATCCTTGCAACTTCTGCAATATCCGGTTAATCCTCAGTGCTCATTTAAGCCTGAGCGTTTGCAGACAACTGACTAATCAGACTATTGGTTTGCACAAGCCCTTCTTTCTGTCAGAAGGCTGCCACTTGGAGATTCGTGGCCGCGATACAGACTACATTGTTTCCTTAGCAGAGCGAGTTTAAAGCACAAGTCTGTATTAATCACTAGGGGTAACTTACCAGGCCTTCGCTAGAATTTTTTGCCGAAGTAGTAACATCAAAATAACAGTTGTTTGTATAAAGAAACTAGGAGCTCATTTGCACAGCTACTGGAGGCAATGGGGAGATTAATGTGTGTTGTCAGTTTTACAGGTTTAATTTGACTTGGGCTAAAATAGCATCAATACACATCTCCCCTTGCCATTAATTCCTCCTGAATGCTGATTAATTTACTCTTATTTCATCCTGAATACTGCCAGGCAGTAATGAGTTGTAGCCATCTGGCAGTTCTGTTTTCTCTTCCCCACTCCCCTAAAAAAGAAGCAGAGACGGGGACATTTTTTCCTGGGCATTTCTCCAGCTGCTTAGGGTTCCTAACCTTCCTCTTGGGAATGCAGGGCAAATGTTGGTCCAGACAGTGCATTCCTGAACTGGCGTGCAATTTTTCTGTCATTGCTGGTGAGCAAAAGCCTCCTGCATGTCAGAACTGGAGGGATGCATAACAGGGTCTGTATGTTAGAATCAATAGTTAAGCCATGTAAAAGGAGATTTGCAATGTACAGCTATTGCTACAAAGTGGCATTTTATAGATACATAATAACATGAAGTAACAGAGATAAGACTCTTTATAGACACATAAAGCAATACTGTTAATATTGTCAACTCTTCAAAGAGCAGAAAACCATCTGGTCTCAATAATTACTTCCACATATAACTTTTTTCTTTTCATAACATTTTCAGAGTAGTCAGACATATTAACTCATTATGGGCAAAATAATAGTAAATAAAACTGACAAAATCAGATTCTATTTCAAGGATAATGTTTTTTTAAAAATCAACTTTATTGAGGTGTAGTTAACATACAGTAAAATGTAACCATGTAAGTTTGTATTTCATTGAATTTTGACACATTCACATACTCAGGTAATCATTACCACAATCAAGATGTAGAATATTTCTATCATCCCCCAAAATTGTTCTTGTGCCTCTTCACACTCTTCCCCACTCCTGACACCAGGCAAACTGATATTCTGTCAATGTAAATTAAATTGATCTTTTCTAGAATTTTATAGAAATGGAGTCTTACAGTATGTATGCTTTTGTGTCTGGCTTTTTTGCCTAGCATAATTTATTCATGCTGTTGCATCTTTCAGTAATTAATTCCTTTTGATTGCTGAGTAGTATTTTATGCCACATCATTCCATATCACTATGGATATGCTATAATTTGTTGATCTATTCACCTGTTGATGGACACTTAATTTTCAGTTTTTGGTTATCATGAATAAATTTGCAGACAATTTGTGTAGACATATATTTTCATTTCTTTTGAGTAAATACTTAGGATTGGAATTGCTGGGTCGTATGGTAAGTGTATGTTTAAAATTATAGGAAACTGTCAAACAGCTTTCTAAAATGATTATACTATTTTGCAGTCTCACCAGCAATGCATGAAGGTGCCAGTTGCTCACTGTCGTCACCCATACTTGATATTATCATCTTCTTAAAATTTTATATATGCTAGTGAGTATGTAGTTTTATTTCATTGTGCATTTAATTTGAATTTCCATGTTTTTCTTTTCTTTTTTTTTTGAGACAGAGTCTTGCTCTGTCCCCCAGGCTGGAGTGCAGTGGCACGATCTCGGCTCACTGCAAGCTCTGCCTCCCAGGTTCAAGCAATTCTCCTGCCTCAGCCTCCCAAGTAGCTGGGACTACGGGCGCCCACCACCACTCCTGGCTGACTTTTTGTATTTTTAGTAGAGACAGGGTTTCACCATGTTAGCCAGGATGGTCTCGATCTGCTGACCTCATGATCTGCCCACCTCGGCCTCCCAAAGTGCTGAGATTACAGGTGTGAGCCACTGCGCCCAGCCTCCATGTGTTTTAAAATATAAAATTTTTATTATCTTTAAGGTATGGCAAGGCCAATGGATAAGGATGACTGCCATTAAGAAGATACTTTGAGCCAGGCACAGTGGCTCATGCCTGTAATGCCAGCACTTTAGGAGGCCGAGGCAGGCAGATCACCTGAAGTCAGGAGTTCGAGACCAGCCTGGCCAACATGGAGAAACCCTGTCTCTACTGAAACTATAAAAATTAGCTGGCCATGGTGGCGGGCACCTGTAATCCCAGTTACTCAGGAGGCTGAGGCAGGAGAATTGCTTGAACCCAGGAGGTGGAGGTTGCAGTGAGCCAAGATCATGCCACTGCACTCCAGCCTGGGCAACAGAGCAAGACTCTATCTCACACACACACACAAAAAGATAGTTTATTGTCACTTGTGAGGTGCTTTTCATATGCAAACCAACCAATTCAGAGCCCCACCCTCAACTACATGTTTTGTAGAATCTTGGTTTAGTTAGACTGCTATCTTTGGGAATTAGCATTAGCTAGCCCTAGGAGGAACGGTCCCCTCCAAGGTCAACAAGATGTCAAAGCATCAAAACTACAGAATAAAAAAAACATGATGAATACATCTGATTACTAAAGATGTTGAGCATCTTTCCATACTCTTGCTGGTTACTCATATAACTTCTTTTGTAAAATGTTCAAACCTTTGCTCATTTTTTATTGTGTTACCTTCCTATTGAGTTTTAGCAGACTAAGTTTTTTTTTTTTTTTTAAATAATTTTTAAAAAATTTAATTAAGACAAGGTCTTGCTCTGTTGCCCAGGCTGGAGTGTAGTGGTGCAATCACGGCTCACTGCAGCCTCAACCTCCCCGGCTCAAGCAGTCCTCCCATCTCAGCCTCCCAAGTGCCTGGGACTATACGTGCAAGACACCACACCTGGCGAATAATTATTTTTTTATTTTTTGTAGAGACAGGGTTTCATTTTGTTGTCCAGGCTGGTCTCAAACTCCTGGACTCAAGTGATCCTCCCATCTCAGTCTCTCAAAATGCTGGGGTTGCAGGCATAAGCCACCATCCTCAGCCCAAATTCTTGTATCTTCTGGATATATGTCCTTTGTAATGTGTTTTTATTGCAAATAATTTCTCCCGTTCTGTGGTGTGCCTTTTTATTTTGTTAATATCTTTCAAAGAGTTTAGGTTTTAAAATTTTGGTGAAGTCTTATTAATTTTTTATGCTTCATTCATTTTGTGTTTTAGCTAAGAAATCTTTTCCTACTCCAAGATCATAAAGATTTTCTCATTTTTTTCTTGAAGTTTAATAGTTTTAAATATTGAATTTAGGTCTATGATCTGTTTTGTGGTAAACTTTTATATGGCCTGAGATGGCAAGGGTCAAGGTTAATTTTTCCCCCACTGACGATTGTTAAAAAGACTTTCCTTTTCTGTTTGAACTACTTGGCATTTAAGTTTTATTGACAATCAATTCACCACATATGTGTCGGTCTACATCTGAATTCTCTATTCTCTTCCATTGATCCATAGGTCTATTCTTCTGCTACTACCATATTCTCTTTTTACTAAAGCTTTATGGTAAGTATTGAAATCAAGTAGTGTAAGTACCCGACTTTGAATTGTTTGACGACTCTGAGTCTCTTTATTTTTCAAATAACTTAAAAATGAGATTTACAACAACAATAATAACAAAAAGCCTGCTGGGATTTTGATGGGGATTTTGTTGAATCTACAGATGAATTTGGAGAGAATAGAAATCTTAATAGCATTGAGTATTCCAATTCATAAACATGGTCTACAACTCTAGTTCTTTAGTCCTTTTTAACTTTCGTTAATCTTTTGTAGTTTTCAGAGTACAAGCTTATACACATTTTGTTTAATTTATTTCTAAGTATTTCATGTTTTGGATGTTACTGTAAATAGAATTTCTTAAAAATTTCAATTTCCAGTTGATTGTTGTTAATATATATAGAATACAATTAATTTTTTGTATATTGATTTTGTGTCTTGAGACCATTCTAAATTTGCTTGTTAGTTTTAAGACCTTATTTTTTGTGCGTTCCTTAGAGGTTTTTATGTGTCTTCTATATAGAAAAATAATATTCTTTCTTTCTGACATGCATACCTGTTACTTCTTTCTTTTTTTTTCCTAATTGCACTGGCTAGGGCCTCCACTACAATGTTGAACAAGTAATGAGTGGGCAATTGATCGTTCCTTGGAAGTTGTTTCACCTGCTTCTCTAGTCTTCAACCTATGCATATATAGATTTGTATTTAGCAAAGACTCAAGGGGTTCTCTGTACAGATCCTTGGAATTCTTTCTCTGCTTAGTTCCCTCCTCTTGGGGACTCTGTCTCACAAATTCTAACTGCTTTGTCTTCCCCAATCACCAATTTGAATCCCTAACACAGCGAGATTGCCAGACTCTGTTTGGGTTCCTCCTCCACATCTTGCAGTCTTATGGTTGTCTATTGGCAGAAATCCGGGGCTCACCTTATTTTTTCCTGTACACCTAAGGGTCATAGTCCTCCACTGTCCAGTATCTGAAAATAAAATTTTCTATATTTTGTCTAGTTTTTTAGCTGTTTACAGCAGGAAGGTAATTCTGGACTCTGTTACTCCTTCATGGCTAGGATTGGAAGTAGATGCCATTTAATATTTAATTATCCATTAAATTATTGGATTGTTTATTATTGTTGTTGTTTTTATTATTGTTGTTGTTTTTAATTTTGAAACTTGTTATGTGACTCAGCCATTTTGTTCGAGTAGGAGAAGAAAAATTTTGACCAGTGATGCTCAGCCTGTGTCACATTAGGCTTATTGGAGATATCCAAAAAGATACCCACATTCAGGCTGTTCCTCAGAGGCTGGATTTAAATGACATCTGTATTTTTAAAAAATATCACAGTTGATTATATAGTGTGTTGCCGGGGTTGAGAACTACCCGTTTACTCTCGGAATGCTACAGCACTTTCCAATATGTGTTCCGTATGGATTTCTTCATTCCTGGGGATGGTCAGTCTTATCCCTTCCCAGTTGCCCCGGCAGGAATCAGCTCCCTCAGTTTACTGCCACACAAATGTCATTTCCTGGATGTGTTGTGACTGAAGAACATTGCGCTTTAGGGGCTAGTCCTCCTGTGGTCTCTCTCGCTTCAGTTCCCGGCTCAAATGTTACAAAACCCTTCTCTGACCCCTCGGGGGCCGTCCTTTTTCCTTCTCACCTATTCCCATTGCATGACATGTGTATTTCTGTGACAGCAATATTTGATTCAAAATATGTTTCTACCTAATATTTTAGTCCTTGGAGGGTAGGGAGAGGTGTCTTTAATATCTTCTTATTCTTCCTTAATAAAATAAGAAATGAAAGTGGAGACATTAGTATGTATTCTTCCTGCAGAGTAGAATGTTTTGCACTTAATATTTATTAAATTTGAGTAGGCTACTTTGGAGCTTAATGTTTGAAAGTATACTGTGGGCAAAAATATTTCCTGTCCTATGGAAAATATATTCTGTCAAAGTATGTTTTCAAATGTTCCATAAGTCAGTTGGGTGGGGGAGGAATGCAAACCTCATGTTTCAAATGACATTATTTGTAGTGGTTCTTGAACTCATTTCATGCCTCTAATCTTTTTTCACATAATTAAATTTGTCCTTTAGGGCAAGAATTTGGTTATGCCTTTCTACCTTTAGGCATTTATATTTCAGAAATAAAATTACTTGACTTTGATGAATTTTGCTATTTATACCATTTCAGCTTATAAGTCCAGAAAACTTTATTAGGTTGGATTATTTTTAAAATAAATAAATAGGATGGAAAATTAATTTCTAGAGGGATAATGTGGAAGAATGTGCAAAAGTTAGTTGCTGTTATTAGCATATCACATTATGTTACCTAACACCTAGTGCATCATATGTTTATTCAATCTTTTAAATATTAATACTGATATGACCATAATTCAAATGGGCCTAACAGACATATAAACAACAGTCTACCCAAAAACAGCAACATACACATTCATCTCAAGTGCATATGATGGAATGGGACACTTCTCAGGAAAGATCATATGTTAGGTCACAATTAAGTATCGTTAGAATACTTAAAGAATCTTACTGATATTTAAAGTGTAGATATAATGGAAAGTATCTTCTTTGACCACAGTGGGATAAAGTTAGAAATCAATAAGAGAAATAAAACTAGAAAACTCACAATGTTTTGGAAATTAAACACCTTCTTAATCAATGGATCAAAGAAGAAATCACAAAGAATATTAGAAAAATCCTTGAAGATGAATGAAAATGAAAATACAACCCACCAAAACCTATGTGACCAGTGAAAGCAATGGCCAAAGGGAACATTAAAAAGTAAGAAAGATCTCAAATCAACAATCTAATTTTACAACTTAAGGAACTGGAAAAATAAGAACAAACTAAACCCAAAGACAGCAGAAGAAAGAGAATAAAAAGATTAAAGATAGACAAAATTGGTACTAGAAACAATAGAGAAAATTAATGAAAACAAAATTTAATTATTTGAAAAGATCAACAAAAATTTACAAAACTTTGCTAGATGGACTAATAACAAAAGGGAAGGCTCAAAATACTAAAATAAGAAATAAAAATGGAGACATTACTACTGACTCTATAGAAATAAAAAAGGATTATAAGAGGGTACTATGAATAAATGAATGCCAAAAAATTGAATATCCTAGATAAAATGGATAAATTCCTAGAAATATATAACCTACCAAGACAAAATCATGAAGAAATAGAATATCTGAATAGACCTGTAGCAAGTAAGGAGATTCAACCAGTAACTAAAAATAACCAAGAAGGCAAAAGCCTTGGACCAGATGGTTTCACTGTGATTTCTGTCAAACATTTAAGAAACTAATACCAGTCCTTCTCAAACTTTTCAAAGAAGGGAAGGGGAAAGAATACTTCCTAATTCATTCTATGATGCTACCATTACCCTGATACCAAAGTGACACAAATATACTACAAGAAAAGAACTACAGAACAATATCCCTTATCAACATTGATTCAAAAATCCTCAACAAAATACTAGCAAATCAAACTCAATATTATGTTAAAAATATTATAGGCCATGACCAAAGGGTATTTATTCCTGGAATGTAACAGTGGTTCAACATACAAAAAGTAATCAATGTAATACACCATATTAACAGAACGAAAGGGAAAAAAATCACATGATTATCTCAATTGATACAGAAAAAGCATTTGACAAAATTCAACACCCTTTAATGATAAAAAAAAAAAACACTCAATAAACTGGAATAGAAGGAAACTAGCTCAACATAACAAAAGGCTTCTGTGGAAAGCACACAACAAACATCATATTCAGTGGTGAAAGACTGAAAGCTTTTTTTCCAAAATCAGGAAGAAGGCAAGATGCCACTCTCCCCTCTTCTATTCAACATAGTGCTGAAAATCCTATTCAGGGCAATTATACCAAAAAAAAAAAAATAAAGAAAGAAAGAAAAGGCATCCACGTTGTAAAAGAAGAACTGAAATGATCTCTGTTCTCTGTTCACAGGTAATATGATCTTACATCTAGAAAACCTCAAAATTTCACCAAAAAACCCTGCAATAACTAATAAATGAAGTTACCTAAGTAGCAGCATACAAAGTTAACACAAAATCTAGTTAACATTTTTAGGCACTAATACTAAGCAATCTGAAAACAAAATTATGAAAGCAATTCAATTGACAGTAGCACTGGAAAGAAAAAAAAATACTTAGGACTTAACCAAGGAGACAAAAGACTTCTTCAATGAAAACTACAAAATATTATTGAAAGAAAAATTTAAGAAAACATAAATAAATTGAAATACATTCCACATTTATTAATTGGAAGACTTAATATTCTTAAAATGCCAATATTACCTAAAGCAATCTACAGATTCAATGTTATTCTTATCAAAATCCAATGATGTTTCTTGCAGAAATAGAAAAACCCATCCTATAATTCATATGGAATCTCAAGGGAACCTGAGTAGCCAAAACAATCTTGAGAGAGAAAATTGAAGCTGGAAGACTCACATTTTCGGATTTGAAAACTTATGACAAAGATACTCTAATCAAAGCAGTGTAGTACTGGCATAAAAAAGACATGTAGATCAATGGAATATAATAGAAATTGTGCAAATATATCACCACATATGTGGTCAAATGACTTTTGACAAAGGTACCAAGACCATTCAATGGATAAAGGAGAGTCTTTCCAACAAATGGTGCTGGAAAAAGCTGGATAAACACATGCAAAAGAGTGAAATTGGACCCTTACCTAATACTGTGTACAAAAATTAACTGAAAATTGATCAAATACCTAAATGTAAGACCTAAAATAATAAAACTTTTAGGAGAAAATACAGGGCAAAAGCTTTAAGAGATTGGACTTGCCAATAATTTTTTGGATATGACACCATAAGCGCAGTCAACAAAAGAAGAGATAGACAAATCAGACTTCATAAAATTTAAAACATTTTGTGCTTCAAAAGACACTAACAACTGAGTAAAGAGGCAACCTATAGAATGCGAGAAAATATTTGCAAATTATGTATCTCAGGAGGTATTAATATGCAGAATATATAGAGAATTCCTAAAACTCAACTATGAAAGAAACAAATCAGTTCAAACATGATCAAAGGACTTAGACATCTCTCCAAAGAAGACATACAAATGGCCAATAAGCACATGAAAAAATGCTCAATATCAGTAATAATTAGGGAAATATGAATCAAAACTACAATGAGATACCACTACCACTACCACACACACACACACACACACACACATACACACACACACAAATTAGGATTGCTACTAACAAAAATCAGAAAATAACACGTGTTTTAGAGGATGTGAAGAAAATGGATCCCTTGTGCTTTGTTGGTGGAAATGTAAAATGGTACAGCCACTGGGGAAAACAGTATGGCAGTTCCTGAAAAAATTAAAAGTAGAATTACCATATGATCCAGCAATTCCATTTCTGGGCATATACCTAAAAGAATTAAAAGCAGGATCTTGCAGAAATATTTGTATACTTATTCTTACAGCAGCATTATTCACAGTAGGTAAAACATGGAAGCAATTCATGGATAGATGAATGGATAAGCAAAACATGGTATATTCATACAATGAAATATTATTTAATCTTAGAAAGGAAGGAAAGTCTTCAATGTGTTACAACATGAATGGATCTTGAGAAATAATTCTAAGTGAGATAAGCTAACTATTAATAGATACAGTGTGATTCCACTTATATGAGATATTTAGAGTAGTCAAAATCGTACAGAAAATTGAATGGTGTTTGACAGGGGTAAGGGTGGAAGAAATAAGAGTTATTGTTTAATGGGTATAGAGTTTCAGTTATATAAGATGAAAAGAACTATGGAGATGGATGGTGGTGATGGTTGCACCATATTATGAATGTATTTAATACCACTGAATTGTATACTTAAAAATGGTTAAGAGGGTAAATTTCATGTTATGTATATTTTATCACAATAAAATTCAAAAAAATCCCAATTTAAAAAAAAGCCTGGGACCAGACGGCTTCACTGATGAACCCTACCAAACATTTACAAAACTAATACCACTTATTCTGAAACTCTCACAGAAACTAAAGAGGAGCCAATATTTCCAAACTCATTTTATGAGTCTAGCACTCCCCTGAAACTAAAGCCAGATAAATGCACTACAAGAAAAGAAAATTACAGACCAATATGAACTTAGATACAGAAATCCACAATGAAATACTTGCAAACCAAATTTAACAGAATGTTAAAAGCATCATATACCATGATCAATTTAGATTTATCTCTGGGATGCAAGGATGGTTCGCCAAATGCAAATCAATAAATATGATACACCATAGTAACAAAATGAAGGGTACAAATTATATGACTATCCCAACAGGTGCTGAAAAAGCATTTAACAAAATTCAACATCCTTTCATGATAAACCTCTCAACAAATTAGGTATACAAGGAACTCACCTCAACACAATAAAAGACATCTATGACAAGCCCACAACAAACATCATATTCAATAGTGAAAAACTGAAAACTTTTCTTCTAAGATCAGGAACAAGGAAAGAATTTCCACTCTCACCAATTCTATTCAGTATAGTACTGTAAATCCTAGCCAGATATATTAGGCAAGAAAAAGGAATAAAAGACATCCAAATTGGAAAAGAGAAAGTCAAATTGTTTGCAGATAATGTGATATTATATAGAGAAAACCCTAAAGACTTCATCAAAAAACTGTGAGAACAAGTAACAAATTCAGTAAAATTGCAGGATACAAAATCAACACATAAAAATCAGTTGCATTTCTATACAGTAACAATGAACTATCCAAAAAAGAGATGATGAAAACAATCCCATTTATAACAGTATCAAAAATGATAAAATAGGAATAAATTAAATCAAGAAGGTGAAAGACTTGTACAACTAAAATCACAAATCACCGATGAAAGAAATTGAAGAAGACACAAATAACTAGAAAGATATTTCGCATTTATGGATTGAAAGAATTTATACTGTTAAAATGTCCATATTATCCAAAGTTATCTACATATTCAATGCAATCCCCATCAAAATTTCAATTATATTTTTCACAGCAATAGAAATAACAATCATAAATTTGTATGAAACCACAAAGGATCCCAAATAACTAAAGCAATCTTGAGAAAGAAGAAGAATGTTGAAGGCATTCCTGATTTCAGGCTATATCACAAAGCCATAATAATCAAAACAGTGTAGTACCTATATAAATCAGGAACATAGAAGAAGAGAACATAATAGGAATCCCAGAAATAAACCCACACATATGTAGTCAAATAATCTTTAGCAAGCAGTGCCACAAATTCACAGCAAGGAAAGGACCATCTCTTCAATAAATGATATTGAGAAAACTGGATATCCATGTGGGAAAGGATGAAATTAGATTCTTGGCTTACATCATACAGAAAAAATCAACTTAAGATGGATTAAACACTTAAACATAGACATGAAACTGTAAAACTCCTAGAAAAAAGCATAGAGAAATAGCTCCTTGATATTGGTCTTGGCAAAATTTTTTGTATATGACATCAAAAACATAAGCAATGAAAGCACAAATAAACAAGTGAGACTACATCAAACTAAAAAGATTATACACAGCAAAGGAAACAGTCAATAAAATGAAAAGGCAACCTGTGGAATGGGAGAAAATATTTGCAAACCATGTATCTGATGAAGGGTTAATTTTGAAAAAATGTGGAATGGGAGAAAATATTTGCAAACCGTGTATCTGATGAACAGTTAATTTTGAAAAAATGTAAGAAACTGCTATAATGCAAAAGTGAAAAAAAACCAACCAAACAAAAAACAGAAAAACAAATAACTCTGTGAAAAATGATAAAAGGACTTCAATAAACATTTTTTCAAAGAAGACATACAAATGGCCAACGGGTATATGAAAAGGTGCTCAATATCACTAATCATTAGAGAAATGCAAATCAAAACCATGCGCTATCCATCCCACATCTGTTATTAACAGAATGGCTACTATCAAAATAACAAAAGATAAGTGTTGGTGAGGATGTGGAGGAAAGGGAAACTTTGCACACTCTTGGTGGGAATGTGAATTGGTACAATAGCTTTTATGGGATAGAGTATGGGGGTACCTCAAATAATTAAAAATAGAGCTAGCATACGATCCAGCAATCCAATTCCTGGATATATATCCAAAGAAAATGAAGTGGGTATGTCAAAGAGATATCTGTACTCCCGTATTTATTGCAGCATTATTTATAATAGCCAAGATATGGAAACAACCGAAGTGTCAATCAAAGAATGAATATATAAAGAAAATGTTGTGTGTGTGTTTATACATATACACAACATACACACAATGGAATATTATTCAGCCTTAGTAAAAGAAAGAAATCCCGCCATTTGTGACAATATGGATAAACCTAGAGGATGTTATGCTAAGTGAAATAATCTAGACACAGAATGACACATATTGCATGATCTCACTTATGCATGGAATCTAAAAAAGGCCAACTTATAAAAACAGAGAGCAAGCTATTCCGCCTATGGGGTAGCCC
Organism: Hylobates moloch; assembly: GCF_009828535.3. NCBI lineage: Eukaryota > Metazoa > Chordata > Mammalia > Primates > Hylobatidae > Hylobates > Hylobates moloch. The sequence goes on along the minus strand of NW_026652277.1, from coordinate 148,478,974 downwards.
TGCTTTGTCTGTGGAGCAGCCATTTTCCTGTACTCTGCTGCTCTAATAAACTTGCTTTGATTTCACTTAAAACACAAAACAAAGAGTAGGGTGGTGGTCTCTAGGGGTGGAGGGGTGGGAGAAATGGGGAAATGTTGGACAAAAGGTACAAACTTTCAGTTATATAATGAATAATTTCTGGAGATCAAATGTACAACATGATGACTATAGTGAATAGTAATATATTAAATCCTTGAAATTGGCTAAGAAAGGAGATCTGAAGGGTACTCATCTTACACACACACACAGTAACTGAGGTGATAGGTATGTAAATTAGCTTGATTGTTGTGATCATCTCACAATGTATATGTATACCAAATTATCACATTGTACACCTTAAATATACAGAATTTTTGTTTATCAATCATTCCTCACGCTGGAAGTAGAAAAAGCAGTATTTCACTAGAGTCATCTAAATCTCAGTTACATGGTTACTCCTTGTGGAAAGAAGCTCAGTGGAACTCAAAGGTAAAAAATGAAATAAATAATGTTTCCCTTCATAACCCAAATATTGAGGCAAGGAAGAGGGACATGTGGGAAAGGAGCCAGGATACTGAAAATGCTTCGCCTGATGACTTCCATTAATGGCATGTTTTGGTTGGCTAAGATACAAGAGAAACATCACATTTGCCAAGTGGATGAACATGTATTTGCTCAGTCTCTGGCCATAAAGACAAAGGCAGAGGTTGTTGGCTGTCAGTGAGGAAGAGCTGAGGGCCATGCCAGAAAGTGCCAGAGTAATAGTAGGAAAGGACCACACAGTGAGTCCCTTTGTGAACTAATCACTCTGAGATCTTGGATTTCTCACCAACTATAAAATTCAATTTGGTGAGATAAATATATTGTTTATCCATTGACCATGGAACTTGATGGCTGTCAGGCCTCTGAGCCCAAGCTAAGCCATCATATCCCCTGTGACCTGCACGTATACATCCAGATGGCCTGAAGTAACTGAAGAATCACAAAAGAAGTGATATTTAAATGGCCCGTTCCTGCCTTAACTGATGACATTCCACCACAAAAGAAGTGAAAATGGCCGGTCCTTGCCTTAACTGATGACATTACCTTGTGAAATTCCTTCTCCTGGCTCAAAAATCTCCCGCACTGAGCACCTTGTGACCCCCACTCCTGCCCGCCAGAGAACAACCCCCCTTTTTCCTTTACCTACCCAAATCTTATAAATGGCCCCACCCCTATCTTCCTTCGCTGACTCTCTTTTTGGACTCAGCCCGCCTGCACCTAGGTGAAATAAACAGCCTTGTTGCTCACACAAAGCTTGTTTGGTGGTCTCTTCACATGGATGCGAGTGAAAATGACTTTGGAGTCATTTCTGAAATTGCATGCAGGGAAGGAAATGGAACACTCACATTTATTGAATAGCCTCATTTGCTCTTTGGTGTGTTAGATGCTTTCACATACATTGTCTTGTTTAAAAGAATCCTTAAGTGGTTTCATTGGACCTAAAGAGGAGGCTATAAAATTGGCAGAAAGAACGAGTTGGATGTTTTGGCTATAGATTTTGCTTGATGGAAGTAATGCATTTCACTTAGGCTTGACTGTGTTTTCTTAGTTGCCAATCACAGTGAGTGAATGTTGTTCATAAATGAATTACCTCATTCATTAGTGTATGTGTTCCTTTCTTTTTTCATCTACTGGTCCTTGTTCTGTTTTCTTCCCCCCTGCTGATTTCTTGAACTGCTTTGTCCCACTCTTTATTTTTGGTTAACGTCATGTGTTGGTAACCTGCTGTGTCCCCCAAGCACTTGGCCCCCGCTTATTCTATAGTGCTCTCCTCCAATCAGAGACACACACTGCTCTCTGGGGGTCTTATTTAATGGGCTACAATCAACGGCATTAAGAGAGTTCTATTCTGCATTATTTTTGCTTATTTTTTCTCTTGTTTCTTAAAAGGGAAATATCTTGACGGAAAAATGGAAGTATATCTCATATTATCGCTCAGTTTATTATTCTTGTTAAAACTGAGTGTGAGCTAAAGGATATTCATCTAAGGTGGCTGAATGAAGAACATAAAGGAAGAATAGAGGTTTGCTGTTCTGATTGATTTACTCTGTATTGAAGATACAGAATAAATAGAAGGTGCTGCTCAGTTTACACATGTAATGGATGGCCCAGCCCACAGGCCTGAAGGAAATCGTATCTCAAGAAGTGCTTATCTGGGTCTTGTGACTTGGCAGGTGCTGCACAGACTTGCGTTGGACATTCAACGGCCAAATATGTAGACATTATGTACAAGTGTTCCCAGCTGCAAAGTTATCATTTTAACTTTTGTAATATCGAAATCTCTGGAAAGTTCAGTGTTAGGAGATTATCTAAAATACTCATCTCTGGTTCTTTGTCAGGCACAATCTGCTTGCATTCACTCACTTGTTTCCATTTAGATCTTTGCATGTTCCAAAGTTGGGGTCTCTGTTCTTGAGGAAACAGACAGAAATAAACAATTTAAATGCAATGTGTTATATAAGTATTACACAAATTACAGTAGGGAGGGGTGTATTAATTCTGCCTTTTTGTTTTCTGTAATTCTGATGCTTTGACATCTTGGAGCCTTGCTAATTCTGAAAGACTGACTGCTTTTCCCAGGAGTAGCCAAATCCTAGAGACAGTAAACAACTCATCACCAGGGAGTGTGACTTTCATATGCAAACCAACCAATCCAGAGCCCACAGACCCAACCACCTCTTCTACTGGGCTCTCACACTCAAGGCTAATATTCTCCACTCTAATCACTCCAGGGCCAGGGACCAGACAACTAAGGACACCCCTTATACCCCAGAGTATGCTGAAATTATTCAAACTAGCCAATCCTAAGCCTTCTTACCTTGCCCAGCCTTGTCTTTCCTGCAGAAATCACAATAAAGGCTCTTGCCCTCCTTTTTTTGTGACCTACCTTGGTGCTTCCCCATATGGCCCTGTGTGGCGTGGCTTGCCCCCTCCTCTTGGGAACTGTGAGTAACAAACTCTTTCCAATGGCAGTCATCTCCTTATCTGTTGTTCTCACCATACCTGAGTAATAACAACACTTGCATTTCAAAACAAAGGGCTACACTGGCCTGGGAGCTTGGAGAAGTTGTCCCCAGGGTGACTGTGATGTTACAATGGAGATGTAGGGAAAGGGAAAGAAAAGGATTCAGAGAGTGAAGACAGCACATAAAAAAGCAAAAGTGTGGTTTGTTCAGGGAAACAGTGGATACGCAGGATAGTATGAGGGTGGGAAGAGGCAGGAGATAGAAGATAAGACGCAAACAACAGCTGGGTTAGATTGCTAAGGGCCTTGTTGGGCCTCCTGAGGAGCTGGATTTTATCCTGTCTGTTTGAGAAGGCAGCAGACGTTTTAATCGTGGTAGCAGGATGAAGACGTACATGTTATCAAAAGATAACTGGCAGCCACATGGACGATGACTGTGAGCAGAGAAAAGACTGGAGCCTGGGAGGCTACTTCAAGATTGCCTCAAAACTTCAATTATAAATGTAAAAACGGGGAGCAAGAAAAGCTAAAGGTCAGACAGGTCAGTAGGAATGGAATCAGGAGCAACATTTACATCTCTATACTCTCCCATATATTGTCTGCTGTCATGATACACTCCTCAGCTTCAGAAAAGTCTTCCTTGCAAAACATGAGGGGGTGACAGTACTGGTAAGGCTACCACACATTACTTTAGTGCCTTCCGTATTCTCCTCATTTCCAGCTGAATTTGGAAATTCGTGGCAACCATTTACAAGAGTAAAGGGAATTTTAAAAGTTGATATATTAATCAAAGGAAAAAAGTGTTTTACATCTTGCATTATCTTAACTCTTATGTAGGACATTATTTTCTTCCCCTTTTTTCTTCTATTTCTCATTCTCCCTTTTTCCTTCTCCCTTGCCCTGAAAAAGTATTTATTACAATCCCATATTCCTTTGCTTTAGAAAAAGTTGTGTTTCTTTTAAAGTTAAAATGATTTTATCTGCAAATATTAGATGAGTTCAATAATGCCTTCTTCAAAGCCAAAAACATTTCAGAGCTGACAAGAAAGGATTTTGAATATCTTCACAACAGTTATTTAGGATTGTCTGCTTTTATATGCACCAGATGCCATGACTAGCAAAAGAAAGATCGATGAATAATGATCATAGTTTGCCAATAGGAAGGGAGAATAAATCACAGAATAATTTAATTCCTCTCTCTATCAACTTGTCTTATTCAAAAGTTTCCTGGCTGAAGAAGGTCTTATTAGGTGCATTGTTATGGTGCAAATAAAATGACATACTGGATTATTCACACCACTGCTAAAAATTGATTTTGTTTCTCCTACTTGCTGAATTCCAAACTAATGAGATTTGACTGTTATACAACTGTAACTGTTGTCATGTAGCTTTGCAATTACCAGAGCTAGACTTACGAAAAACCAGCCAGTATATTGTTCTTTAATATTTGGCATATTTTTCTTTCTTTGTTCACTTTTCTTTATTGTTTCTCAATTAAGTTCTCTGGCAGTATACCAAACAAATAACAACAGATTTTCCCCATAAGAAGATTTGTAAAAGTAAGGCAATAAATATTGATATTACAAATGTGGCAGTACAAATATTTTCCTTCTGAAAGATTAGAAAGGATTAGTCACTTTCTGTTTTTAGATTGAATTAAGTTAATATAACACAAGCCCTCCATAGTGTTTTATGGTGTTTACAGTTATCCTTGTTTAAATGCAAAAATTCACAACTCCTGGAATAGTGACTAGCAGTGGCATAGACTTTTGGGATGACCTAAGCAAGAGTTTCTGTGAGGCACTTTGATCCCTTGTTAATCGCAGAATCATCAAATCGTCAGCTTGCTTGCCAATTTCTCTCCCTGTTTCCAACTTGTTATTGATAGCAACTATACGTTTTCTTTTTGCAAACTCCAGCTATGTGGATTCCCTACCTTTGTCGTGACATAAGGTTTACTGACTTTCAGCTGAGTGGAAGTTTGACTAAATAAAGAATTCTTCACAATATCATAAAGTCCTTGAAGGCTGGGATTCTTGGCCTTGAGATTTTGAGATTCTTTTAGATACACAAATCCTGTCTAGTACGTGGTCCATGTAAGGTGTGGTGAAGATGGGTGTCATGGTCATTAATCTTAGTAAGTTAGGGGATGTTGCAGAGAGATAAGTCTATGGCCCTGTTTCTGTGACTTCTGAGTATTAATCTTTGAGGGTTGTTGGATCCTTAATCCTTATGAGGCTGTTCCAAGGTAAATATATTTATCCAAAAGCATTTTAAGGCTTAGCTTCTCAGGCTGTCTAGGTATTTATTTACATGTAGGAAATTAATTTATACTTATAATTTGTATACACAATGCAAAACCAAATGCAGGCTGTGGACCAAGGGTGTGGTGCCTTGTACAATGCCTAACATACAGTTAATCCTAAAGCAATATTTGTCCAGTGGAAATAGATTTGAAACATAGTAGAAATGAAAATGGGAAATGATCAGTCTTTTGAGTCCATTCATGTTGTTTCTGTTGGTTGAAGTTTCCATGGTTCCTTATCTGTTGGACAAAATTAACTCTTTGGAGGAAACCCACCTACAGTGATGTGTAAATTCAATTTATTGATAAAAGAACTCTTAGATATTTAGAGAAAACAGCCTATCTTAAATGTTCTCAATTTAAAAAATCATTTGTAAACATAGACATTTTAGTATTTTCTGAAAGCATGTTAAAAAAAAAAAAAGATCCCAGCACTTTGGGAGGCCAAGGCAGGCGGATCACGAGGTCAGGACATCGAGACCATCCTGGCTAAAATGGTGAAACCCCATCTCTACTAAAAATACAAAAATTAGCCGGGCTTGGTGGCGGGAGCCTGTAATCCCAGCTACTCGGGAGGCTGAGGCAGGAGAATGGCGTGAACCTGGGAGGTGGAGCTTGCAGTGAGCCGAGATCGCGCCACTGCATTCTAGCCTGGGTGACAGAACAAGAGTCCGTCTCACCAAAAAAAAAAAAAGGAGGGCCGTCCAATTACAAATATAAATGAAGAGTTAATGATTGACAGGGAAGCTATGGTCAGAGGAGTGTAGGGTCATATAACTCTTCAAGCAAACTTTTGAGATCACCTAGTATCAACTCTATCACAGTAAAGATGAAGATACTGAGAGCCAGAGTGAGCATTGCTTTCCTGGTGTTAGGTAGGTAGTTCAATCTTTTCTATCTTTCTTGTTCTTTTATCAGTTCATTTACTCCTTATAATTTGTTTGAATCTCTGCTATGTGCCAATCGTTGTCTAATATACAAAGAAGATGGATAATTTTTTTTTACCCACACCAAGAATCTAGAAAAAGGAAAATTGGAAAGAAAAACTTTAATTATAATCATGTAGTACTTTACAGTTTTCCCAGTATTTTTTGCATAGTTAATGCTGTATAACCATGACAAACAACTGTTTGCTTTAAGCATCACTCACTCCATATTTCTTTAAACTTAACTTGGGGAGAGCCTTCTCTGAATGATAGACACATGTTAGGGAGCATCCTATTATTCATCTGACTAATAAATAGCATTTGAAACTGTGCAAGACCAGTGGAATTTAACACATTTTTCTCTTCTGATATTAATCAGACTTGTATAAATTGGAGCAGTATTTATACTTCCTGAATCAGTTGACCATCAATGATTGAATTAATTTGTCACGAATTTATCTTTAATGGTAGTCTTTCAATCTCCAAGGCAGTTATCACAATGCAAATCTCCCAAATAGGCAATGAATGGCTAACCATATCTATAAGTAAGGCCAATTTCACTCCAAGATACTTTAAATATTTAACTTACTCACTGCCCAAAATGGTTCTCTGACTGGCCATGGAATCTCTTGGTTAAGATTTTAGGGTGTCCAAAAATGGGTTGTGATATGCAACTTATTGCCTCATAAGCAATGATCAGATGATGTAACTACAACCTAATCAAGATGCTCCATGGCAGTGACTGCAGCCAATGGTGAATGTTACTTGAGGATTAACTGCCCAATAGCTTGGGCAGAGAAGTTTAGTCAGGATCAGAGTCTAAAGACATAATGTGTTTGCTGATCTCCTGGACTCCTTTATTATTGTGGTTTGGAGAAACTTACAATTTAGTGGGAGGAGACATGGAAGTCATTTTAATGCATGAAATGTTTTGTCTTAAAGAAGTCCACTTCTCACAGCCAATGGATCGAGGAGAAGATAACTGAGAAGACTTTCTGAGAGGTCAGACCTGAGCTTAGTCCCCGAGGATGCTTGAGAGTTGGCCAAGTGCAGAATGATGGGAGGAGTGTTCTAAGCAGAGGAAACAATATGAGCAAACTCAGGGAGGCACAAAACAGGAAGGTAGTCATGTCGGACTCTGATTTGATGTTAGCAAAGTGGAAGATGCAAGATGAGGAGGACTAGGAGGTAAAGCTAGAGAGGTAACTAGGTATTATCATGAAGGACCCATAGCAATAGAACTAGCTGATGACGGCCTGAACTGGGATAGAAGAAGTAGGAATAGAGGAGGGACCACTTTTGCCTATGAAGCCCTTGATCTCTTATAGTAGTTGTCAGCAGTTTCACTGGAAAAAGAAAATGTCCTCTGCATAGACCCTTACTTTATTTATTTATTTATTTTTGAGACAGAGTCTCACTCTGTCGCCCAGGCTGGAGTGCAGTGGTGCGATCTCGGCTCACTGCAGCCTCCGCCTCCCGGGTTCAAGCAATTATTCTACCTCAGCCTCCCGAGTAGCTGGAGACCCTTCTTTTATTTTAGTCAAACTTTGCACTTAACCAGCTCCCCAAAAAACGAGGCCAAAGAAATTAATTTTTAAGTTTACATTGGAAGTCTGTGCATATTTTTTTACTAACCTGGTATTTGGGAAGGACCAAATGATATTTGGGAAGGGCCACTGAGTACCTCTATTTAGAACCTGCACTGTGTACTTCCAGAAGGGGACATGATGCAGACTACAATAGGAATGATGCCCTCTAGAGTTGTGTAGTGCAACTGCCCCTGTTTGGAGCTGAATTTGCTTTAACAGGAAGAGAAACAAATTACGCACAGAATTTCTAGCACTTTGATTTCCTTTAAAGTTTCACAATTCACCTCTTAAAAATGTTGACACCAGCTGACGGAGACATTGAATCACTTCATCATTTGTGTAGTTAGCTGGGTTTCCTCGGTAAAACGACGATATTTTCTAAGATAATCTTCTAGACTTTTTGTTTAGAAGAGTCTATATTTATGGAGATTAATGTGTTTTCTATTGCTCAGGTTATAGGACTTACAGTTCAGATAAAAACAAAACACAACTTGCCTTTCTCCCCTTATTCCACTTGCCCCCACAAAAATGGTTGAGAATGTATAGGTGATTCCTTTTAAAAAACAAAATGTGATATCTTAAGACTGCTAAGATAGCTATGTATAGGTTGATGAAAAAGCAATTGCGGTTTTTGCCACTAAAAGTAATGGGAAAACCCACAATTACTTTTGCACCAACCTAATAGCTGTGGGCCGCATAGCTGTAAAGGAAATGTCACATAAAAGATACTTGGATGGGCTGTTCCAGGTGTACAAGGCTGACTCTCCTGAGGCCAACTGCATAGGTTCTGTTCTGACCCAGGAGTTTTCTGACTTGCAATTATGAACTGTAGAGACCATAAATCTTTATTTTACCTGAAGAAGAAAATTACAGGAAGGGTTTCTGGTTCAAGGTGAGTACTTTACCTAAGAGAACCTAAGAACTTGTGCAAGCTTCCTCTTCCCATTGTTGCCAATCTAATGGCTCTTCTCTGGGTGAGTAGAGCAGGCTCAAAACTGTCATATGAAGGACCACATCAAGGGCGGTTGTCTTCTGGGTCACATTGTTTCTTTGACAGGCCATGCTTTTGAATGCTTTTTCAAAACAAGGAGATACTCTCCTCTTTTCTTAATGTTTCAGTTTAATTTTTAACATTGTCTTGTTCAAAGTGAAAAATAGTTCCTTGGCCCAGTTTTTTCTTTTTCTTAATACTGCTGACAGGATAAAAGACGCTGAGGCATCTTGGTGCTCAGATGTTCCCCCTGCACCCACCATGTCAACTGGAAGTCTATTCTTCCTTGCTCCCACTCCTTCCCAGAGTGACAGTGGGCCAGGTGACATTTTAAAATTAGCTCACTTTGATTTATGAATCGGCTTTATTCTTTCACCTTTAAAAATGCATTAATGCCATTCTCCTGTCAGAGTTCTGGCAAGCCCTTCTATTTATTGATATGCGGTTTTCCTAGATTGTGTGGGAGTAGCCAGGAGAAGGGAGGAGGATGTGCCTGCTTGTATGTGGAAATGATGATAAACTTCCTTAGGCAATGCCAATACCTGTGGTCCTCAAGTTAGAAATCATGGTGGAGCTGAACCGGCCAGTCACTGAGACTCTATGTAGGTGAGGAAAGAACATTTCTGGTTGTTGTTGCCTGTTCGCTGTCAGTAAAAGATGGTTTCACGGTAGCCTACAGGGCCCTAAAGGATCTCGTTCCCGGTCCGTCTCTGAACTTGTCGTCTCCTCTCTCCTTACTCTCTCTGCCTCCACCACCCTGGCCTCCTTGTCATTCCTTGGACGTGCCAGCTACACTCTGCTTAGGACACTTGCACTGGCTGTTCTCTTTGCCTATACATCTGCCTGGCTAATGTTTTCAGATCTTTGCTCAGTTCTCACCTTCTCAATGATACCATCTCTGAATGGACACTTAGGCATCCTCCTTTTTTCTTTTCTACTTTTCCTCTTTCCCATAGAACTTACTTATTATAAAATAGTAAATGATTCACTTATTGGACCTATTATTGTCTGTCGTGCCTGGCATATAGTACACCCTCAAAAAATAATTGTTGAATAAAGAACATATATGAGCAGGGAGGTCTTTACCATTTGCACTCCCTGTTCGACCCCACCCTTGCTGTTACCCTATATATTTTCTTCTTTTAAACATTCTTTTTTGCTTAAAATAACTTAATGTCAGTATTTCCCCATAGAAATACTGTGCATAGTCCTGTACACACTTCCCTAGCACAGGACTACGTCTATTTTAAAAATCTCCAACATTTCATAATAAGATGAATGCAATAATTATTATATGAAGAAATACAGTGTGGACAATGTTGACATATTGAAGTTTGTTATCTATTTCCTGGATAAGTGATTTATTTTATAATTTTATTTTAATCTTAAGTATATGCTATGGCCACAACTTAGAGCAATTTGCACTGTTGTTTCCAGGTCATCAGATACATGTTAATGAAGCTCTAGAGCAGATATCTGGAAATACTAATATCTCACTTACACTTTAAAATGAACTGAAGAAGCTACTGCACAGTCCACCAATTCCACTGCTGGGTATATAGCCAAAGAAAGGAAATCAGTATATCAAAGAGATATCTGCACTCCCATATTTACTGCAGCACTATTCATAATAGCTAAGACAGTAAATCAACCCAAGTATCCAGCAGTAGACGAACTGATAAAAAAAATGTAGTATACATACTCAATGGAATATTATATGGCCACAAAAAAGAATGAAATCCTGTTATTTGCAGCAACATGGATGGAACTGGAGGTCATTATGTTTAGTAAAATAAGCCAGGCATTGAAATACAAATATCACATTATCACTCTTATGTGGGAGCAAAAAAAGTAGATCTCCTAGAGATAAAGAGTAGAATGATGATTATCAGAGGCTGGGAAGGGAAGTAGGGGGATAAAAATAAGTAGGTTAATGAGTAGAGATATACAATTATGTTGAGGAGATAAGTTATAGTATTCAATAGTACAGTAGGGAAATTATCGTTAACAATAATTTATTGTATATTTCAAAATAGCTAGAAGAAAAAATTTGTCATGATCCCAACACAAAGAAAAGATAAATATTTGAGGTAATGGATATTTCAGTTACCACGATTTTATCATTATACATTGTATAGATGTATCAAAATATCACATATATCCCCAAAATATGTACAACTATGATCTATCAATTAAACACGTAAAAAGAGCCAACTACACTGAGGTGGGAAGATTGCCTGCAGCCAGGAGTTCAATACCAGCCTAAGCAACATGGTGAAACCCCATCTCTACCAAAAAAAAAAAAAAAATTAGCCGGGTGTGCTGTGTACCTGTGGTCCCAGTTACTTGGGAGGCTGAGGTGGGAGGATGGCTTGAACCTGGGAAGCAGAGGTTGCAGTGAAGCGAGACCATGCCACTGCTCTCCAGCCTGGGCAATCGACCAAGACCTGTTTCAAAAAAAAAAAAAGAAAGAAAGAAAAAAAATGAACTGTAGAAAATAATCTTTAATATGAGCATGGAAAAACTGCATAACAAATTAATGAATTTGGACATCATAATTTTTTTTCTAGGAACAATGGAAGAGATTAAATGGAGGCTTCCTTACCATCTAATCGAAAGTAGCTCTGGGTGACACTCTTTCACATTATACTGTTTTGTTTTCTTACGGCACTCACTACTATATTACACTTTCTTTTTAGTGTATTTTGTCTCTTTACTACAATGTAAAGTACCACAAGGGACTATATTAGTTTCCTATAGCTGATGTAACAAATTACTGCAAATCTGGTGGCTTAAAGCAACAGAAATTTATTGTCTCACAGTTTTAGAGGCCAGGAGTCCAAAATCAAGATGCTGGCAGTGCCCTGTTTCTTCTGAGAGCTCTTAGGGAGAATCCTTCCTGTCTCTTCCAGCTTGTGGTGGCTGCTGGCCTTCCTTGGCATTGCATGGCCCATAGGCTTGTCACCCTCATCCCTGCCTCCGTCTTTGCATGGACTTCTCCCCCATGTTTGTTTCTGTTTCTTCTTCTTTCATAAAGACTTGTCATTGAATTTAGGACCCATTGAATTTGAATCCCGCAACTCCAGCTCTTTCCTTGCCCTACTGCTCTGGTTCTGAAGGGGAAGAACTGCCAAGAAAATAAAAACATGGTCAGGTGTCAATGGTAGATTGTTACTGGGGAGAGTTAATAATTGCATGTATTAAGTGTCATACAAAGAGAAAAAGGAAAAACACATACATAGAAGTATAGGGTCTGGGTTGCCTTCTCTACAGCTGACACTAATCTGTGCTGGGCTCGTGTGAGGCACAGTAGGTCCTCAGAGACTTGGAAAGTGTCTTCTGTCCCCAGGTGGCTTCCCTTCTAGTTCCAAGACCAACATATGTAAAACAACCTGAAATACTATCAGTCTGTACATAATTAAGTGCTGTGTTGCGTGGCAGAGACTGAGGGCTGGAGAATTTAAAGAAAAGATTATATTGAGGCCAGTAACTGGCAGAAAATATAAGGCTTTAGATGGTCCTGGAAGGATAGTTAAGGTACAGCTGTGTGAAAACTTTCTAAGGAGGGAAGACCGTGAGAGAAGACACAAAGGTAGTTCTATGCACTGCACAGTTGTGGAGCTGCAAGGAAACAGGTCAATATAGAGGCAGAGTGTGTGATGGGAAATCAAGATAGATACATATATTAGTCTGTTCTCACACTGCTATAAAGATACTACCTGAGACTGGGTAATTTATAAAGAAAGGAGGTTTAATTGACTCATAGTACCTCGTGGCTGGGGAGGCCTCAGGAAACTTACAATCATGGCTGAAGGTGAAGGGGAAGCAGGCATGTCTGACATAGTGGCAGGAGAGAGAGACGAAGTACCACACTTAAAAGCCATCAGCTCTTACGAGAACTCACTCACTATCATGAGAACAGCATGGGGGAAATTGCCCCCATGATCCAATCACCTCCCACCAGGTGCCTCCCTTGACACATGGGGATTTCAATTGGAGATGAAATTTGGGTGGGGACACAGAGCCAAACCATATCAATATGTGAGGTAAAGGGAAAAGACAGAAGACTCGTTTTTAATCACTGGTTTTCTTTCTAGCTAAAGATGGTCAGAATTCATTTTCTTGCCTCACCTTATTCCGTCGTCTCTTTTTTTCTTTTTGACAATGAATAGCTGAGAAAAAAAGAATTGTCTTCATTTGTCCCAGAGAAACCCTACTATTTAGCCTTTTAAAAAAATGCTATGACCACTGAGCAATTCTCATCTGTTACCTTTTCCGCATTTTGCCGTCTAAATAACCTCATAGGTCACGTTCTGTTTTTTAATCTTACGAGATTTTTCATTTCTCTTGTGATTTTTTCTCTCTCAAATGTCCATTTTATTAAAGGTATTCATGTAATAATTCCAGTTTCTTGTCAGATTAGATTTAGTTTCTTGAAAGTACTTGGCTACAATTCAATTCTAGTTCTGAAAATTTTTACAAGGCTTTAATGTTTCTTAAAATGGATTTCACTATAGTTTGTTGCTTACTCAGTTGCATCATATTTGAATAAAAACTCTTTATTGTGTTTCCAGATCTTAAAACATCACTGGCATTAGTTTCATGGTAGCTCTCTTCATATGGTGCCATGGAAGCTAAATTTTGCAATTACCTAGTAATTATTTAAGCATTGGAGCATTGGAGCCGAAGAACAGTTCAAAGGAATTCACTGAACAAGTGCCAAATCTTTGGATTGATTTGTTATTTCCTTAAACTTCCAAAAGAGTCTCACGTGCAAATATCTTAAGAATTATTAATACAAGAACAAAAGTATAAGAGCCAATTGATAAAATGTTTGGGAAATGATTGTATCTAAAATTTAGACGAAGGATGATGCTAAAATTGATTGCAAAATGGCTAGCCAAAGCAAAATATGACAAAATAAAAAATATACCTTTTATCTAATAAAAGGGGAAACAAACCAAAAAAAATCCCTTCAACCAGGAGAGAGGGATTTTTGGTCTGGCACTAATTTATTGCCTAAGTCATGGACCATTGAGCATTTTGGATGATATATTAATAATTTCTTAAAAGATGCAAAAATACTCTTTATTTGACCATTTATTATGCCACTGATCAATTAAAAACCAAATATATGAAATTTCACAATGAATTTTTTTTTTTTTTGAGGCCGAGTCTTTTTCTGTCACCCAGGCTGGAGTGCAGTGGTGCAATCTTGGCTCACTGCAACCTCCACCTCCCTGGTTCAAGTGATTCTCCTGCCTCAGCCTCCCAAGTAGCTTGAATTGCAGGTGCCCACCACCACGCCTGGCTAATTTTTGTATTTTTAGTACAGACAGGGTTTTGCTATGTTGGCCGGGCTGGTCTTAAACTCCTGGGCTCAAGGGATCCACCCGTCTCGGCCTCCTAAAGTGCTGGGATTATGGGTGTGAGCCACTGCGCTCAGCCCCACAATGAATATTTTTATATTGAAAGAGAAGGGGACTAACATTTAATAAAAATTTTAGCAGACAGTGCTAATTACTAACAAATGTTCATTTTTCCTTTTTGGTAAACGAACCCAGGGCAGTGTGCCCAGCTAAAAACTAGATTTTCAGCTAGATTTGTATACTTCACAATTAGATATTGTATTAGGCCATTCTTGCATTGCTATAAAGAAATACCTGAGACTGGGTAATTTTTAAAGAAAAGAGATTTAATTGGTTCACGGTTCTGCAGGCTGTACAAACATGGTGCCGGTATCTGCTCAGCTTTTGGGGAGGCCTCAGGGAGCTTTTACTCATGGTGGAGGGTGGACTGGGGAGAAGGCACTTCACATGGGGAAAGCAGAGCTAGAGAGAGTGTTGGGGAAGAGGTACCACACACTTAACCAGATCGGAGGAGAATTCACTCACTACTGTGAGAGCAGCACCAAGCCATGAGGGATCTGCCCTCATGACCTTGCCCCAGGCCTCACCTCCAACACTGGGGATTACATTTCAATAAATGATTTAGAGGAGACACATATCCCAACTATATCAGATATGATCATGTGACTAAGTTCCGATCAGTGAGTCGTAAGTGAAAGTTACTTCCCTTTAGAAGGAAGGCATGCATTCTTCCTTCCTGTGCCCAGCAGCCATCTTGGCCCTGAGGTGACTTTGAAGGTGGAAGAAAAGGGACCTCTGGGTCTCTAACGACTTCTGCAGTTGTCTTGCCTGCCTCGACTGCCTACCTCTGGACTTCTTCTCTGTAAGAGAACAAACCCTTGTGTGGGTTTATAAATAAACCCACTGGAGTTGGGTCTCTTGCTAGCAGCGAAATTAAGTTACTAACGGATACACATGCTCATATAGTGACAGTTGCTTTTCAAATGTTGTCTCTTAAGTTGTGTCCACTTTCCTTGGAATTATATATGACTGATCTAGAGCATTGAAGGACCTGGCTAAGGTCATAAGACTATTTAGAAGAGAGAGGATTTGAATATAACCTAGAGCAGTGTGAATTCAGACTCTGAAGGTTTCTACCACGCTTGTGGTCTGACCTGACAGCTTGCTAAGGGGTGGCGCTTAGAGGATATGGTATCTCTTTCAAGTTTTTCCTTTTGATTCTCAGTTGTCAGTGCATTTTTTTTTGTCAGTGCTAAGGGGAAGCATGGAAAGAGCTCTTTGGGTACAATCAAAACTTAAAGGTAGACTACCATGTCTACCTTGTCATACTCCCAACAGTGGAACCCATGTGTTGGGAATATGACAATCAAAAGAGAAACTCTCAAAAGGAAGAGGACACTGAGGGTGATGGCATCAGGAGTCCATGTATTAGCACGTTTTTGTTTTTTCCTTTGAGATAGGGTCTCTCTCTGTCACCCAGGCTAGAGTGCAATGACACAATCAGGTCTCACTGCAGCCTCAACTAGGAGAGCTCAAGCCATCCTCCCACCTTAGTACTCCTGAGTAGTTGGACTACAGGCAAGCACCGCCACGCCTGGCTAACTTATTTTTAAAATTCTTTTTAGAAATTGGGTCTCCTTTTGTTGCCCAGGTTGATCTTGAACTCTTGGGCTCAAGCAATCCTTGGCCTCCCAAAGTGCTGAGATTACAGGTATGAGCCACTGTGCTTGGCCTATGAGCACCTCTCTTAAGCACTACAGTAAGCCCTGGAGGTTCTACATTCTATTTTGCTAAGCAAGGTGGTATTGCTTACATATGTGCTTCCTCCTCACCTCTGAGAAATTGTATTCCCTGGCTGGCTGATTTATATGGAGGCAGAAAGGTAAAAAGAGGAATGGTGACTCAAAAGTTGACTGTAAGAGAACTGCTTTCTAAAGTCCATGACTATACTGAAAGAATAATGCTACATATTCTTCCTCCCACCACACCCTCATTCTCCTATGGCTTAGCATAGGCCCTCACCAGCTCCTGTTCACCCATTGCAAAAACTTCTAACTGGCCTCCCTCCTGCTGGAATCTGGCCAGGTGGTGTGTGCATCTTCACAGGAGTCCTATTTTCCAACATAAATAGGAGTTTGTTGTTTTCTCTTTCTTACAAATTTCTGATCAAGTCCATTACCTACGAGGTGCAGCCCAAACTCTTTGGCCTGTCATCTAATCTTCAAGTCTTAAGTTTTGTCTTCTATAGTTTCTTCTCTACAATCCTGACCTCCATCTTCCTATAGGTCACACTGAACTTCCCATTCTGCAACATTCTCCTTTGCACTCAGCCAGGTTCAGACTAACCAGTTCCAATGATAGCCCATGAACACCAGGCTATTTTTGAGGGTAATTTATGTGGCTCTTTTATCATGTGTCTGAGTCCCACATTCCAAAGGTCTTACCTTTGCTATAAAGGTGCTAGCATTACCTCTATTTTCTCCTTTTCTCTCATTCTCTTAGTGATTTTAAGAGAAGGCTGTGGCTTTCCATGGTATGAGCCTTTTTCTCTTGACACTGAATTCTATTTGCCATATAAGGTATCACTAAACAACCTTGAGGCACTGTCTCCTCTTCATTTTCCCCAGCTGAGTTGGCAGTATTGCTCTTTTGTTACTCCCTAAAGAATTTGTTTTCCCAGTTTATGGATAACATATATTTTCTTCCTTTTTTAGCTTCTCTGCATCATTATTACCCACTTGCCAAAAAAAAAAAACAAAACAAAAAAAAAACAAAGAAATGATTACTCATTAACTCTCTAATCTGGTAATGAAGCACTAAAAGACCATTCTAAATTTAGTCTTTGTGGGACTGAGAGAAGGCATCAATTTTGAGGGCATTCAAGTGTCCTGTTGGTCCCCATGCCCTGTAATTCAGAACTTAACCTGTCTCTTCCTGGAGTCTCTGCCCTCTGGGGTTATTTTAAATATTTGTTGAAGGAGAAGGAGCCCAGAGCACTCATCTTTTCTTGTTGCTTCTTTAATGCTCTTTTATATGGATAATTTCCAAAAATCTGTCTTGCTGACAAGCTCCAGGCTCCTATCTCACAATCTACTGGGCGTTTCCACTAAGATACCGTGCTGGGACTTAAATTTTAATGTCTAAAAACAAACTTGCACCATCCATACAACACGTGAACTATCCTCCAGAGAAATGTAGATCTGCTGATGGTGGCATCTTGGTCATAATTATCTAGACAATTTCATCAGCCACTTCCCTGCTCAAAAATTACTTAGAGGCCAGAAATTAAACTCATGAACTTGATTTTTAAAGCACTCTAGGACTGACCCTGATGTCTTTGCAACTTCATGCTCCATTCTTTGCCCCAAGCAGTCCTTCTTTATGGTCAGGCATGTATTCTTATTACAGAGAAGATTTCTTCACTAAATTTGTTCAAGGAATATTCCTGCAGAAATGTCCTCCTTTCTCCAGTCTGAATGCTGTGGTGAAATCACTGAAGGCTTGACCCCTCGGTCCATGGAATTGTCCTGATCCCCTGAAGTGCCCTTTATACTTTGCATACGTATCACCCCTTTAGTACATATTGTATGTATTATATCCTCTTCATCTAAGAGGATTTAATATGATATAAAAGTTAGTGCAAAATTAATAATGAAGTTAAAAGAGAACTGTTTATAAAGAGCAGGAAGAGATGTTAACAGATAATCTGAGGCAGAATGTTTGCTATAATGGGTCACAAATGTGACTGACTTTCCAAGCAGCTGAGCCAAACCGCAAGGCGCATTGGGGTTACATCATCCTGATTTTGTGCTTTAATTTTTAGAAAAAGGAAGCATATGAAAAAGCTTTGCAGAGAGTGACTTTTTTTCTAGAACAAAACATCACAACACATTTACAATGCGAGTCTTTTTTTCATAGGTAAATCTGGCTCACAATGAAAAAGGAAAAAAGTGCTTTTTGCATGAAATCGTCCAGTATCAACCCTTTATACAGAATATAGTGTGACATTGGAGAGCTGAGATCATGTGATTCTGAAACTTCACTTTCTGATGATCTAGCAATACTAAGGTGGAGCTTCAAAAACCTAAAAGAATAGGTGGTTTGCTTGTCTATTTGACTCTCATATTGGATATAAGGGAGATTTTGAATTACAGTTGGTTTCTCTGATACATATTTGTCCTGAATAAAGTCTATGTTGCTGATAAAAGGGAGAACCACGTGCTTAGAGACCAGATGCACAGAAGGCAGTGTTGCACTTTGTTGTGAAAATTTTAAAGCCAGAGTTGTGTTCCACCCAGACAGTGCAGCCCACTTGGATAACCAGAAATGAAGCCAACTCTCTCCTCCTCCTCTAAAAAAAAAAGAAAAGAAAATCTTCATAAGATTATGAGATTGTACCTACCTATAAAATTATTACAACAATTTTACTTATAAGTGAGTCTATATAAAAAGATTAGAAATGACAATAGAAAAAATTAAAATTTATGTTGTATTCAATTTTATTAAAATAATGGAATTAAGGGTCAATTATTTCTGGTCTTAACATTTGTTTGGTTATTGAGATAATGCTTAATAATACATAAAAATGTTAAAGAGCTTTCCATCTTCTCCTGTTCAGTTAGTTGGATAAGACCCAGGGTCAGCTTTAATGCCTTTATTAAAAACTTCCAGCAGGAAGTAATATTACACATTCCTGTCTCTTCACATCCAGTGGAAAAACGGAACCAAGGCAAAAAGGTGTGGATCACGTTTGTCCTCTTCTTCTGTTGATCTCTAAATGACATCCTTTCTCTAGGTAAGGCCCTAATACTCTCACAAGATCTGATGCTGGTTACCTGGAGGATCTTTTTTTCCCTTCTCCCACCTCTCTCTACTCCAGGGCTCACAGGTGCATAAAATATGTTTTCTGGTGCTTTTGATATTACAGTTGATCCTTGAACCACACAGGTTTGAGCTGCACAGGTCCACTTATACGTGGATTTTTTTTCCACAAAAATTATATCGAGTGTCCCTGCCTCTCCAGCCTTCCATTTTCCCTCCTCCACCTCTGCCACCTCTGAAAGCGCAATACCAACCCCTGTATTCTCCTCCTCCTCAGCCTACTCAGCGTGAAGACAGCGAGGATGAAAACTTTTATGATGATCCACTTCCAGTTTGTAAAGAGTAAGTGTATTTTCTCTTCCTTATGAGTTTCTTAATAAAATTTTCTTTTCTGTGGCTTACAGTATATAATACATATAACATACCAAATATGTGTTAATTGACTGTTTACATTGTCACCAAGGCTTCCACTCAACAGTCGGCTATTAGTGGTTATGTTTTTGTGGAGTCAAAAGTTATACATGGATTTTTTATTTTTGAGATGGAGTCTCGCTTTGTCACCCAGGCTGGAGTGCAGTGGCACCATCTCAGTTCACTGCAACCTCCGCCTCCTGGGTTCAAGCAATCCTCTCATGTCAGCCTCCCAAGTAGCTGGAATTACAGGCGCTTGCTGCCACACCTGGCTAATTTTTGTTTTGGTCCATGTTGGCCAGGCTGGTCTCAAACTCCTAACCTCAAGTGATCCACCTGCCTCGGCCTCCCAGAGTGCTGGGATTACAGGCGTGAGCCACTGTGCCTGGCCTTACCTGGATTTTTGGTTACCAGAGGGGTTGGTGCCCTTAACTCTTGCATTGTTCAAGGCTCAATTAGTAATAACAATATTTAATCCCCTAATCCCATGATCCGATGTTCTAGAATGATTCTATATTCTTTCTTTGTTATTTCTACCTCTGATAAGATGACTATGTTGGAAATGACATGACAGGGCTGAGAAAACACAGTGACATAATGTGTCCTACACATTGTTGTGAAGTTGGTGAACATCCATTACTGAGAAGCTGAGATAAGTGATTCTGGGAGCGTGCTTTCTGCTACTCTAACTGTCTTAAGATCAATCTAGGAGAACATACATGATTGGATAGTTATTTATTTTGCTCACAGGACTCCCAGCCTTAGTTTCCCTCAGCTCTTACCTCCAGATGACTGTGGGGGAATCTTGTAGACCCTTTCAGTTCCTTCCCCTCAGTGGCCTCCTCAGTTCTGGCTGCTCTGATGCACTCTGTCCTTCAGATGGGCCACTCATTCCTTTGCCTTTGTGGTTTCCTCTGCCTGAAACATTCTACCCCTGGGTGTCCAAGCTGTTGGTTTTCTTTCACTTTCTAAGTGTGATCTCAGCAACACTTTCTATAGTCACCTAATAGAAAATAATCTTTATTTTTGTACTCTCTGTCCTATTACCCTGTTTCACTTTTGGCCATGTCTGAGAACATGCATTTAATGCTTCCTTCCTATCTCTAGGCCCCCACTAGAATGGGGTCTTTTCTGTCTTGTTAACTGCTCATTTCCAGCACTTTACAACAGTGCCTGGTAGAAGGAAAGGGCTCAGTAAATATTGGTTGAATGCTGAGTGATTGCATAAATATAGGAGGCTCACCTAAATGTGGGTTACTCTCAGATAAGCAGAAGTCTTCAACTGGGCAGAGAGTGTAACAGTTGCATTTTTTATCTTATTGGAGAAGGTTCACAAATATTATAATTTTAGTAGACAAGGAGATGCAGAATAAAGATGTAGCTGGAATAGAACCCCAGAGATCATGAAAATGAGCTTTGTGAGCACATGAATAAATGTAGAACAAAGGAAAGATAATTTTATTTAGAATATAAAATAACTTGGCCGGGTGCGGTGGCTCACGCCTGTAATCCCAGCACTTTGGGAGGTCGAGGTGGGCGGATCACAAGGTCAGGAGATCGAGACCATCCTGGCTAACATGGAGAAACCCCGTCTCTACTAAAAATACAAAAAAAAATTAGCCAGGTATGACGGCGGGCGCCTGTAGTCCCAGCTACTCGGGAGGCTGAGGCTGGAGAATGGCGTGAACCCAGGAGGCGGAGCTTGCAGCGAGCCGAGATCGCGCCACTGCACTCCAGCCTGGGAGACAGTGAGACCCCGCCTCAAAAAAAAAAAAAAAAGAATATAAAATAACTTAAAGAATAATAGCTAGAGTCCCAACCAATCTGACCCTATAGATGTCTTCTGAAAATTTTCTCTCTTTAGTCTTGCCCCAGGCCTTTCAATAAATATCCATTAAATGAATAAATTAGCAAAAGAAATGTTCAAAGGCATAAAATATAGACTTTAGCTTTTTTTTTCTGAAAGAGGTAGGCAGGCCTGGTCTCAAACACAGTTATGGAGTTTGTCTTTACTGCTCGAGTCTATTCAGAATTTCCATGCAGTGCCCAGTTTTGGCCAATGCTTCTAGACACCATCCCATTTCTTTTCTGATCCTTCTCCTTTCAATACGTTCCTCTGTTCAATAGCTTAACACCTGGTTGGACCAATGTTGGGATCAGTTTTGGGGTGGAGAGGGGAGGTGTAATTATTAGCCACTTCCTCAATTGTATTGCTAAGAACTGTAAATGGTCTGAGATTTTATCCTACTTACAAACTTATGAGTTAGCCTTTTTCTTACTTCATGAATATTGGCAGAAGACATGAGACTTGTAGGTCAGAGCTAAAAAACTTTATTACAAAAGCAAAAGCAGTAGCCAGAGCTTCGTGCCCCTGAGTCGCACACAGCAGATGGCAGAGGTGGGCCCAGATGGATGCCCGCACATGCAGTGGGTTGCATTACAGGAGAGGAACTCTGAGCTTGGAGAATCTGCCACTTTTGTAATAAACAGAAGCAAGCCTGCTCTTTGTCTTAGGAGAGGTGTTGCCCTCGTTTCTCAAGGTTACAAACCCAGCTCTGAGAAACGGCTTGGGTAAAGAGTGATCAGGGCCTTGTATTTTTGGTGTATTCAGCAAGCAAATGCAGAGATTCTTGAGGCCAATAGCCGATTGTTTTTCCCAAGATGTACCGCATGAAGTGTGAAGAGAACTGAGTTTCGATAGACACACATGGCAAAGAGGAGATGGAATGGTTGGATAAGTAACACAGCAAAGGCTGACAAATGTTTAAAGTTCTTTTTTAACACCAAGTAGAAAGATATTTGAGCTCTTGGAAACTTGTAATTCTAAATGGTTTTTTTCTATACTCAGATTTACAGTAAGAAAAATTTTCCTTAGCAGAATGTCAAAAAATCTAATTCCTGCATATCTGAAATTCAGATTATGGCACTTTCTCCAAATCTCTCAGTTATGTCTTTGTCATTGCCCCCTCATATAGATCTATTAAACAATGTAATAAACATATATACTTATTTCAGTATTTGGGGTAATAATCAGAATTATGCACTGCCTTCTGTGCTTCTGGTCTCTAAGCATGTGGTTCTCCATTTTATCAGCAACATAGACTTTATTCAGGACAAATACGTATCAGAGAAACCAGCTGTAATTCAAAAGCTCCCTTATATGCAATATGAGAGTCAAATAGACAAGCAAACCACCTGCTCTTTTAGGTTTTCCAAGCTCTACCTTGGTATTGCTAGATCATCAGAAAGTGAAGTTTCAGAATAATCAGAATCTCAATATTGTATTCTTGGTGGTGCCTAAAAATTGGCAAATTTACCATATTCTTTTGCCTCCTGAAAAGCTACAGCACTTCTTTGACATCTTGGCATCTGCCAGCATCTTCTATGTCAGGATCTTGTTGATCTGGAGCAGGTGTGTTTTGTGATGTCAATTCACTGCCTAAGGGGAATCCTTTTGAAGATAATAACAATTTCTCATTATAGACTATTTAAACTTTAGTGCTTAGAATTGAGAAGGAACTTAGAAGTCATGTAGACTTTATCCTTCCACACATCACGATACCACTCAAAAAGGTTATTCAAATCTGTTAGATTCTTCCAAAGAGAGTGAGCTCACAACTTTGTGAAGTCGTCTATTGCACTCCAGTAACTGCGAAATTCTTCCTCACACCACACCAAAATATAATTCCCTAACACTCTGGCATTTGAAGACATCTAGATATTCATGCTATCTAGATGGTCCCTGTTGCCATGATATTTCTTGCTATATTTTTCTAAAAGCTCTGTGCTTCATCAAGCTCTCAAAATGTGCTCAGAACCAAACAAAATAGGGAAATTACAATCTGGCCAGCAAAAAATATAGAGAAACTATTATCTCCCTTGGTCAAGATAATCTACTTTTCCTAGAACAGTCTTTGTTTGCATTTTTTTTGTTGTTGTTGTTTCTTTTTGGTAACAGCAATATCAGGCATATCTATAAGGGATTAATTTAAACCCCCAAGTTTTTCTCACATGAACTGTTGTCAATACCTGAAATTAAATCTCTTTCTCTCTATATATACACTATGTATTCACATCCTATTGCTTCTATTTCTCTGGAGAACTCTGAGTAATACAGTAGCTATAGAACAACTGTCTTCTTATTGCATTCAGTTAAAAGTCTATTAAAATAGCAGGTCAGCCTCTCTCATGAATAGGTCACTGTATTAGTCAGTGTTCTCTAGAGGGTTAGAACTAATAGGATAGATGTATATATAGAGGGGAGTTTATTAAGGAGTATTGACTCACACGATCACAAGGTGAAGTCCCACAATAGGCCATCTGCAAGCTGAGGAGCAGGGAAGCCAATCTGAGTCCCAAAACCTCAAAAGTAGGGAAACTGACAGTGCAGCTTTCAGTCTGTGGTTGGAGGCTCGAGAGCCCCTGGCAAACCACTGGTGTAGGTCCAAGAGTCCAAAAGCTGAAGAACTTGGAGTCTGATGTTCAAGGGCAAGAAGCATCCAGCACAGGAGAAAAAAGAAGGCTGGAAGTCTCAGCCAGTTTAGTCCCTCCACATTCCTCTGCCTGCTTTTATTCTAGCCACATGGGCGGCTGATTAGATGGTGCCCACCCAGATTGAGGATGGGTCTGCCTCTCCCAGTCCAATGACTCAAATGTTGATCTCCTTTGGCAACACCCTCATAGACACACCCAGGAACAATACTTTGCATCCTTCAATCCAATCAAGTAGACACTCAGTATTAACCATCCTAGTGACATTATTATTTATTGCCCTGAAGGGTATGCTCTTGAGAGTGAAAGGGGGAGCTGTCAATAATTTGCTGGTAAAAGAGGTGTAACCTGGGATTGCTGCAGGCAATTGGCAAATATGGCTAATCCACTAATAGAGCATTAAAGCCATGTGATAATGCTGCCCAATGCAAATTTTGAAATGCTAATACAGGTGATAACTGACAGACTGACATTTTGTAGGAGTGAGCAGGGGAGAAGTGATTAGCACAGTGTAATTCACTGAGGACCTTAGCCCCATTGGCCTGTTCGCTAAGAGGTGTTCTAGCACCACCTAGACTCAACTCTTACAAGCACTTACCTGTCATCTTCATTGGGGACTATCACAAAGTCTAGAATTCACAGATATGGAACGTTTTGACTAGTAGCACCTGACTGGCCACTCACTCATGATGTTTTCAAAAGTGGGATGCCTGGTTACTTTGCTGAGTTTGTGAGATGATGAATGGGAAGGGTTGATGGTGACAGCTCAGAGGAGACCAAAGGCCCAGAGGGTGCCCTGCTTTAGGAACTCACCTCCGCACACCTTTGAGGTTTGAATTAACATGATTCTCACTTCGTAGAAATTTCAGTCATTCATACATACTTCAAATTGATTAAATCTCATGATTAGATTGATTCTCCTTCCCCATCCTCCACGAGCAAAGGAGTTGCTTAGGGGTGAGGAGAAGAAGAGAGTGAGAAGATATTCATGGAAAGGTTGTGAAAATTGAGAATGAATTGGAAAATATGGGGCTTTCTGAAGGAGAACAAGGTAAGATAAGGGGTTGCTATGCAGGGCTTTGTGAAATTTGAGAGCCTTGGTCTATAGGCTGTTCACAGATTATTTGCAATCGAAGTAGAAATAAGACATTAGGATTTTAAAAAATTAATAAACTATATTTTTCAGCTTAGTTTTAGATTTAGCAAGATTGAGCATAAAATGCAGAGAGTTCTGATATGTTCCTCCCTGTCCCTCAACATGCTGACCCTCCCTTACTATGGACATCCTCACCACAGTGGTGTATTTGTCACAATCAATGAACGGACACTGACACATCATTACCACTGAGAGTCTGAAGGTAACATTAAGGCTCACTCTTGCTGTTGCACATTCTATGGGTTTAGATACATGTATTATGACATGTATCCACAATTACAGTATCCTATACAGTTGTTTCACTCCATCCCATATCCCCTCTGCGCCACCTATTCATCTCTTCCTCTCCACTAAATCCCAATAACTACTAATATTTTTATTGCCTCCGTAGATTTGCCTTTTGCAGAATGTCTTATAGTTAGAATTATATAAAATGTAGCCTTTTCAGATTGGCTTCTTCAACTCAGTAATATGCATTTAAGTTTCCTTCATGTCTTTTCATGGCTTGTTAGTTCATTTTTTTTTTTTTTTTTAGTGCTGAATATTTCATTGTCTGCATGTACCACAGTTTATCCATTCACTTACTGAAGGAAATCTTGGTTGCTTCCAAGTTTTGGCAATTATAAAGCAGCTGTAAACATCCATATGCAGGTTTTTGTTTAGATATATGTTTTTAATTTATTTGCATAAATACCAGACAGCAGAATTGCTGGATCAAATGGTAAGAATCTCATTTTGGAAAAAATTGCCAAACTGTCTTCCAAAGTGGCTGTACCATTTTGCATGCTCACCAGCAATGAATGAGAGTTCTTATCACTCCACATCCTTGCCAGCGTTTGGTGTTGTCACTGTTTTGGATTTTGGCCTTTCCAACAGGTGTGTAGTGATATCTTCTTCTTGTTTTAATTTGCAGTTCTCTAATGATGTGATGTTGACTATCTTTTCTTATGCTTACTTGCCACCTTTATCTTCTTTGGTGAAATGTTTGTTCAGGTTTTTTCCCATTTTAAAAATCAAGTTGTTTGTTTTCTTATTGTTGAGTTTTAAGATTTCTTTGTATATTGGATAACAGTCCTTTATCAGACATTAGACTTTTTATATAACGTTTCCTTTATTATTGATTTTTCTTCTGGGTTATGTATTCCATTGATTAATTATGATTAAGCAACCACAAATCTCAACTTCGTCTGCTGTGATACAAAGGGGAGGTACGGCTGAGTTTGCCAAATTTAAAAATGTTTTGCAGAAAAGGGTAAGGGTGTGGTTAAAAGGAGGGTGAAACAGGGAAAATGAAACAAGTTAGCCTTTTAAAAAATCCCCTGTTAAAATAAAATTGCCTCTCTAATAAGGCACATGGCAGCCTTTCTTATGTGTATAACACTGGAAAACCATAGTTTTCTGTCCTGATTTAGACTGGAATCTTTTCAATTCTTTCTGAGGTATTCTCAAGGGAGCTTTTGTGAAGCAGGTTTTTGATCAACTTGCAAGATTAGTTTTCCCCAAGTTTAACTAGGTCATGCTTTCTCTTCTATCTCAGTGAGGGAAGAGAGAGACCCTCTCATATTGTTTTATACTCAGAAAAGGAGAAAAGTGAAACTAAAGGCAGGTAGCCCGGCGCCCAGGAACCAGACCCGAAACCAGGCCTGGGCCTGCCTGACCTAAGCCTAGTAGTTAAAATTCGACCCCTGACCTAGCAACTGATGTTATCTATAGATTCCAGACATTGTATGGAAGAACACTGTGAAACCTACCATTCTGTTCTGTTTCACTCTGACCAATGGTGCTTGCAGCCCCTGTCACATACCCCCTGGCTTGCTCAATTGATCATGACCCTCTCACGCGGACCCCCTTAGAGTTGTGAGCCTTTAAAAGGGACAGAAGTTGAGCACCTGAGGAGCTCGGATTTTAAGACGCTACCCTGCCGGTGCTCCCAGCTGATTAAAGTCACTTCCTTCACTATCTCGGTGTCTGAGGGGTTTTGTCCACGGCTCGTCCTGCTACATCAGCAGAAGCACAATTTATCAAAAGCTGAAACAGACCAAATGTAGGATGTGCTTTTTAAGAAGGTAAGTTTGGGATGTTAACAAATTAGTTTTATAATTTTAAATAGTTTGAAATTTCAACACCACAATGTTTGAGTACTTGGGCTTTCATTTGGATAACTAGCCCATTGTGATTTACCTTTCTTCTCAACACCTGAGCATGTGGGGTCTGGAGTATAATTTTGACAGTTACAATTTAATGATTTATTTTTGCAACACGTTGTCTTGTGCCATCATTTAACTTTCCAAGTTTTCCTGATTAATCTGCACAACTGAAAGAAAAACTCTTGTGCATTAGGGCTCTCCAGAGAAGTAGAGCCAATACGATATAGATGTATGCATGTATAGATAGACAGAGATTTATTTTAAGAAATTGGCTCACAGAATTGTGGCGGCTGGCAAGTCCAAAATCTGTAAGGCAGACTGGGTAGCTGGAAATTCAGTTAAGAGTTTATGTTGCAATCTTGAGTCTGAAATCTGCAGGGAAAGCCAACAGACTGGAAACTCAGGCAGAATTTCTATGCTGCGGCCTTGAGGCAGAATTCCTTCCTTCTTTGGAAACCTCAGTCTTTGTTCATCAGGCCTTCAACTGATTGGATAAAACTCGCCCACATTATGAAGGATAATCTGCTTTATGAGAAGTCAACTAATTGTAAAGGTTAATGACATCTGAAACAAACCTTTACTGCAACATCTAGACTAGTGTTTGATGAAACAGCTGGGCACCGTAGCCTACCCAAGTTGACATATAAAATCAGCCATCCTATCTTGAAAACAGGAATTACAGCCTCTACTTCTTTGTGTTCACCAGTGTTTATGGTCCACTGAGTAAGGACATCCTGAGTACAGTAGTACCTCCTTATTCATGGAGGATATGTTCCAAGACCCTCAGTAGATGCCTGAAATTGTGAATAGTACCAAACCCTAAATATACTATGTTTTCTCCCCATACATCCATACCTATGATAAAGTTTAACTTAGTTAACCTTTAGTAGTTAAAATAGTTAAATTATGCACAGTAAGAGATTAACAGTAATATCTAACGATAAAATAGAACAATTATAACAATAGGCTGAAATAAAATTTATGTGAATGAGATCTCTCTGTCTCAAAATATCTTAAGATTTGCAGATTGCAGGTAGCTAAAACCACAAAAATCAAAATCTGATAAGGGGGTACTACTGTAAATTCACACTGGTTAGATAAATATTGAACTTACATATCGTACACTAGTTTATCTTCTGAAAATTACACGCATAGCTTCTTACCTGAATATGCCAGTGGTATCCAGTATAATTTAAAAATATTAAATGTACAGATAGGAAATACTAGTAGTGACTCTTAAAAAATTAACCTCAAATAGAGAAATGGAAAGAAATAGCATTTTGGGAAATAGGAACAGCATGAGCAATTGAAGGTGGTTAAAAAATGAGGTTGGTTGGTTTGTAGGACAATGAGGGGACCTACCTGCCTTGAGGGAGGTGTGTGTGGGAGTGCTCGAAGTAAAACTGACTAGGTAGAGGATAGCAATATTGTGGAAGCCACTGGAAATCAAGTGGAGAGATTTTCAACTAAATGAAGGGTGGCCACTGAAGTATTTTGAGCAGGAGAGTGATATAATGACAATTTTTTTTCTTTAATCTGCACCTGTTAACAGTATTTGGAGCAGAAGTAATGAGGCAAACAGTGCCAGTTCACGACCTCCAAGAAGCAGATGCTAAGACAGAGTTAGACACGTGAAAGACTTGTGGAGGAGAGTAGGAATGTGAAAGATGAAGGGGAATGGAGCAGTAAGAACCTTGGGAACTGCACTGTCCAACAGGGTAGGTAGCCAATAGCCACATGGGACTGCGGCATTCAACGTTTGCAATGTGACCATGTTGAGGTGAAATGTATGAAAAACACTCTGGATTTATAAGACTTAGCACCAAAAATCAAAAACAACCCCCTGTCCCCACATATATGAGAATGTAAAATATCTCCTAAATGACTTTTGAAATATTGGCTGTAGGTTGAAATAGTATTTGAAAATAAATACAATATACCATTGGCAAGTATAAATATATGAGTATTTACTTAAGTATATACTTTAAGAATATACTTAAAACTTATTTTGCTTATTTCTTTTTACTTTTTCAATGTGGCTACTTTGAAAATTTAAAATTATGTGTGTGGCTCACTTTATATTTCTGAGTTAGTTCTGCTTCAGAAATAATTGGTTTTGAAACCAACAAATTGTTGGTTTGATACTCATGAAAAGAGAGAGAAGAAGGATTAAGAAGGAAGTGTTGACAACACAACTCTAAGAAAGTTTTGGCCAGGTAATGGGGAGTCCCTGATACGGTTTGGCTGTGTCCCCATCTGAAATTTCATCTTGAATTGTAATCTAAATTGTAATCTCCATGTGTTGGGGGCGGGACCTTGTTAGAGGTGATTAGATCACGGGGTCAGCTCCCCCATGACGTTCTCATGATAGTGAGTGAGTTCTCACTAGATCTGATGGTTTTATGAGGGGCTTTTCCTCCCTTCACTTGGCACTTCTCTCTTCTACCACCATGTGAAGAAGGATGTGTTTGCTTCCCTTTCTGCCATGATTGTAAGTTTCCTGAGGCCTCCCAAGCCATGCTGAACTGCAAGTCAATTACATCTCTTTTCTTTATAAATTACCCAATCTTGGGAAGTTCTTTACAACAGTATTAAAATGGATTAATACAGTCCCAGAGCAAAGGATGGCCTTTGGAAGAATCCTTCATTGCCCGGGAATAGGTTGACACTAGTATCCCAACCACGCTTAACCACTGGCTGAGACCATCTTGGGGAAAGCATGATCAGGATGCTACAGCAGCAACGGATGCAAAAGGGCAACAGCCTGTGGCTGTCAGCCAACTATGTAACCCACAGTGGATTCTTTGGAAGGACATCTGAGTGTACCGAATTTTCAGGGCTACTTCCAAAACCAGTACAGGGGGCCGGGCGCGGTGGCTCACACCTGTAATCCCAGCACTTTGGGAGGCCGAGGAGGGTGGATCACAAGGTCAGGAGATTGAGACCATGGTGAAACCCCGTCTCCACTAAAAATACAAACAAAATTAGCTGGGCGCGGTGGCGGGCACCTGTAGTCCCAGCTACTCAGGAGGCTGAGGCTGGAGAATGGCGTGAACCCTGGAGGCGGAGCTTGCAGTGAGCCGAGATCTCGCCACTGCACTCCAGCCTGGGCGACAGAGCGAGACTCTGTCTCACAAAAAAAAAAACAAACAAACAAAATAAAACTGGTAGAGACAGTTCCCAACTTATGATGGTTTGACATGTGATTTTTCCACATTACAATGGTGCAAAAGAAATATTCATTCTGTACACTCCTGGATTTATGATGGGGTTACATCCGGATGAGTTTTTTGTAAGTTGAAAATATCCTAAATTGAAAACACAGTTTGGACATAAGATACTTTCAACTTATCATGGGTTTACTGAGATGTAACCCCACTGTAAGTCAAAGAGCAGCTGTACTTCTTACAGTAATGTAGGTAAACATTAGCTAGTTTACTTGCCAGTGCTGTTTGGCCTGATGCCATGGCTCTTTAGTCATGTTTCCCAACTTCTGTGTCTTATCTTATGTGACCCAGCCCCATGTGTGTGGAGAGCACCAACACTGAGTGCTACATGAGACCCATCCTCAGAAGCTCTGAAACTTCACTCTCTAAGTACGATAACTTTCTAAGGCTCTGTGACAGGAAGGCAGTCAAACTGCCTCTGGGCTAGGTTAATGTGATTGTTTTTTAATGCCTCTCCTGTGACACCGCAACTTGCTGTTCTGGAGCCATTACTCAGTCAAAATTGAGATTTCTGACCCTTGAAGCCTTATTTGACCCTTGTTCTCTAAAAAACACTAGTGAACTGAGAGCACTATAGAATTTCAACTATTTTCATCCTAAATTCTCAATTTTAGAGATTATTCCCATAAAATGTATGCAACCTTTAAAAATGATAAGCCAATCTTGTACAACCATGCACTGCATAATGACATTTCAGTCAGTGACAGACAGCATCTATGACTGTGGTCCCATAGATTATAATGGAGCTGAAAAATTCCTGTCAGCTGGTGTTGTCATAGTCTTCATAACGTTGTAGTACAATGGATTACTCATGTGTTTGTAATGGTGCTGGTATAAACAAACCTACTGTGCTGCCAGTCATTTAAGTGTACAGCACATACAATTATGTACAGTGCATAATACTTAATAATGATAATAAATGGCTATGTTACTGGTTTACACATTTACTATACTTTTTTTATCATTATTTTAGAGTGCGCTCTTTCTACTTACATACTGAAAAACTAACTGTAAAAGCCTCAGGCAGGTCCTTCGGAGATATTACAGAAGAAGACATTGTTAGCACAGGAGATGACAGCTCCATGCATGTTACTACCCCTGAAGACCTTCCAGTGGGACAAGATGTAGAGGTGGAAGACAGTGATATTGATGGCCCTGACCCTGTGTAGGCCTAGGCCTAGGTGAATGTGTGTGTTTGTGTGTTAGTTCTTAAGAAAAATATTTAAAATGTATAAAAATGAAATAAAAAATTTAAAAATAGAAAAATCTTATAGAATAAGAATATAAAAGTCCAGGTGCAGTGGCTCACACCTGTAATCCCAACACTTTGGGAGGCTGAGGTGGGAGGATCATTGAGCTCAGGAGTTTGAGGCTGCAGTGAGACCCCGTCTCTAAAACAAACAAAAAAAACAACAAACAAAAAAGAACGGGATTTAAAGAAAAAATATTTTCATACAGTTGTACAATGTGTTTGTGTTTTAAACTGTTACTACAAGAGTCAAAAAGTTAAAAAAATTAAAAGTTTATAAAGTAAAAAAGTTATAGTATGCTATGGTTAATTTAGTATTGAAGAAATAAATTTTTAAAAATAAAGTTAATGTAACCTAAGTGTACAGTATTTATAAAGTCAACAGAAGTATACAATAATGTCTTAGGCCTTCACATTTACCACCACTCACTCACTGACTCACCCAGAGTGACTTTCAGTCCTGTAAGCTTAATTCGTGGTAAGTGCCCTAGAGAGGTACACCATTTTTAATCTTTTATAATGTATTTTCACTGTGCCTTTTCTATGTTTACATACATTCAGATACATACATACTTACCATTGTGTTCCAATTGCCTACAGTCTTCAGCACAGTAACATGTTATGCTGGTGTATAACTTAGGAGCACTAGGCTCTATCATATAGCCTAAGTGTGTAGTCGGCTGTGAAGTTGGCTGTACCATCCAGGGATTTTTAAGTGCACTCTGTGATGCTTGCACAGTGATGAAGTCACCTAACAACACATTTCTCAGAATGTATCCCTATTGTTTTGGTTTCTGAGACAGGGTCTTACTCTGTTGCCCAGGCTGGAGTGCTGTGTTGCCATCGCGGCTCACTGTCGCCTTGACCTCCTAGGCTTAAGTGATCCTCCTACTTCAGCCACCTGAGTAGCTGGGACTACAGATGCGCACCACCACAGCCAGCTAAGTTCTGTGTTTTTTGTAGAGATGGGGTTTTACCCTGTTGCCCAGGCTGGTCTCTAACTCCTGAGCTCAAGAGATTCACCTGCCTTGGCCTCCCAAAGTGCTGGAATTACAGGTGTGAGTCACCATGCCCGGCACCATATCCCCATTGTTAAGTGATGCATGACTGCGTTGGTAGTTAAGGTCTAATGAGAAACAGTCTGTTCTCAAGGAGATTGTAATCAGGCTCACCTGCAAATGCAGGGGATGCAGCTTTCTCTGAGAATGACCCTTTTGTGAAAGAGCTGAGCGATTGCAAAGGGAAGGGGAGAGATTTAGATGCCATTGTTTGTGATGAAGCGATCAGTGCCGGTAAGAAGGTGATATGAAAGTTGTTTTTTTTTTAAGTTACCTTAAAATGTAACAATAACCATTTTTGTTTTGCTTCTGAATTGTCGTTTGTTCTATGTGTGTTGACAGTAAATCTCCAAAGAAGGAAAAATGTGCCACAGGTGAGAAGCCCCAGTAAGTGAACCCTCCTCCGTAAAGCCAGGGATGATTCTGTAAGACCACAAGAGCTTTCCTAGTCTTTAAAACATTTCAAATAATAATGGATATGGTGTTTTTCTGCCTGTGTACATTTTCCACACATTTTCAACCTGTCAATATGTGTTTTACTCCCTAAATAAGACAGCACACTTTAGTGAATAGCTATGAGTGTATTCTTTGAAAATCCATCAGGCTCCATCACTTACAGCTGGCAGTGTGGACTTGGGTAAGCTATGTAATCCTTCTAAGCCTCAATTTCTTCAACTGTACGTTGGAATGTTTATATACATTTATAAACTATAGTACTCAAACCATAATGTTGTTGTGAGAATTACATGAGATAATGCTTGTAAATTTTCAGGATTGTGCCTAACATATGCTAAGTGCTTAAATCTTAGCTTGAGAATCAAGGCTTTCCACACGCTGGCCCTCCAATCAAACTTTCCTTCTTGTTATTCTTGTAATGAAACTTCCAGATAGACAGACAGACAGGCAAGTCCAGCCAGCCTGGCTTGCTCATCCTCATCTCAGTGTCTGAACTGGCCTCCTCTTTTCCTCCTTGTACAAATGACTCATCCTTCACAGCTGAGTCAAGTTCACTAGCTCCCTGAAGCTTGCCATCCCTAACCTCTGTTTCACAGGGGCCCTCCTCTCCTGGGGCTGGTGAGAGATCAAGTAGGGATTCCTGATCTGGAAAATGGTGCAAGTCTGAAAAGGAGAAGTTTGAGGTAGAGCCAGGCTTGTCTCTTTGGGGAATATTTCTTGGGGGACAGTGTGTGACTTTACACTTCAAAAATTCTGAAAAGTCAAAACCCTCTTTTTCTTGGCATTTGAACTTAAATCAGAGGAAACTTCATGTTGGTCACATGTGTTATACCCAGGATTACTGATCATTTACATTTTGTGATACTACGTGTCACCTAATGCACTTAACATTTGTCATACTTTGGCTTTTCAACATCCAACTGTCTTTTCCTAGTAATATTTCAAGTACTGTTAGAGGGATCTCCCATTCTGTAGCCTTGGTGACAGTTAGTGCCCAGGAGCATGGGACATAGATTTAGACAGACATGTTTTTGCTGGAACTTCAGTCTGGACACTTAACATTTGTCATACTTTGGCTTTTCAACATCCAACTGTCTTTTCCTAATAATATTTCAAGTACTGTTATTAGGGATCTCCCATTCTGTAGCCTTGGTGACAGTTAGTGCCCAGGAGCATGGGACATAGATTTAGAGAGACATGTTTTTGCTGGAACTTCAGTCTGGACAGAAGGACCTGGAATTGGTTAGGGCCCCTCTTTCACAGCAGTAGTGGTGGGGGGTCGTGTGTGGACGAGACATCCTGCTGACCATTCTGTGCTTTGACTGCGAGGGCCCAGGCTTCAGGACCTCTCCTGCCCCTTCATGTCTCCCAAACCTGATCCTCCTGCTTCCTGTCCATTCTGCAACACCAGATATTTGAAAAAGTCCTCTTTTTTTCTTAAAATTTACAGATTTACTTTCTTTCACTTATTCAAAAGGACTTTGATAGTCCACTGTGGAAAGTAGTTTGCAGATTTCTCAAAGAACTTAAAACAACTACCATTCAACCTAGTAATCCCATTACTGGGTATATATCCAAAAGAAAACAAATCATTCTACCAAAAAGACACATGCAGTCACATGTACACTGCGGCACTATTCACAATAGAAAAGACATGGAACCAACCTAAGTGCCCATCAACAGTGGACTAGAATAAGAAAATGTGGTATATATGCACAACGGAATACTACACAACCATAAAAAAGAATGAAATCATGTCTTTTGCAGCAACATGAATGCAGCTGGAGGCCATTACTTTAAGTGAATTAACACAGGAACAAAAAACCAAATATGGCATGTTCTCACTTATAAGTGGGAGCTATATTTTGGGTACTCATGGACATGAAGATGGCAACAATAGAAACTGGACACTACTAGAGTCAGGAGGGAGGGAGTAGGGGAAGGATTGCAAAACCAACTATTGAGTACTATGTTCAGTACCTGGGTGATGGGATGATTCATACCCCAAAGCTCAGCATCATGTAATATACCCAGGTAACACACCCGCATCTGCACATCTAATGCCTGAATCTAAAATAAAAGGTGAAAAAAATAACTTTGGCTCGTAAGAATTACAATAGTAATAATAATTACCATTATTTTTATAATGGTATATTTATAAAAATAATTACCATTATTTTTATAGCAATATACTTAGTTATTGAGCCCATTCAATATGACAAGCACTATTCCAAGTGTTTGACATGTATTAACTCCCTCATCCCCATAATCATCAAGGTAGGCACTATTGTCAGTATACTGACCTCCAGATGAAAGAAACTGAAATGCAGAGAGATTTCTCAAGTTCATGTAGCTAATAAATAGCAGAGTTAGAATTTGAAACAACAAAGTCTCTTAATGACGTATTCAGCAATTTGTATCAGGAAATAATATTGTAGGTAACAGACTTACAAGGAAATGTGGGGAATTAGAGACTGGTTCTCAATATGAGATAGAGTAGAAGAAACTGAACATCCTATTATTTTCTATGTTGGTAATCTACTCGTTCGTGGCTTACAGTAATAAGATAGCGAAGTAAATGATCGCCTATGTGCCAGGTCTGACCCACAGACCCTGTCCAAATGACAGATAAACAAATGCACTCAGACACAGGTATCCAGTGAAAGAGCGGGCTAGGGAATGGGGCTTCTCACAGACATTGAGAAGGATGCTGTGAAGAGTCACAGTGGCCATGGTCCTGACAAGCCGGTGCTGTGGGCATTTATTCAGTACAGATTTAATGACAAAGGCTTTGAGTCAACACACTTGTGGGCAATTGGGTAATTAACAAAGCATCACGCCCCGCACCCACCCCCTCGCCTGCCACCACCACCCTTGCCCCACCGCCAGAGAGAGCAGTCCTGCGTGCTGACGATTAAAGGCCAGGGCCAGGTTTCTGGAGACAGGAGTAAACAAGCTATTCAGATAAACTCTCCTGCATTATTTTCACCTACTTCTCGCCCTTTGCCCCAGAGTAAGAATGGCCGCCTTTGGCTCATTCTTCCCGGAAGCTTTTCAAGACCTCCCGGCCTTCCAAGAAGGTTTGCATCTTTCTATAATTTTATAATTTTTCCCACCACCCTGACTGAACTCCTACACCTATGGATATCACATCTGTAATCAAGGATTCATTAAGAAGATTCTGGTGGGCCATGTTGTGACCACCATAAAAACAGTATGAATGATATGAAAAATCAATAGGTGCTTGCTTCTGGTAACACTGAATGGCTTAAAGCAGAGAATGATAAATTCAAATTTCTAAATTCTCAATTTAAGCCATGGACTAAAATACAGGGATGTTCTGTTACCATGATGAAAGAATTCATTATCTTGCAGCTGTCAGGCTACAATAATCAAAACTCAAACTCAGATTTTGATCCTGAAGAGTGCCAAATTCTACATCAATTAACTTTTCCACTATGTATGTCCCTTACATGGAATTGTAGGCATTGGTCAGAAAAGAGTAGGTCCCTGGCCGTGAAAGGACTCAGATGCTTGAGTAGCTCAAATCCCCACCCTTTATGGAGTTTCTGTTTCCCGAAGGGATCATCTCCCCTCTTTGGTCTGATAAGACATTTCTTTTCTTTCTTGAAGACTCTTGTTCTCTTGCCTTGAGATAGTATCTTGAAAGATGAAAACTATTCTTCAAGTTCCCTACCTATCTTACACTTCACTTTGCTTAGAGGAATAACTAAAGTTAAATCCCAACATGATCTGGGGACATATTATGAAGTCACTCTTTGGGTAAGAAGGTTTACAACAATAAGAACAACAGAGTTTGGCTAATTCTTTGGAGAAAAAAATCTTTGGAATATGTGCAGGAATGACTTTGTTCTTGACTGTTAGGGAGGAGTATAATCATATGTCTGCCACAATTTTTTGACATGAATCACTCAGCAGATATTTTGCATTCAGATCAAGCCTGACTGAGCAGCTATATGTGGTTCCAACAATTTGTTTGGCTGGTTAAGCCCAACCTGGCCTCAACTCTGGACCACAACATTTTGGGCCCAGTGATGATAAGAAAGAATGTATTCAAAACTTCAAGCCATGAGAAATACCAAGTGATGTTTTGTGAGCATCTTGTCTGACTATATCCTAAGTATAACCCCCCAAGCAGCCTCAGATCCACTCCTTTCACCAACATCTTCGGACATACATTGGTAAAGGAAATGCCATTTCTGGGATGGGCCATTTTTGGCAGACTGGGGATTCTGGTAGGAGACCACACAGTTGAAATAGGCTACCTGATTTCAGTGTTAACAAGAGGATCCAGGGGTGGCAGAGCCAAGTATCTCCACAAAAGACAAAATCTCTTCACAGAGATAAAATGGGCATTATTTCCATAATTATCAGTAGGGTCAGCATGCTAATATAAATGTTCTGACTCAAATAGATTTTCAATAGAGATTATTGACATTAGGGTCTCTGGGACCAAACTAGATAGATTACACAGGTCTGAAGACTAAAGGATAATTACTCCTAAAAATCTGCAAATCTGCTTGCAATTTTTTTTTTTAACTTCTCATCCTTGCATGCTTGGTTAAGTTGCTTGAGAACAAGACATTGGCCTCAGTCAGTACCACCAGGGGATCAGCTACCTCAGTTTGTAAGTTTTAGATAGTTCCACAAAACAGAGAGCTCCTGCAAACTGCTGACTGAAGCAGAAGGACCTTGGAATGCACTGAGAAGGAGGAGGGTCTGTGCCCTCTACATCACAGCTAAGGAATTGCATGTGACTCAGTTTGACAGTAAGGTACTGTCTCTGGAACTTCTACCTTGAAAGATGACTCAAGAATCCGGAGATGGAATAGATTCATTCATCTTAGTAGTAGCGACGGTCATCTGTGGCTTGGGCTGATACTGCTCTGTAACCTGGTCTGAAATTCCTGTAGCCTAGCAGGAATCCTTGGTTACTTCTTGTTTTCCAAATAAGGCTGTTTTCTCCAGCCTTGCTTCAATTCCATGAGCTCTCAATCTTTCCATTACACTGGCTTTTGCTTAAGATAGCCAGATTTAGGTTCTGTTGCTCCAACCAAAAATGCAGTTAATTAAATGCAAAAGATAATTTTAGTTTTTTAAACTTAAACAATTATTGTAGTTGAAAGTATCTCTCTGCCAAAGTTGAAAACTTTAATTTATTTTCTACTAAGAGGTCTTCAAATACTGTGGAGAATCGAGTTATCTGAGTTCAACTGAATATTGTTTTATATTTCTGGGATTTCGTGTTTCTAATTTCACCTTTTCTCTTTCTCAGTACATTATCGTACTCATCAGAGAATCAGAAGTACAGAATATCACATTTCTGTGTTATCACACTGTAGACAAAATTCTTTCCCAGAGGCATTAAAAAAAAAAAGCCAAATATTTACTTTCAGTTCAAGTGACTGGATTGATCACTTGTGATTTATAACCTCAAGCCTAATACTCATTAGTTCACTAATTCAGTTGCTCCTTTCATGAAATGGAGAATTTCATAGCATGCATTCTTCCAAACGCATCCCTCATAATTCTTTTTTGAATTTTTAAAGCATCCGTAGATATACATACAAATTTCATAAATGTTTCTCTACTCAAATGCATTGTACTAATCACATCTAAAGGATCGAGTCTGAAGTTTCATGTTTGTATTTCCTTTCAGATACCTTTTTACCTGTGAAATGTTTCCACTTTTCCTCCCTATTTTAAGGATAAATGACAGATCTGTTTTCTTTAGCCTTACACTGACGCATCTCTGAGAATAAAACGATAGGGAGATACGTAATATTCAGAAATGCGACTCAGCTTTTTGTTGAATGACTTACTTTCTGGGTTCATTCAGAAATCTATGGACAAATAGTGCCTTTTTTTTCTTTGCTTGCTTGCTTGTTGTTTTTTCTTCCTCCAGCTCCCTCTTCTCCTTCTTTTTGGATCTTAAATTTGTCTTCTTGTATTTACTAGCTTGAACTGGAATATGGGTGTTTTCAATCAGGACAACACAATAAACCCATTTAAAAATGAATGGTATAACACTCCTTTGGCTACTCAGAGCATCAACCACAGCTCAGTTTCGAGGAGAGAATGTGCCAACATAAAAATTGGGGGTAGTTGGTTTTCTGTCTTGTTCTCTGTGCCTCAGAGCCTGCTGTTAACCCAAGTAGGCTCTGCTAGAGGAGAGTCTCCATAATATAGAGACCTCTCTATGGTCGCCTGCTGCCCTTTTCTTAAATTGGTGACTTGCTTCTGAATGCAAGCCCTACGGAAAGAGCTCTTCTGTGTGATGACAGACTGTGCTGGTGCCCATGTGGTCTGCCTCTTTGCTTGTATATTTGATTATTGGCTATTTCTGTATTCTCCTATTTCTGCTCTGGCTAAAGGTAGGGCACAGTGTGACTGCGTGTTGGATTCCCTGAGAGTAAGATGGCTTGTCTGGATTTTTTTTCCCTTAGTGGGTGGTCGGACTTTGTAGATTCTGTATTCTTTTTGCCAAACTGGACTTTCTCTTCCACCTGAAGCTGAGTTTGTCTGTTCCATATGTCTCTGTCCCAGCAGTTGTGTTGATGTCCAAGTTCCAGCTGCTCCTAGCCTGTCCTGTTCAGCTACTGTTGGCCAAGTGGTACCAGGTCATGCCCTGGAAGATGAAAAAATTCCTCTATAGCATCTACTTTATTCTAGGTTATATTTTGGTGATTTTTGTGTGCTTTGATTTTCACTGAGCAACAAGCCCTTTGATTACCAGATGCCACTCGTGTTTATATGCAAATCAACCGGCAACCCTGGCGGCATTCAGTATATAACTTTAGACACTTACGGAGTTCCTTAGCAGGATCTTTCTAGGAATTAACTCTGCCTTCTATTGCAGTATCATCCATGTTTAATCTCTGTCATTCTGTGATCCTCCAGGAAAGCAGTATGTTTTCACATGGGACTCTGGATTGAGGTCCCTCTTGCCGCTAACCCATCGGCCACATTCATCTTCCCCAAGAACGTAACTTGGTTCTGCCAGACCCCTGGCAGGTGGAAAATGACTTCCCATAACCTACAGAATAACATTCTGAATCTTTGGGATGACCTACACATCCCCTCACTGAATGCCTCAATTTGCCTACCCAAGATATTTCTGACAACTCCTCTGGTAGTCACTGGTGATAGAGATTAACTGAATAATTAGATTATGTCCTCTTCCACTCCATGGTTTTCTACTTTTCTGCCTCTGTGCACACTGTCAGCTCCACGCTCTTCCCTAAGAAAATTCTACTCATCCTTCAAGGTCCATCTCAAATGCTCTGAAGATTTCCTTAATCTCTGCAACTAGAGATGGTCTCATGCTCCTTTAAACTTGATGATATTTTTGGCCAGGCACCGTGGCTTATGCCTGTAATCCCAGCACTTTGGGAGGCTGAGGCAGGTGGAGTTCAAGACCAGCCTGGCCAACATGGTGAAACCCTGTCTCTATTAAAAATACAAAAAAAATTAGCTGGGCGTGGTGGCGCAAGCCTGCAATCCCAGCACTTGGGAGGCTGAGGCAGGAGAATCGCTTGAACCTGGGAGGCAGAGGTTGCAGTGAGCCGAGATTGCTCCACTGCACTCCAGCCTGGGCGACAGAGTGAGACTTCATCTCAAAAACAAATGAACAAAAAAAAACAACAAAAAAAGATGATTTTTTTGTTGGATTTTTGTTTTTGCATTATGTCTTGAATTATAGTTGTGTATTTAATTTCTATTATTTTTTAATTCTTAACAAAATTTTGTGGATGTATAGTAGGTATATATATTTATGAGGTAAATAAGATGTTTTGAGACAGGCATGCAATGTGAAATAAGCACATCATGGAGAGTGGGGTATCCATCCTGTTAAGCATTTATCCTTAAAGTTAAAACAATCCAATTACGTTCTTTAAGTTATTTAAAAATATACAGTTAAGTTATTATTGACGATTGTCACCCTATTGTGCCATCAAATAGTAGGTCTTATTCATTCTTTCTATTTTTTTGTACCGTTAATCATCTGATAAGGTTTGGCTGTGTCCTCACCCAAATCTTATCTTGAATTCTCATGTGTTGTGGTAGGAACCCAGTTGGAGGTGACTGAATCATGTGGACAGGTCTTTCCTGTGCTGTTCTCGTGATAGTGAATGGGTCTCATGAGATCTGATTGTTTTATAAGGGGGAGTTTCCCTGCACAGTCTCTCTCTTTGCCTGCTGCCATTCATGTAAGATGTGATTTGCTCCTCCTTGCCTTCTGCCATGATTGTGAGGTCTCCCCAGCCATGTGGAACTGTAAGTCCATTAAACGTCTTTCTCTTTGTAAATAGCTCAGCCTCTGGTATGTCTTTATTAGCAGCATGAGAACGGACTTAGCAGAACATCTTTGAGTCTCATTTTTCTGTTGAAAGTATTTATGTCTTATCATAATTTTATGGTATGGTGTTTTCCAGTAAGTTGCATTGCTTCTTTTTTTTTTGAGACAAGGTCTCCTTCTGTCACCTAGACTGGAGTGCAGTGGCACAATCTCAGCTCACTGCAACCTCCGCCTCCTGGGTTCAAGTG
This sequence comes from Hylobates moloch, assembly GCF_009828535.3. NCBI lineage: Eukaryota > Metazoa > Chordata > Mammalia > Primates > Hylobatidae > Hylobates > Hylobates moloch. The sequence continues at coordinate 148,437,185 of NW_026652277.1, read as the reverse complement.
ATTCTTGTGCCTCAGCTTCCTGAGTAGCTGAGACTATAGTTACACACCACCATGCCTGGCTAAGTTTTGAATGTTTTGGTAGAGATGAGGTTTCATCATGTTGGCCAGACTGGTCTTAAACTCTTGACCTCATGTGATCCACCCTCCTCAGCCTCCCAAAGTGTTGGGATTACTGGCGTGAGCTACTGAGCCCAGCCAAGTTGTATTGCTTCTTGAGTAACTCGCATGTGATGTTTCTTAAATAATTTTAATGGAAATATCATTAAATTGAACCAGTAGCTAATCCACCATAAAGAATTTTTCCAGGAATAGATGTTCCATTGTCATCTGGATTCTACTCTTTCTAAAGAAAAGAAAACCATAATTATTATGATTGATCCCTTTATGGGATGAATCTTTTTAAATTCTGGCTGCTTTTAAGAGTTTTTGCTCCATTTTTTTTTCTTTAAGTTTTCTTATAATGTTACTGGTTGTGGTTTTGTTTTTATCCTATTTGGAATTCGCTAAGCTTCCCAAATCTGTTTTTGCTTAAATATAGAAAAATTTTGGCCCATGTTTCTTCAAATGTAATTTTTTGCTTGACTTTTATTTTCTCTCCTTTCTTTCTGGGGCTCCAGTTACATGTATGTTAAATGCTTGATACTATTCCACAAGCAAATCAGGTTCTGTTTATTTTTAAAAATATTTACCTTTTCTGTGCTTCAATTTAGATGACTTCTGTTCACTTGTCTTCAAATTCACTAAGTCTTTTTTCATGGTGGCCAATTTAAAAAATTTTTGCATAATACATGTACATGTTTTGGGGATATATGTTATGATTTAATACATTCATATGATTTGTACAGATCAAATCAGTGTAATTGGGATACCCATCATCTTAAATATTTGTCTTTTCTTTATTCTAGAAACATTCAAATTATTCTCTTCTATCTATTTTGAAATATATAATGGATTATTATAAACCAGAGCTATGCTACTTATCGGTCAAACATTAGGTCTTATTTCTTCTATCAAACCATATTCTGTATCCATTAATCAACTTCTGTTCATCTTCCCCTTATCCTTCCCAGGTTCTGGTAAACACCAGTCTACTCTTTAGCTTCATGAGACCCACTGTTTTAGCTCCCAAATATGAGTGAGAACATGCAGTATTTGTCTTTCTGTGTTTGGCTTATTTCACTTAAAATAATGACCTCTAGGTCTATCCATGTTGCTGCAAATGACAGGACTCCATTCTTTTTTATGACTAAATAATATTCCATTGTGTATATATAGCCAAATTTTCTTTATTCATCCATTGATGGACACAGGTTAATTTCAATATTTTGTATGTTGTGAATAGTGCTGCAATAAATAAGGGAGTGCTGTTTCTTTATAATTTACCAGTTGATTATCTCTTTCCTCCCAACCCCCACTAAATCACTGCCTCCCTTTGAACACTAGACGGCGCTTTAAGCACAGGTTTGTCTAGGTTCTAGTAAACAAAGTGCCCTCAGTCCCAAATGGTAAAGGTCCCAAAGAGAATATCCTGATAGAGTGGGAAGACTGGCTAGGGTGTCATGCCCAGGAAACTTGCAGGACAATCCTATAGCATGGTGCTGCTGAACAGCCACTCTGATTTGGCATCTCCTTTGGCTGAATTACAGAGCAGTTTCCAGGCCTAGGATGGTAGTCCTGCCTCCCTTCTTTGTTTTTGGCTGTCCTGCCTCCCCTCTTTGTTTTTGGCTGTCCTCACGGCTATTTCTCCCTTCAGACACTCCTGTTGATTCCTGGGGCTGAGGCAAGGACAAATCTTCTGCCAGGAAACCCAAGATGATGGGGAAGCCGGTTGTCCATCTTCACCTCACTTTTTGAGAAACCATGAATGAGTCAGGGAAAAATTTTCTGTGTACTTGGTGCCAGGCAGGTTGGGGGGAGGATGTCACAGACATGGAAGTCTGATTCTCTTACTGTCTACTCAGAGATTCTGAGTTTCTTCATTTCTCTGTGGCCTCAGGAACTGTCTCATTCTCATATTTTAGTTTTGGATATTATTGCTGGTGATAATCTTGGAGCTGTATGTTTGTTTTTGGTTTTCTGTTCGGAGAGTGATGCCAGCTGGTTTATATGATTCCATTTTGGAACCAGAAATTTTTCAAGAGATTTATTGTATATCATGGTGACTGCAGTTAATAACAATATATTGTATATTTGAAAATTGCTAAGAGAGTAGTTTTTAAGTGTCTGTACCACAAAAAAGATAAGTATATGAAGTATTGCATATATTAAATAACTTGATTTAGCCATTCCTCAATGTATACATGTATTAAAACATCATGTTGCACACCATAAACATATACAGTGTTTTATTTCAATTAAAATAATTAAATAAAGAAAACCCCCAAATAAATTACTATGCTAGGTACCATGAAGCAGTTCAAAACAGAATAAGTCCTCAAGAAGCTTTCATTTCTGTATAGATGATAAGATAACCAAGTTAAAAGATAAATTCAGAAAGCAGAACAGCTGTGTTGCTGCTTGTTTTCTTTTTCAGACTTGGATCTCTCATCCAACAAATGAGAGTACTAATGCCTATTCCATAGGATCGTTGTGAGAAATATGTCAGATTAATGTTTATAAAATGCCTAGGGTAGTGTTTGGCGCTTAATTGGCATTCATTAGATGACAGGGTGGCTTGTGGCTGATGTGGCCCCTGCTGTTCTTCCTGTTGGTGTTGTTGATGCTCACTGATGAAAGCAGTCAGGAAACCTCCATTTTACACGTGATTGAACTTGAAGGACATTATATTTGAATTCTAAATAAATGGGAGTACACATTGGTGTGTTCTAAAGATCTTCCCGAAAAGAAGGTGTGGGGAGAGAAAATGCAGGAAATACCCATTTTGACTTCCTTATAGGTCTGCCCTAAGGAGAAACCATATACCCAGGGCCTGGGGAAGTTGAGTAAGGGATTCAAGACCAGGAGAGGGTTGAACCTCCCTTCACAGCTACACATCTCTTCTTGTTATTTCAGGAATTGAAAGGCCTGTAAAACAAACAAGACAGATATTTTTCTAATCTTTCAGAAGCTGACTCTCCCACAGTCCCCTAGAGCTAGGTCCAAAGCACAATCCAGTGGAGAATGGGTAGGGAAACAGATTGGGTCTCTGTTTTTCCCAATCTCTCTTCCTTCATCTATTGTTCTCCATTTCTCTGTTCCACTCAGAAAACTTCCGCTTCTGTACTGTAACCCCCAGATTCTGAACTCAAAACTGACTTATCTTGATACCAGTCCTCACTATCAAATGCCCCAGAAAGGGTAAAATTTTGGTGTGGACTTTTCAATGATGTAAGGGAGGAACATATTTTTCCTCTACTCTCTGAGGTTCATTGACTGGAGACCTGCAAATTAGATTGACAAAAGACAGATTAACAGGATAAAAGGCATAAAGTTTTATTGGATTTTTTTTGCGACACAGGGACTTTCCTAGAAAAGACATGAAAATCTCAAGAAACAGATAGGCCTGAGAGCTTATATACCCATTTAACAAAGAGTCATAAATTGTGGAGGCATGTCAAGGCAAAGGAAAGGGGTTTTTAGACTTCTAGGGGCTGAAAACTGAGGAATGGTAATGACATGGAGGAAACTCACGGAAGATAAAGGCTATCTAAGCAAGGTTTGTTTGTGCAGATCCATCTCAGTGTCATCTTTCCATCTTCTTCATGGCCATAAACCTTCCCTGGGAGAGGGGCTGTATGGCAGTCCTTATTATTCAGGAGTTTCTGCTTTTAGTCAGATCAGGGAGGCTCTGAGAAAGCTTCTTTCTACATCTGTTGAATCTCACACGTTTTCAGCTCAAAATAATCTTTATGCCAAAGCACATATTTTGGAGTAGCATATTCTGATCCCCTTCAATTACAGTGACATAGATAAACAAGACTGAGCATTAACACTTCTTATTCTTAATTGCCTTGTACAGGCTTACCCAGTTATTACCATATACCCCCTATGAAAAGGACAGTAAAATTATCACAAAGATAATATTTTGTTGTTAGGTGTTATTTTAAGGTGTCTGCAGGGCATATCATTAGAAGGAGCTTCTAAATGGCACCTTTAGTAATAAAACCTGAACTAGAGAATGCAATAAAATCTTTTGGATGGACTCTGTTAAGGTTCTGAGTCCTTTGGTTATTTTGTGTATTTGACCACATAGGGATATGGCATAAGTTCTGAAGTTTTAGAGAACAGGGATGCAGAACATTATTTTATTTTATCAAAGTATTTATGTCATTTCTTTTTTCCCTCATAATCTTTTATAGAACTATAGCTCCAAATTTATTTCTTTAAGTACATTCCTGATACAGAAAGAGAAATCATCAAGTAGGGATCAAACATAACCACTGGAAATTATTTTTCATGCTTAACTTTTAGAGGCATGAAACCAAACATTTCTTATATGGATGATACAAATAACCATATCAAAATTTTCAATAATTTCTGGTTTAGTTTTAGATCTGTATTTGGTTTAGTTATGGTGTTGCATTTTCAAGATAAAACAAAATGACTTTTGCTTTTTAAAATGCTCATTAGAATTTCCATGTCAAGGTTACTGCATGTCAGTTGTAGTGTATGTGTCTTTCTGTATTCCAGTATCACCAACATTTTTCTAGTTACCTTACCACTTTGGGTTAAACTCACACTGCAAGTTGCTATGACAACAGAGATATTGTGAATGCCTAACCCAGTATGCTCTCTGTAAATCACACTTTCAAGGGTAATTTTTCTAACAAAGCATTGTTTAAATTGCTTCGAAGTTACAGCAATTAAGTCTTTGATTATAAATATCAGAGTGGAAAGAAAAGCAAATTTCAGAACTCTAAAGCAGGGTTATAATGCTAACAGCAGACAGATACAGTTTTAATGGGTGGGGCGTCTCATATTTTGCATGTGTTTCTATTGATTTTGGGCAGGGTAATGCAGGCATCTCACTTAAGCCATTTATAGACTGGTAAAATTGTTCACTCTGTCCTTTCTTCTGTTTAAACTTACCTTCATTATTATGATTTTTCAGTATGTTGCCATGAAAATGGCCTCTTCTGACCAGCTGACATGGAAATAACTTATTTTCTACTGGTAATTTAATTTCATCCATTAAAATTGTGTCTGTCTTAGATTGCCACCTTTGGTTCCAACTCGTTTTATATATGTATGTAGCTGGGTGGTCTCTTGTGAGATTTTTGTCAAATAGGGCTGCGATCATCTCATATCTCAACTGGGGCTGAAGAATCCACTTCCAGACTCACTCATGTAGTTGTTGACAGACCTCAGTTCCTCAGAAGCTGTTGGCCCAGAGGCCTCCCTCTGTTCCTCCCCAGTGGGCTTCTCCACAGGCCAGCTTGAAACATGGCAGCTGGCTTCCCCCAGAGCAAATAATCCAAGGAGGAGATGGTATGACAGAGAGAGAAAGAAAGAGAAAAAGAGAGAGAGTGTGAGAGAGAGCCAGCCAATACCGCCCAAGACAGAAGCCTCCATCTTTTCATAACCTCACTTCAGTGACATTTCATCATTTCTGCCATTTTCTATTCATTACATGCCGGTCATTAAGGCCACCATATACTTGAGGGGAGGGAAATTAAGTTCCACCTCTAGAAAGTAAGAATATCAAAGAATTGTAGACCTATTTTTAAAAACCACAACAGCAGAACTATGTGGAATGTTAATTATTATTTCTCTTCTGATGCGTTTTACCAAATCTACTGTGGCTACTAATCATTTAAGACATTAATTTGTTTTTGTGGTTCTCATATTTTTCCATTTCTCTTTTCATTTTCTCTTTTAGGAAGTAGCTAATCAGCCTGTTGCCTCTAGGGGTTTATGTGGCTGAGGGGAGAACAGTACTGGTTTACAAGTATTCCTGGCTTTTGCTTTACAAAAGCCTAATCACTTAGAAAAACACTGAGTATTTTCATAGACACTAAGAAGGGTGGGTTATTTGTGGAAACAACCAACATATTTGGCAGGTGAATACAGGAGGGGAAAAAAAAGAAAGGAAGCTTTTGAGGGCATGAGAGACCTGGGAACCTGCACCGAACTTTCTAACCCATCACCTAGTTGGGTCTCTCATGAGATGCCAGAGAGGTATGGTTATGCAGCTTATCTGGAAGAGGGACCTGGGTTGCCTTCCAGAAGATCCCCACAGCCGTGAGTGGCAGAGGAAGCTCAGAGAGCCTCCAGAGCCAAGAGGACCAAGCAGACAAGGGCAGTGACATGTGGGAACCACCACCATCCTTTTAGTCATGTGTAAAAATACAGAAAGATCAACATAACCTAGGGATGCCCCAGTGAAATGGGGGCCTAGGGCCAGAAATTGAGTTATAGAAAATTAAAAAATATTTTCTTCAGCCTTGAGTTGTGATCAAGTCCCTGACAACCACACTTCTGTAGTACCAAGCCTTGGCCTGGTCTGTGCCAGGGCCTTCCTGTGTGATCTCCACTGATCTTTGCTGCAGCCCCTCACAGATGACACCACAGGCTTAACCAGGTTCTGCAACTTAACCAAACTCTGAGGGCCGGTAAGAGGCAGGGCTAGGATTCAAGCCTGACCTCAACTCCAAGGACTGGACCTTTACATAAAACTGGATGGAGATTAAGTGCTTTAAAAGTACTTATTAAATATGTATCACTCATCCATGAGAACTCCTGAAAGCCAAAGAGGATTTCAAATACAAGTGACTGTGCACAAATAGAAAAGGAGGCCGGATGATCGTTCTTGGCTGAAAAGTTCTACTCTTGGTTAGGGCAGTGAGCACGTGTGTAACTATTTCCATGTACCCCACTAGACTGAAGAGCCTACAGGGCAGAGACTGGGTTATAGTTAGCTCTTTTCCCTCAACACCCACCATAGTTGGAGTTGAGTGCTCCGAATGGCTTCGTTGCCGTTATTTTCCAGCTTAAAGGATTATGATCACTTTATAATTCCTCAAATGTCTTACTATGCTTTTGAAGGGGAGAGGAGGAAGAGGCTAAATAGTAATGTGTATTTATGTACAGATGTTTAATTTTTCTGAGTGATTACCCATTTATATGAATATGAACAATAAAATTATTTTTTCTAGCATTCTATCCATTGGAAATAGCTATGATCTCCTTTAACTCTGATATTTGACTCACTAGAACATATCTTCATTTATCACATAAGTTGGAGCTTGCTGTACATTAAAATAGAGATTGAGAGGCTGGGTGCAGTAGCTCATGCCTGTAATCCAAGCACTTTGGGAAGCAGAGGCAGATGGATCGCTTTGAGCTCAGAAGTTTGAAACCAGTCTAGGCAACACGGCAAAACCCAGTCTCTATAAAAACACAAAAATTAGCCAGGCATTCGTGGCCCATGCCTGTGGTCCCAGCTACTCAGGAGGCTGAGGCTATAGAATCCTTTGAGCCCGGGAAGCAGAGGTTGCAGTGAGTGGAGATTGTGCCATGCACTTCAGCCTGGGAGACAGAGTTCTAAAAAAAAAAAGAGATAGAGATTGAGAAGATATGTTACGTAGAATAGAGATAAATATGGAGCTAGAGATCTGATTAATAAAATGTTAAATAAAATGACTTTTATTATATCGGGTTACTCTACATGTTTCAGTAAAATAACGATTCATCCCAACCCAACTTTACTTAGAGCCTGTTACTGTTGTTCTCTTATTTTACTTTAAAGAGAAAAATTTTATTCTTTCTCTCTCTCACATACACATATATATGCACACACATACAAGGACTACAAATATTTTTTTCTTAAATATTTTTCTAATTACAAAAGTAAATATTCTGAGGGCCAAAAATGTCAAAAATCCAGAAAAGCCAAAAGAAGAGGAAAGAAATCATTTAATCACCCAGAGATAGGTATTTCTAACCTTTTCCTGATACTAGTTGAAATTATATAGTATATGTAATTTTGTATTCTGATTGATATCCTAACATACATTTTCTTCTTCATTAAGAACTCTTCAGATATATTACTAAATCAAGAAAGTTAATGAGGCTTAAAACAAAAATAATTCCTTCATTTATGCTTTTAGCCAGAACATAAAAAGAATTTGAATACCTTGATTACCTGAGTGGGTAGGAACATTTTTATATGTTGTCAGTTGCGTGCGCTTCTGCTTGACTCAACAAATGTTTATTGAACACCTAACATATGAGAGATATACAAAAGAGTTTCATAGGTTCTGCCCCTGACACTCAGGACTGAAAATTTAGTTGAAAAGGCAAAATTTTAATATACCGAAGAGTTATATAATAATGCAAACGATAGATAACAGGACTCCAGAGATGACAGCCATGGAGGGCAAGGATACAATTATAGGCATAATCACAAGCCAGCCTGTCAGGGTACACATCCATTCACCTAGGACCTTTCTGCAAATCTACTATTCCCCCGTTCCTTGAAGAAGCATGCAAATAGTAGGGGAACAAGAATAGGCACAGCCCTTGAGTATGACAGCAGGGATAGGACAGTGGGAGATTATTATTTATTTTCTTTTTGTCCACATTCCTTCCATTAATTGGCACAACAGGTTGAAGACACATGCAAACCTAGATTGTAAACCAATGGTAAAACCATGCGTTCGTGATTGAAAATACACAAAAGGATAAGCTACTGTTACGGATTCCACTTAAGTACATTGACTACTCCCAAGGTTAATGCAGATCAGTTTTCCTTAACTTCTAATGTAAATATGTGGTCTTCTCTGAACTCAGAATGGTTTAGGTCTTTTCTAAAAGTATGGAAAATATATTTTTAATCTATTTCAAATAGCTGAAAGGAATATTTTTAAAAAATTCTTTGAGAAGCTAAAAATCAATGTAGAAACTTTAAAAGATGAATTTTTCAGGAAGAGAATTGAAAACTGGCTTGAACAAACACTATAGTTGATTAATTATTATAGTTAGAGTCATAGTCATTATAATTAAACTGTAACCACATCACACTCAATATGAGCATCAACAGAAGCAGTAAGAAATCTACACTTAAAGTGTTATCTTTTTGTCTTCAGCTTTCTGAGCTTCCCTGCAGCGTTGGATTCAAATACTGGGTCTACGACACATTAAGAATTACCAGCAGTGTTTATAATCCCTGTGAAACATGGGTAAGATTGTTCTTGCTTAACATCCTTTACAAACTGTAATTTCCATGAAGTTAAAGTATTTTACACTGTGACCTTGAGCATCAAGTTGTGGCCTTAGCAAATGAAGAATTATGCCATTGCATAATGTCTAGAAATGCAACAGGAACATATTAGCAATGAATCTTGTTTCACATCATTGAGTAATTGTTACAGATTGTCTTTACACTGTATTATCACCCAAAAGATGCAACACAGAAAAAATAAGACCACTCGGAGACTCAGTAGCCAAAGTGACCACTATAAATTGGATTTCATTTATGGTATTTATCTATGTATAATGCTGTAAATATTCAATGTTTTGTATTAGAGGACTACTAGAAAAGACAGCTGAATGGATAGGAAAAGAGTTTCAGTACTTTTGTTGATCCATTAATTCTGAAGTGAGCAATACTTCCTTGATGTCTAGAAGGTAACCTCTAATGAAGGAGGCTGCCACACCTGTGACCCCCACCCTCTGTTCTGCATCCATTCAGAAATTGCACCTCCTTAATGCACTAGTGTAAAAGTAGGAGGAGATGAGTTGACACGAGGGAGGGGGGATTTCCCACTATTTTGTAGATTCTGACAGAAACAAAAAGCTTGGTGTAAGCACAGTCAGCATTTGTGTCCATGGGTTGTGCGTCTATAAATTCAACCAACTGCAAATTGATTTTTTTTTTTTAAAAGGATAGTTGTGTCTGTAGTGAAATGTGCAGACTTTTTTCCTTGTCATTTTTCCCTAAATAATACAAAACTACTATTTACATAGTATTTACTTTGCATTAGGTATTATATGTAATCCAGAGAGATTGAAAGTATATGGGAGGATGTACATAGGTTATACACAAATACTATGGCCATTTTATATCAGGAAGCTGAGCATCTGAGAATCTTGCTATCTGTGAGGGGTTCTGTAACCAATCCCTCATGGATATTGAGGAATGATTATATTTTTCTCTACTATTACAACTATATACTTTTTTGTTGTATCTCATTTGTTCAGATTATCAGGTTGAAAGGAAGTAGAGCCAGGGTAAAAAATCCCATCTCAGCACTGCAGAGTCACTCTGGAACAAGATGAGCATGCCAAGGTCCAGACGTTAGGGTGGAAGGTGTATATGTTGACTTTGTCCACAACATGGATTGCTTGTTTCAAGGATAAATTTTAAAACTTGCCTAGGGCTTTTATCCTTAAGATTCAGAGTAAGAGTAAACTTAAAAAAATATATAGTGCACGAGCCAAACATTTTCAGAATTGTTTGATATCCTCAATAGATTGCAAAAATACACTGCCTATATGGAAGATGAGCCAACAGACATAGAAAACCAGCTGGGATTAACAGAAAATTAGAATTAAATGAAAAAAGAATTTTCATTTAAAATTGGCTGGGGTGGTAAAGAATGTCAAGAAAATAAAATTAAAATAGAACTAAAATTTACCTTTTTGTCAGTAAAAAGCAGAGCTCAGAAGAAAAGTGAATCAGTGATATGGAGAACAAACTTAAGAAGATCTCTCAGATTGCAAAAGAAAGGGAAAAAGAGTTTTTGAACATTAGAGGATAATAGTCATTTGGAACATAGAGACAAGATATTTTGTAAGGATTATATTTGTGTTTCTGAGAAAGAAACAAGAAAATAAGTGTATTAAGAGCAGTAAATAGGCAGGTGCGGTGGTTCACACTTTTAATCCCAGCACTTAGGGAGACCAAGGCAGGCAGATTGCTTGAGCCTGGGAGTTCGAGACCAGCCTGGGCAACATAGGGCAGAGATCCTGTATCTCCAAAAAAAAAAAAAAATATATATATATATATTTCAAAGTTGCAGTGAACCATGATTGTGCCACTGCATTCCAGCCTGGGTGGCAGAATAAGACCCTGTCTCAAAAGAAAAATAAGGAGTGAAGGCACAAAATTAAATATATTTTTGAAATTGATAAAATTCCTTAAAGGAGTTTACTGAGATCTAAGCCAAATCAATTAAATGAGAGTGCTACATCCTGAGGAAAAATTTCAACCATTGCTGTATGATTAAACCAAATTGTATGTGATCCCCAACCTTTCCCACATACATTCAGCTGTTGCTTTTCTTTGTAACATTCAGGAGTTCATTTTAGATGGTGTTAGATTCCAAGCCAGATGTTCTTCCCTCCCTGATTGGCTAGGATTTCATGGCAAAATATTCTTCTCAATCTTGGCATAAATTCCATCAATCAAGAGGTGAAGCATTGCAGTCAAAAAGAGCACTCCAAGGTTGTCATCATTTTCTAGAAAAATAATTAAACTTTGGTCTTCCAGTGGCTCAGAAAACCCACTATGGCCAGACACCGCTGGCATGGCAATATTGTCTTTGAAACAGCATATTGAACCCATTCAGCTGAGGGCTAGTGAGGGTATCATGCCTAGTCATGAGAGCACAGGTGCATCACATGCCATTGGGTAGTATTCTTGTTGCATATAAATACCAAAAGATCACCTTAGGATTTAAAAGTGATAGCAGCAGGAGGGAAACAGAGGCAGATCCCTAGTGAAACCCAACCTTCAAACTAAAGACAAACTAAAGCCTGAAAATCAAGCTGCCAGTTCGGGGTAAAGCCTCTAAATGGAGTGAGAACTTCCTTGATGCCTTTTAGCCAATCAAATGGTGCTTTTTCCAGGCTCACCCAGGGACCAGTCAAACACACTTCCCTATTCTGAGCCCATAAAAACCCTGGACTCAGCCACACATTGGCACTACCTGCCTTGGGTAGGGGCTACCCACATCGGGTCCATTCTCTGCTGAGAGTTATTCTGTTGTTCATTAAAACTCTTCTCTGCCTTGCTCACTCTTCAGTCATCCATGTAACCTCATGGGACATGAGGACAAGGGACAAGAACCTGGGACTGCTGAACAGTGGGTGTGGAAGGAGCTGTAACCCTGTAGTACTCCTGTCCACTGCTAGCATGGAGTGTGTACCCCACATGATGGGAAGTGGCAGTGGGACTGGGCCTGCCCAGGAGCTGTGGGCCGAGGTGGGGCAGTGAGACCGAAGGAGCTGGGACATGCCCCTGTTTGCTGAAGTGTGTGGATGGCGGGAAAGAATGAACTGTGACATGAACAAGCTGCAACTCTTCTGGGGCCCAGACCTTGGGACTCCCTGAGCCAGAGCTGTGACATGCATAACACCCCCTTTGCATCTCTGCGGTTGCTGGCATCTCTGAGATTTTCAGGTGCCACCATATTCCCCTCATCCAGATGCTGGTGCCCAGGCCGGAAGCTGCTTGCAGTACACCTGGTCCAGCCACAGTCTTGCATGGAGCTGGAACTGTTCTGGGACCTGTAGCTGCCCGTCATGCTGCAGCAGCCAGAGCACCTGGCTTGCCCTTGGTACGTGTGAGAACTGGGCTATAGCAGGAGCCAAGAGCAACCTGCCAGCCTGAGAGGGCAGAGCAAGTCCAGTGGTGAGCCTGGAGCCGAGTGAGGCTCTGGCAGGAGCACCGCCAACCATGGAAATTTCTGGCTGGCAAAATGGCACCCCAAAGAATCCTTTGTCGATTCAGTTCTTTAGTTTCAATATCAGAATCCAGTGACAGTTAATGGATCAAGACAGAAAAATAAAGGGGAAAAAAACCCATGAGATCAAGCAGAAATAATTCATTGTTTACAGAGATACAAAAATTACTGACTTAAGGTATTTCTCCAGCAACACCAATTAGCAAAAAAGCTGTGGAGCAATGTCTACAGAATTTACAATAAAAAGATCATGAATTGAGAATGTCTGCAAAGATGTCCTCAGGTATGAAAACGCCCAGAGAGCCTACATGTGTACCTTTCTTGGAAAAATTACTTAAAGGATTACTCCAGCCAAGATGAATTACGTTAAAAAAAAAATTCAGCAATAGTCCAACTTTATAAAGAGGCTCTTGAACTTAACTTACTTAGTTTGAATCCCAAATGTAGAAATAAAATTGCATAGATGGTGTCATTGAGTATTGAATAGTCTGGGGACAAACCTTCATAGAGTTGGGCTCTCTCAACTGTTTCTCTTCTGCTTCTGCGTTTCCCATAACAATTCCAGAAAATGTGTTTCTTGAGTGCCATCCTTCACCCCAGAGTTCAGGGGGAATCCCTCACTATATTTGATGATCATTTAAAACATTACTTGATGAGGCTGGGTTCCAGTTCTTGCTAACAGTAGCTAAATGCAGTTACGACACTGAACTAGGAAAAGCAACAAAACCAGAAGTTTTCTTTTCTCCAAGCTCTGTCTCCTCACCCCTCAATACACATAACAGAGTTTCCCGGAAAAATAGTGGAAACCATTCTTATTGCCAAGTAATCTGGAAACATTTTCTATTTTCTTAGAATTCATTTTTAATGACTTGAATAATTTACTTTTTCTAAGTAAAAAAGATAAATAAGTAAATATATTATCTGCTACTAGCCTCTCTGCATAGCATCTTCCACCAACGTTTTACACTATTTCTCTGCTCATTATGCCAAAAAATTATTACCTATTGTGTACTTCTAAATATATAAAATATGCAAAGAAAAGAGGTCATATTTAAAATTATGAAAATATTAATAGTGGTTATCTGTGGGTGGGACCGTCGATTATTTTAATCTTCTTTATTTTCCAAATGTTCAATAATGTCACTATATTACTTTTATAATCAGAAAAAGATTTTTTAAAATCAATTTATGCAATTTTATGTTTTATGTCATATGATTACAATTATTTCAGAATAAATAGCAAAATGTCTGGACCTAAATACACACACACACACACACACACACACACACACACAATTAATAGTGATTATCTCAGGGTGATGAATTATGGGTAGTCACTTCCTCATGTGTATTAAAAATATTTTCTATAATCATAACAAGTTGTCTGATTATAGAAAATGCTATGATAAAACTCAAGGGTGCAGGAGAGCTTTGAGGAGCATATATTCACCCATACCATAAAATATTTATTGGGTTGTATTTCTGTTTCACTTTTAGAATTTCATGAACTATAAGACACCCTACAGAATAAGCCACCTGGTGCCCAGCCAGATATAATAAAACAGGCAGATGCAGAGAGTTAACATATTAGGACTGTTTTGTCACGCTGCATCTGTCACAAGAGAGCAAGGACTGTTTTAATTACTAGTCATTTAAATTTCTGATAGATAGTATCACAAAATTTAATCTTGTTAATTTACTTTGGCAGCTTGACACTGGGCTCATTTACAATCCTTTGAGGGAATTGCAAATTTCCCATGCTTGGATTTGGGGTGAAGAGGCATTATTCATATAAGCCGATGTGGTGGAATTCATGGCTAAACATTAGTCAGGATAGATTTTTAACCCATCAGAAGCCTAAGTCGTGAGTTTTAATGTTTGAAAGAAATAGTACAGTAAAAAAAAAAAAAAAAAACAGTTTTAGATGTATAAAAATTCAAACATGATTCAACACCTAAACTTACAACTTAAAAGAATACGGTTCTTTAAGACAGGTCTTAAAGCCTAACTTCTGTTGCTCAGACTGGAGTGCAATAATGCAATCACAACTCACTGCAACCTCAAACTCCTGGGCTCCAGTGATCCTTCCACCTCAGCCTCCTGAGCAGCTAGGACTACAGATGCATGCACCAAGCCTGGCTGATTTATTTTTATTTTTTTTGGAGAAACGCAGGTCTTGCTTTATGTTGCCCAGTCTGGTCTCAAACTCCTGATCTCAAGCGATTCTTCCATTTTGGCTTCCCAAAGTACTAGGATTTCCAGCATGAGCCACCATGCCTGGCTATTTAAAACTTTTTAAATCTAAAATGTTATCATTGGAATATTTTTACATAGTTATAAGTTCTGGTTATGAATGCTAAGTTATACTGACCCCTCCCAGAAAATTGTCTTGACTACTGTTGTGAGCAGTGTAGTTTCTTAAAAACTAAGCTCTTGGCTGGGTGTGGTGGCTCACGCCTGTAATCCCAGCACTTTGGGAGGCTGAGGTGGGTGGATCATTTGGGTTCAGGAGTTCAAGACCAGCCTAGCCAGCATGGTGAAGCCCTATCTCTACCAGAAACACAAAAATTAGCTGGATGTGGTGTCAGTTGCCTGTAATCCCAGCTACTCAGGAGGCTGAGGCAGGAGAATCATTTGAACTCGGGAGATGGAGGTTGTAGAGAGCCAAGATTGCACCACGGCACTCCAGCCTAGGTGACAGAGCAAGACTGTCTCAAACAAACAAACAAACAACCAAAAAACTAAGTTCTCGTCCAGTTGTGGCTCATGCCTGTAATCCCAGCACTTTGGGAGGGTGAAGTGAGAGGATTGCTTGAGGCCAGGAGTTCAAGACCAGCATGAACAACAGTGACCCCATACACACACACACACACACACACACAAAGCCTGTCACAATAATGCATGCTTGTAGTCCCAGCTACTTAGGGGATTGATACGGAAGGATCATTTGAGACCAAAAGTTCGAGGCTGCAGTGAATTGTAATTGTGCCACTGCACTCCAGCCTGGGTGAGAGAGCGAGACTGCATATCTTAAAACTAAATACTAAAAATAAAAATCTAAGCTAATCCAGTCTTAGAATGTAAACCTTACCAACACTGGAAGATTTGTTCATTTCACCTCCATCTAGGCCTGCAGTTTGGCACCAGGAGCATTTGGGATTTGAACAAACTCCATGTCTCAGGCATGGGACAAAGTGGGTACCCAGGTCAAGTTAAAGAGCAAAAAAAGAAAGAAAAAATGTGAAAAGAGTAAAAAGTTTTAAAAGTGTATTTGTGGATATTTTGAGAACCAACAGCAAAGACTTTTCAGACATGGAAGAGATTTTAAACTTCCAGGTTGTGTTTTTACAAACTTCACACAGGTCAAATGTCAAAAGGGCCTTGAGTGAATATTTATCAAGCATGAATATTCATCTCCAGGTGAGAAAGGATTCAAAACAAGGGAATTTAAATATTTTATTTTTCAAAACGCAAACATATCTTTTTCATGGCTGTTGCATCCATGGGTGGTCCTTTTCATATCAGTACTAGTCTCTTTTCTTAAGAGCCAATAAAGCACAATTTCATAGAATGATAAAATAGGTAGTAAAGATGATCATATTTCAAATATTTGACTCATAAGGAAATCAACCCATTAAACATAAGACCAGTGGACAAATAAACCTTATACCTAAATAAATGTTGGAGCAAGGTATTTGCTCTCTGATGGGAGTGTTTTCAACTTTATCACCACTGTCTCTGATTTCTAGGCACATCTTGATGTGGTTAACTGTCTGCATATGCTCTTTATTATTCAAAATCGACAACCTGAAGAAGCTGCCAGCACACAGGAAAAAATATGAATTGGTTCATTACATCTGTTCATTTCCTCTTCTGAATCTCTGCTCTCAGAGGACTCTCAGCTAACCTAGGAAGGCAAGGCAGAAGAAAGTGCTGCCCTTTATTTTCTTAATAAGTAACTGAAAAGCAAATCCAGATACAAATAATCAGTTTTATTATTTAGACATCAATATCATCATGTGATTAACTTGAACTATGCAAAGTTTAAGTTCAATCTGCCAGCTTTGAAATTTGTTGTAGGTTTAAGCCTGTATTTTATTTTACTCTGGGTTTGGGGTTTTTGACGTAACAGAACAAGTTATCTAATGGCCATCTCGTTACTTTGATGCGGTGAAAGCCCTGGCTCAGCTCCTGAGACTTCAGTGTCCTTGCCACAAGGAATCTTTTCATCTTGCTGTCACTGAGCATCAGTTTCAGCTGGAGAGTGCAACACCGTGGAATACAAAAGAGTCAATTAATTGATATTTGTAAGGACACTCGATTCTTCAGAAACCAAGACCCATGAAATGATTTCCCCAATATCTCAAGGCAGCTGTGAATTGAGGGATGAATGCAGCCTCTATAATGAGAACAATAACTATATTTCCACTCTGATGTGGATCTGGGATAAAAACAGAAACAAAATCAAACAAGTACTGTGAGAAGATCTCAAAAAGCCCGTAGGGACGCAAAGGGATCAGTAAGAAAATTAAGAGCCCTTATTGACTCTAAACCCTTTAATGTAGTAAGCATTGTAATCCACACAGAAGTCCTTTAAGAGAATCTGATTCTCATCCCCATTCTACATATGAGGAGATCAAGGTCCTGTAGAGTTAGATAATCTCTCCGTGGTCACACAGGTAATAAGCAAGAATTAGGAGCCTGGATTTAAACCCAGATCTAGCCCTAGATCCTGTTCTTTGGACCACTGCAGTGCATTACCTTGTTTTTTGAGACAGGGTCTCACTTGGTCACCAGGCTGGAGTCCAGTGACAGGATCTCAGCTCACTGCAACCTCCACCTCCCGGGTTCAAGTGATCCTCCCACCTCAGCCTCCCGAGTAGCTGCGATTACAGGTGTGCACCACCACGTCTGGCTAATTTTTTGTATTTTTTGTAGAGACTGGGTTTCACCATGTTGGCCAGGCTGGTCTCGAACTCCTAGGCTCGAGGGATCTGCCAGCCTCGGCCTCCCAAAGTGCTGGGATTACAGGCGTGAGCCACTGTGCCCAGCCTGCAGTGCACTACCTTTTGATGGCCATATACAAACACATTTTTAAAAAAAATGTAAGTCATATACTCTATTGTCAATACATGAAAAGCTAGAATGTTTTGTTGCCAGAGTCACAGGGAAGGCGTACAATTGTAAATTCAAATGTATGTCAGCAACATAGCACTAAATTTTGCACAGAGATGTGGTTTTTTCTTTTTTTGAAAAAGCAAGCATGTTATCAGCAGACATGAAGAAGCTGAAAACATTTTCATTAGATTCTATTAACCTCTAACATTAGATAATATTAAGCTCTTCATTGTCTGGCATTTACTCTGGCCTCAGTTCACTCACTTAATGTCCCAGATCCTTAGTGCCTGAGGATTGTGGAATGGCTTTGAGAAAATGGGTGTGAAGGGCTTATATGGGACCTGCATATAATAATTGCAGTTGTGATAAATGTTACAATTTTTGTTCACAATGCTTCTCTCTAGAGGATTTGTTAGTTTTCTCTGTCCAAACTGCCTCCCTATTTACTTCTGGTAACTGCACTTCCACTTTTATCCTCTATGGGATTCTTTGCAGCTCCATGGGTTTGGAGGGATTCTCAGAATCACAGTGCCCACCCAAGTTGGCTACTGGGGTTGGCTTATGACTCATGCTAGTTCAGGTAAAGACTTACTGGGATTCCTAGACTGGGAGTGAAGCAAAGTTCTTCTCTTACTTTGAATTGAAAGCTGTAAGAATGTAACCCCAGAACTGTCTAGAATCACATCTATGTGACGAGCCTGTAAAGAAGCCAGAGAGGATTTGAAGCCAATTCATAGACAGCTATAACATAAGGAAAATACACCTGAGTCCAGCTTGACCTTTATCCTAATAGGTATAGTAACTGATAATGTTGCATTTATGTTAGGTTTTCAGAAACTTGTAATTGAAAAACTCCTGATTAAATATATTATTTCTTCTTTCATCCACTCATTCACTCATTCTTTCATGCATTTATTCAAGAGATATTTATTATATATCTATCATGCACTGGGCTTAAATGGAAAATTGAATATCCTGTTCTTGATATTTATAAGAAATTAAGAAGCTAGACAGGTTTTAGAAGAAATTTACAATTCTGGGTCAGTTTACATTTTATTTTAGGGATTATTTAGATTTCAGGGATGGTTTAAGGCTTTCTGCGAGAAGACTCTGAGCATCATCTCTATACTGAAAGGAGGACAGCAAAGGATATATCTACCCTACACCTCATCTTAAAAAAAACCCATAATCCAAAAGTAATTTTTATTTACTTTTTTTAGAATACAGAAAGTACAGAAAAGCACAAACAAGAAAATAAAAATTTTCTATAGAGCCACCACCCAGAAGTAACCTCTGTTAATATATTGACATATCTATTTCCAGTAAGATCTTATTTTGCCGGGGGAATGTTTAGGTCTGCATGTTGGCATTATTCTGACCCATTAAGACATTCCATTCATTTTTTCCCTCTTCTGTCACAACTAAATTAGACGGCTGTTTAGCATCTAATAAAAATGCTTCCAGTGGATAATCAGAGCAGCATTTAGCTGTGCCTTCTCATTAGGGGCACAGGTTCTGCCTAACTGACAACTGTCAGCGGTCAATTGGTTATGTTCAGCGGGAATAATTAGAAAAGCTGCTTCAGTTGCTGCTTGAGCGGTTAAGAATGACACATGTGAAAAATTGTTCATCCCAGAAGACCAAAGAGAAGGCAGCAGAATCCTGGAACATCTCAGTTGTGAAGCTAAACAGGTGCTCCAGCTTCTTCTTCCTTCATACATAGAAAACCAACAGATCCATTAGTGTGCTCATAAAGTAGCTCCATCAGAAACGGATTCATTTGTCCTCTCAAGGAATTCAGGTCGCCCAATCTTGTCTAGATATATCCAGAAACGGGAAAGGTGGGCATGCCTAGCCCATTTCAGGACTGCATCAACTAGCAGATGCCAAGAGTGAAAAACCTGTCCTCAAGTTCTCATCCTGGTGAGGTATTCCTGATAGCGAAATGGTTAAATGGACAGGTGCTACCCGCAGATCCCTGGGATCTGGGATCCCTAAAGCTGCTACTAGCTGGGTGAACTCTCTTTTGGAAATATTAAGAGTTAAGACATCAAAGCTTTTATAACAGTTTTGCACATAATAAGTGCTCAACCAATGTTAGCTGTTCTCATTAATATCTATCCAATGGCAGTTAAATGCTTAGAAATATCTATCACAAAGAATTGAATGTTTTAAAACAAAGAAAAATGTAAAATGACCAGAAGCCTATAGAACTTTTCCCCACAGGTAGTTAAGTACTATTCTTATAATCTTAATTATAATATTCATTTTCTTAAAGAAATTATAGCTAAAGTTTTGTCTGAGTTTTTGCCATTTCAGAAGTGATGATATCCTAATTATGCACTCCTGAATCCCTTGTTAAATTCTATTCTTCCCACTAATGGAAAAACATCTTGCCGTAAAGTCTTCTGGTGGTGGTGCAGTACCTTGTTTGGGACTTATCCTCCTACCAACTATAGTGGTATATTCTGACAAAACATGGAAAGCAAATGTTTAAAATAATTGGAGAGTGATCAAAAGGAGGTAGAATCGGGAAGGCATTCAACATTTAGAAGAAGCAACCACAGTAAATAAGACTTATATTGTTCAGCTTTTCCCCTGGAGGCATGCTCCCATCCAGGGCATGGAGGATCATCTCCAGGAGACAGCCTTAATCTTATTAGCCTGAGCACCAGAGTAGCTGGAAATTGGAAGGAGAAATCTCAGAAAGGAGGAAGTCTTTCATAAAGACTGGGAGCCCCCAAATCTTTCTATTAACTATCCGCACTTCATGGTTAACCTTTCAGTTTACTTGTGTAGCGTGAGATTCCAAGGAACTCAGAAGAAAAAGTATAGCTGGAAAGTTGAAAGACCTGTGGATAAATTTCAGCAGCCACCGACCATAGGGGAGACAGAGTTTGGAGATCAAGACCCACTTTTGGTTTTGTAAATGTCTCAGGCTACCATTAAAATTCCAGCAGGTCCATGTCTTAGAAGTGAAGACCTCCTCTCCAAACTCTTAAACATCATGCTAAGTGAGAGAAGCAAGATGTAAAAGACTACCGACTGTATGATTCCATTTATGTGAATGGTTAGATGAAGCAAACTTGGAGGCAGAAAGCAGATCAGTGGTTGCCTAGGGCTGGGGCTGGGAGTGGCAATCAATTATAAACAGGAAAAAAAGGAACTTTATGGGGTGATGGAAATGTTCTAAAACCAGATTTTGGGTAAACAATGCGATATATACATACAGTGAAATATTTTCAGCCTTCAAAAAAGGAGGAAAGTCTGAGGCATGCTGCAACATGAATGAATCTTGGAGGACATTAACTGAAATGAGCTAGTCACAAATGGACAAATATTGTATGATTCACTTATATGAGGTACTTAGAGTAGTCAAATTCATAAAGACAGAAAGTAGCATGACGGTTGTCAGGAGCTTGAAGGAGCAGGAAAGGGGAGTTGTTTAGCTGGTACAGAGTTTCAGTTTTGTAAGATGTAAAAAAGTTCTGGAGATGAATAGCGGTGAGGGTTGCACAACAATGTGAGTGTATTTACTGCCACTGAACTGTACACTTAAAAATGGTTAAGATGGCAAATTTTATGTTATATTGTGTTTACCAGATGCAACAAAAAACTGGGCTCACTCCTATAATTGCAGCACTCTGGGAGGCTGAGGCAGAAGGATCGCTTGAGCCCAGGAATTTGAGACCAGCCTGGGTAACATAGCAAGAAAGGTCTCTATGAAAAAATACAAAAATTAGCCAGGTGTGGTGGTGAGTGCCTGTAGTCTCAGGTATTCAGGAAGCTGAGATGGGAGGATGGCTTGAATCCAGGAGTTTGAGGTGGCAGTGATCCATGATTGCACCACTGCACTCCAGCCTGGGTGATAGAGAGAGACCCTGTTTCAAAAAACAAAAACAAAAAAAGGAAAATTCCAAATTCTAAATTAAAAATTCTGGATTGTGATTATGGTTATACAACTCTATAAATGTGTCAAAAATTGCTGAATTATATACTTACAATGCATAAATTTTATGATACATAAATTTTATTTCAGTGAAGCTATTAGAAAGGCCCTAGAGGAGAAAAAAGAACTTCTCTCTAGATTGAGAGATTTGCCATGGGACTAAGGACAAAATTAAAATAGACCTACTCTAAGAAGGACTAAAACCAAGATTTCCCAGGCTCAGGGTGATCATTCAGTAATACAATTGTCTGTTAGAACAAAATTGAACACTCTTCAGAGGAAGATAATGAAATTTATATTCTCTGCAATATTATTTACAATGTCAGGTATGCAATAAAAAAACTACCACACATTTGAAAAACAGAAAAATGTGACCTATAGTTGAGAAAAATTAGTCAATGGAAATAGGCCAACAGATGGCCCGGATGTTGGAATTAGCAGAAAGCGGCTTTGTTTATTGCAGCACTATTCATGATAGTCAAAATATTGAAATCAACCTAAGTGCTCATCAATGGATGAATGAATAAAGTGTGATGTATATATACACAGTGGAATATTATTTAGGCATACAAAGAATAAAATCCTGTCATTTGCAGCAACATTGCTGGACCTAGAGGTCATTATTTTAAGTGAAATAAGCCAAGCACAGAAAGACAAATATTGCATGTTCTCACTTGTGTGGGAGCTAAAACAGTGGATCTCGTGAAGACAGAGGGTAGATTGGTGCTTCCAGAGGCTGGGAAGGATAAAGGGAAGATAAAGAGAGATTGATTAATAGGTACAAATATACAATAATTTGATAGAAGAAATAAGATCTAATTTTTGATAGATGAGTAGGTGAATATAGTTTACCATAGTCTATTGTATATTTCAAAATAGATAGAAGAGGATAATTTGAATGTTTCTAGCATAAAGAAAAGACAAATATGTAAGATAATGGATATTCCAATTACACTGAATTGATCTTTGCACATTATATGAATGTATTAAATTATCACTTACACCAAAAACATGTACATCTATTTTGTACTGAAAAATCTCTTGATCTTTGAGACCACGGTGAAACCCCCTCTACTAAAAATACAAAAAAATTAGCCGGGCCTGGTAGCGGGCGCCTGTAGTCCCAGCTACTCGGAGAGGCTGAGGAAGGAGAATGGCGTGAACTCGGGAGGCGGAGCTTGCAGTGAGCCGAGATTGCGCCACTGCACTCCAGCCTGGGCGACAGAGCGAGACTCCGTCTCAAAAAAAAAAAAAAAAAAAAAAGAAAAATCTCTTGATCTTATTTCTCCTATCTAACTGAAACATTGTATCATTTGGCCAATATCTCCCCAATCCTTTCTTCCTCTTCACACCCATCCCAGTCCATGGTAACCACCATTATACTGTCTATTTGAGTTCAAATTTTTTACACTCTACATATAAATGAGATCATGTGGTATTTGTCTTTCTGTGCCTGGCTTATTTCACTTAACAATGTCCTCCAGGTTTATCCATGTTGTTGCTGTGACAGAATTTCCTTCTTACTTAAGGCTGAATAGTATTCCATCTCATATGAGATAAATAAATATATATATACACACACACACACACACATATCGATTCAATATATATCACATATATTCAATATTATATCTATAAATATTAAATATATTTATAAATGTATATCTCTATAAATATTGAATATATATTCATCTGTATATATTGATATGTATATATTGAATATATATATATGAGAGAGAGAGTTTGCTTTATTTATTCATCTGTTGATGGACACAAGTTGATTCCCTAACTTGACAGCTTGGCTATTGTGAATAGCACAGTGTTTTGTTCACAGGCACTCAATAGCTGTTAGTTGGTTGTTATAGTTTGTACATGGACATAGTTTACCTAGCCTTATTCTTTCTATATTTGATATGTCATCCATCTCAAGCAAAATTTCCCCCTGAGCTGTTTTGAATGTGAATTGTAATATAGCTGGTTAGAGGGTTTTGAAGGGGAGAGGTTATTTTGAAAAGTATTTGAAATATTTTATTTATTCCTAGCAGTAGTAGCTTTTAAAATCTTACTCTCTCTTTTGACTGTAAAGCCTTAATATATATTATAATTTGAGGATTTTTATCCCCCTTTACAAAAGCAAACTGTTAAGAGAGACAGTATTTCACCTTAAAACTAAACCCTACTGCAAAGCAGATGCTTCGAGCTTCTTGAATTTTACAGTAAGTGGTTTGAAAAATGATCTTTCCATTTCAGTTATTTTAGATGGCAAGTTCAGAGTTCAGGTTCTGAAGTTTGAAATGTGATATAGTTTGGCTCTGTGTTCCCACCAAAATCTCATCTCGAATTGTAATCCCCACATTTTGAGAAAGGGACCTGGTGGGAGGTGATTGGATTATGGGGGCGGTTTCCCTCAGGATGTTCTCATGATAGTGAGTGAGTTCTCACAAGAGCTGATGATTTTAAAGTGTGGCACTTTCCCTTTGCTCTTTTTCTCTCCTTCCTGCCACCTTATGAAGAAGGTGCCTGCTTCCCCTTTGCCTTCTGCCATGACTGTAAGTTTCCTGAGGCTTCCCCGGCCATGCTGAACTGTGAGTCAATAAAGCCTCTTTTGTTTAGAAATGACCCAGTCTCAGGTAGTATCTTTATAGCAGTGTAAAAATGGACTAATACAAAATGTTTGCATTTTTCAAGCTGCTGCAAAGGAAAAAGGATCCAGAAACTTCATAACCAGGACCTGACGATTTGAGGGCTCTGTTGCAATCACTTGGGGATCGCTATTACTCAAGGTTGTTGAAGTGCCAGAAATTTCTCCCTCAACCCACTAGTTATTCCCTTTGAATTTAATGGTTTGTCACTCACATGACTCCGTCTGATCAAAAGTTCAGACTCACAAATCAAAAGTTCGCAATCAGGGCCAGGTGCAACGGCTCGCGCCTGTAATCCCAGCACTATGGGAGGCTGAGGCGGGTGGACCACTTCAAGTCAGGAGTTTGAGACCAGCCTGGCCAACATGGCGAAACTCTGTCTCTACTAAAAATATAAAAATTAGCTGGGCATGATGGCACGTGTCTGTAGTCCCAGCTACTCTGGAGGAGGCAGGAGAATTGCTTGAGCCCAAGAGGAAGGCATTGCAGTGAGCCGAGACTGCACCACTGCACTCCAGCCTGTGTGAGAGAGACCCTGTCTCAAAAAAAAAAAAAAGTTCACAATCAGAATGTTTATCATATTTTAAGAATACCTCTCCTCTCCAGCGTTACCAAAATAACATTAAAATGTGAAACTTTTACTTAGACTGATAGAGACGTTTTTTGTTAAGTCATTTTATAATGACAAGGTCATTATAAAAAGGAACACAAAGGTATTTTATCATGCTTAACATGATACAGAAATTCTGTTTTTGAATAGCTAATTGCTGCTTTAATGAAATCTGGCAGCTTACAAGTAAATGAAGACACACATGAATGTGATCTAAGATGAAATTATCTAAAGATATAAAAGTAGCTGTATTAGGGAGTATCGCAATTACTCTTTCTTAGCCTCTTTGTTTAAATTTTTCAGATGTGTTAGTTTGTTGATGGATGGTGTCAAGTTCTAACACAAAAAATTAAACATAAACATAACCCTTGTTCTTAAATGGCACACCTTTTTCTTTTTTCTTGTTCTTAAGAAATCACTTCTTTTATGACATTTTCCACCCTTGAAATATCATTACTGGTGCTCTGTAGATAGTTCTCTTAAGAAAGGAGATACTACCAACATCCCTAATTGAACTCAAATCAGTATGTCCTTGAAACAACAAAAAACTGTGAAAGATAACCAGTACATTATGAGACTCAGACAATGTAAAGGGGTTTAGTAGTGTAATCAGATGTAACTTACAACAAAGTGTATTGGCTCATAATTACTACTGAGCTGCAAGTAACTTCCATGGCAGTAGAAATCTGCTTATGGAAATGACTCTAACTAGCCTTCTTTTACAGGGTCAACCCAGGTAAATGTGGGGGCTGCTGAATAAATGGAAAAGGAACCTGAGAAGGTGCCAAACTTGCTCTGGGCCATAACCAAGAGACCCAGGTGCTGTGGTCTGTATACCTTTTGATTAGGGATGATGCTTCTGCTCCAGGCTCTTGGTAGGTGGCACAGGGCAGAACCTAGTATACCATAAGGCAGAATGGTACCTGTCCTTGTGCAATGATAGTTGTCCTGTTTCATTGGGATATAAAAGGCTTGCACTGAGGGTTATTGAAGGCTGCATTATGGGAGTCAAGGAGGACTGTCCTATAGCTGATTATGCTTTTGAGAGTTCCTCCAGTAGAAAATGGATTCATCAATAATCAATTTTACACAAGATGCTGTGCTTGGTCCTGTTATGGACACAAAGATGAGAATGATTCCATTCCTACTGTACAAGGAATTCATTTCCTCTGCACCACCTACCTAGGCCACTTTACTCCTTATCACTGACTCTAGGGCTATCTCCTGGGTTACAGTAATAAAATGCATGGTGGCTAAAAGGGAATTTGATGCAACTCTTACTCCCTTTTGGGAGAGGAAATTGATTTGCGAACACTTTTCCCTCTATACTCTCTGGTTCTTTATAGACAGAAGGAGAGTATAGCCTGAGGGTAAAATTTAGGCAACTGTCTCTTTTCCACCATCAGTTCCTCCCTCCTTCTTCCTATTGCATCCACACATCACAGAGTTTAAAATTTTACCAACTGAAAATCATTTGGGTTGACAAAACTTTTGGGAGTTGGATAACTCTATTTATAAATCTCCCGGCCAGGTGTGGTGGCGTACGCCTGCAATCCCAGCACTTTGGGAGGCCGAGGTGAGAGGATCACTTTAGGTCAGGAGTTCGAGACCAGCCTGGCCAACATAGTAAAACCCTGTCTCTACTAAAAGTACAAAAATTAGCCGGGTGTGGTGGCGGGTGTCTGTAATCCCAGTTACTTGGGAGGCTGAGACAGGAGAATTGCTTGAACCCAGGAGGCAGAGGTTGCAGTGAGCCAAGATTGTGCCACTACACTCCAGCCTGGGCGACAGAGTGAGACTCCGTCTTAAAACACAAAACAAAACCAAAAACAAACAAACAAAAAACTCCCTAGTTGATAAATATCATTTACATTCATCTTTCTATCTCATATTACCGTTCATCATTTGACATAAATGTAAGAAATGCAAGTTGAATGATATCTTAATCACAAGGTCTCTCAAGAAATGCAAATGGAATGAATGAATAAATGATGTGAATTAATGGAATTAAATTCTTTTCCTTCCACCATCTAGCTGAGATTCAGGGAATATAATTTGAAGTTTTCAGTGGTTGGCAGTATACAAAGAGTGGCAATTTGAGATAATGAATAGGAGGGTCAGACGGCAGGCAAAGACAGCGAAAACCTCACTGGCCTCTAGGAGATGGGAGGGCTTTGCTCTGGAAGGGAAAATGGACGAGGGACAAAGGAAGAAAAGGGGCTGGGAAGAATTAGCCCAAAGCAGCCTTGCCCCACAGACCAAATGCTGTACTCCTAATCTCTGTCCATTCCTCATCAGCTGAAATAACAAAGAGAGGCTCTCTGAAAGAAAAGATTTTTATTAGGTAACAGAGCATTGCTGTGGGAATATGTGTACCATAGTAATCTGTGTGCATATTCAGAGAGGTAAAGAAAGACAAAGGTCTTTAAAGGAAAAATGAGGATTACATAATTGTTTTAAAATAGTTTTTCTTGGCCACAAAGATTCATAACAAGGGTGACACCAGCCTGAGCTTGGACAGGCAGTTGCTGGGCCAATGTCCTTGCAGAAGTATTTTTGCTGTAAGGTTGTGATGGCCTTTATGCAAGGTTGTGTTTTGTGTGGTCTTTTGTGATAGTTCTTATTATCAGGCATATAAGCACAAGAACCCTCTCTTCATGGCCTTCTCCACCTCTATTTGTCAGTTTGTTTGTTTTTTAAACACACAAGTGACCTCATTTTTATTCTGACAGTTTTCACAAGGCATAGCATTAGCTTTCCTAGAGAATACTGAAGGGAGAGGTAAGATCAGAGCGGGAGAGAATGGAGGCTGCTTTACATCAGAAGCATAATAGATGCTTAGGGAGGGGCAGTTTGTGCCAGAAATGGGAGGTATCCAGGGGTGCTCTTTGACACACTTGCTTGATCATATTTCCAACTTATCAGCAACTTCAGTCTTAGGTAGTATTCACACAAAATGTACTATCTGGGGGCTTTTATTTGCTTGGGTGACTTAGAGAACAAACAGGATTCTTTGCTAGCAAGCATACAGGTACCCCTAAATCAGGGGCTAATGCCCATGTTTGGCCATGGAGGAGAGCTCAAGGAGGGAGAGTTTTGTTGCTAGGTCTGAGAGGAGAGAAGATTGGGACTCCCTCATTTGTTAAACTCAGATAATAAGATCTTGCCTGCATTTAGGAGTTGACCAAGTTTTATTACTGAAAGAGTAAGGAAATGGAAGCCACAATTGACTGATCTATGGAATGAGGATGAAAATAACAGTGTCTACAATTTGTGTTGTTTCTTTAGCTTTTTGTAATCAGACAAGTCATATAGTCCCATGGATCTCAGTTTCTTCATTTAAAAAATACT